>NC_073696.1:158414155-158760399 GCF_029784165.1 Wyeomyia smithii
AACATCTCCCAGAGAGCACAATGGAATTTTTAGTGAAAATTTTCAATTGCTGCTTCAAAATTGCATATTTTCCCAAATTATGGAAAAATGCAGAAATTACTCCAATTTTAAAACCGGATAAGAACCCAGCTGAAGTTTCAAGTTATCGACCAATCAGTTTGCTTTCTTCAATAAGTAAACTGTTTGAGAGAATAATTCTTAACAGAATGATGTCACACATCAACGAAAATTCAATTTTTGCAAATGAACAGTTTGGATTTCGCCATGGGCATTCCACAACTCATCAATTGCTCAGAGTTACTAATATGATACGAGCTAACAAATCTGAAGGTTATTCCACTGGAGCTGCTCTTTTAGACATAGAAAAAGCATTCGACAGTGTTTGGCATAAAGGTTTGATTGCGAAATTGCAAACTTTTAATTTTCCAATTTTCCTAATCAAAATTTTAAAAAATTATCTTACTGATCGAACTCTGCAGGTTGTCTATCAAAATTCAAAATCTGATAGATTTCCTGTCAGAGCAGGTGTACCTCAAGGTTCAGTCTTGGGTCCAGTCCTGTACAACATATTCACTTCAGATCTTCCTGATTTGCCTCCAGGATGCACAAAGTCATTGTTCTGCGATGACACAAGCATTTCCGTAAAAGGAAAAAGTCTTCGTGTCATATGCAGTCGATTGCAGAAAAGTTTAGATATTTTTTCTTCCTACTTGCAAAAGTGGAAAATCTCTCCCAATGCTTCTAAAACTCAAATGATAATTTTTCCGCATAAGCCTAGGGCTTCTTTCCTCAAGCCAAACAATAATCACGTTGTCAAGATGAATGGGGTTATTTTAAGTTGGTCCGACAAGGTTAAGTACTTGGGACTAATTTATGATAAAAAACTTATTTTCAAAGAGCACATTGAGAGTATACAAGCCAAGTGCATCAAATATACGAGATGTTTATATCCTCTCATTAACAGGAATTCTAAACTTTGTTTAAAGAACAAACTTTTGATTTACAAACAAATTTTTAGACCAGCAATGCTCTATGCTGTACCAATCTGGTCAAGTTGCTGTTCAACAAGGAAGAAAACGCTCCAAAGGATTCAGAATAAAATTCTGAAAATGATTTCGAAGCGTCCTCCTTGGTTTGGTACACTCGAATTACATAGACTTACTGGTGTTGAACCATTAGAAGCTATGTCAAATAAAATTATTAACAGTTTTCGACAAAAATCGTTGCAATCCTCAATTGCTACGATAAGCTCTCTTTATAGCCAATAAGTTAGCAATTAAGTTAGTTGTAAGTTTACTTCCCCTTTTCTGACAAGTAGGTTTAAATCCCTACGAATGATAAGTCCTAATTGCGAAAGCAAACAAATCCTAACAATTAAATTTACAAATTTCTAACAGTGTTGAGAAGTCACCATATGTGATTGGACACACATACTCATTATTTACTAATATTTTTCATAAATACCTAAGCTACTAACAAATCCCCCCTTAAAAAAAAAAAAAAAGCGCAATGAATTGGATCGACAGAGAATGTCACAAGCACGGATGATGCAGACGGAAGAAGAGAGAGAAATACAAAATAGAGATGATAGAATACGAATGAAACGTAATAGGGAAATAGCAGAAAGATCAGGACACAATCGAACACAACAAAACCACAGTAATCGACTACACAGACCAGTCAACGTTCCGCGAAATCTTCAGCGTGCTGCATTTTACTACGATCCGTCCATTGATTATAGTGCAGATAGATCTGTCACTATTGGATCCATGACCGTTGTTTATCCTCATTGCAAGGCATTGAAGTTTACTAGCGAAACGCCAGGGTTGTGTTATGCAAGTGGAAAAGTAAATTCAATGGCGCTGAATCCTCCACCAGAGCCTTTGAGCTCATTGTTATCTGGAACAGGAAGAGACTCGAAACATTTTCTGCAGAATATACAGAGCTATAATAGTTGTTTTCAAATTACTTCGTTTGGAGCAGCGCATATAATAAACAGCAATTTTTTGCCGGCGTTTAGGGTACATTGTTTAATACTTTGAACGAGCCGTATTGGAACTTACGGGAAACTTTTAAATATGAATTGAAAAATTCTGTTGGTTTCATGTTTGCATTAAGCATGCGTTGCATCAAGTTTGCATAAAGCGGGTTCGTTGTTTCCAACGACGGATACACGTCATCAATTTCTCCAAATTTATTTTATGGGAGATTCAACCAAGAAGCTCAAAAACGATGAACTTATTATTCCATCACGAAAAGGGAAATTGTTCAACAACTACAATCGTTGCTTCATGAGCACAATGAATTATTTCGAATGTTCAAGACTATATATATACTATATCGAATGCCATCTGACAACCATAAGATTGTGATTCGAGCTGACAAAACTCCATCTGGAGAGCAAACGACTCGAAACGGAGCGATTGAACTTCATCAGATTGAATCAGAAAAAGTTGCGCTCTGAAGAATACATACATCTTCGAGATGCAATCAGCAGAGATGGCAATTCTAGCAATGTTGGCCAAATGACGATTCTACCAGCAACGTTCACTGGAAGTCCACGTCACATGAACGAATATGCTCAAGATGCAATGGCATATGTTCGTCAATATGGCCGCCCAGATTTGTTTATAACTTTTACATGCAATCCACAATAGGAGGAAATAAAAGATTTATTGTTTCCCGGTCAATCGCAAATAGATCGTCATGACATAACAGCAAGAGTTTTTAAGCAAAAGTTTAAATCACTTATGAATTTCATTGTGAAGAGAGGCGTATTAGGAGGGACATGGTTGTATGTACTCCGTTGAGTGGCAGAAACGTGGATTACCGCATGCCCACATTCTGATTTGGTTAGTTGAAAAAAAAAAGACCAGATGAAATTGATGATGCTGAAATACCCGATGAAGCCACTGACCTATGGTTCTATGCAGTGCTGTTGAAGAACCTGATCCACGGACCATGTGGAGCATTAAACCCCAATTCACCATGCATGATCGATGGGAAATGTTTGAAGCGGTATCCAAGAGCATTGATCGTCGAAACCGTTACTGGGAATGATGGGTACCCGCTGTATCGTCGTCGATCCATTGAGGACAATGGCAAATCAGTAACTATAAAAGTTATGGGCAGGATCTCGAAGTTGACAACCGTTGGATTGTTCCCTATTCGCCATTATTGTCGACGTACGTACGACGTACGTAGACGTACAAAGCTCACATTAACGTGGAATTTTGCATTTCCGTCAAGTCGATCAAATCCATATGCAAGTATATAACGAAAGGAAGCGACATGACTATTTTCGGTGTTACTGATGCAAATACGAACGACAAAATAACGCAATATAAACTGGGACATTATATTAGTAGCAATGAAGCGATATGGCGAATATTCTCATTTGCCATTCATGAAGGACATCCGGCTGCGGTTCATGAAAAGGGCAGAACAACCACCATCTACAACATTGGCAAATTTCTTCACCCTATGCCAAGCTGACGAATTTGCAAGAAAACTACTGTATGCTGAATTCTCGAGGTATTGTACCTGGAATCAATCTTCAAAAAAATTCCAACGTCGCAAACAAGGAATACCAGTTGAAGGTCACCCGGATGTGTTTTCGACAGATACTTTGAGGCGGATTTATGCAGTGCATCCTTGCAATGATGAATGCTTTTATTTACGATTGTTATTATTCAATGTTCGTGGACCAACATCATTCGAAGCGTTGAAAACAGTTCATGGTGAAGCGTGTGCGACAAATCGTGAAGCATGTCAAAAGTTGCAATTGCTGGAAAATGATACACACTGGGAACACACGCTTACAGATGCAGTATTTTCATCTCACCCGCATCAAATACGAACTTTGTTTGCAATCATCCTGATCAGAAAGACAAAACAAAAATGTAACAGATAATATTTTGTTACGAACTTTTTGTATCAACTTGTGTTCTAAACTTGGTCTCGTTATTAGTTAAAATATCGAAATTCCCATCAAAATTACTTACTGATTATAACAAATTATAGCAAGTTTTATAAGGTTTTTGGCAGAAAAAGATCAGAATTAGTTAGAATGTACACTATTTTGTCAATTGAATAACAAATTTTGTTATATATATGCTTTAGAAAAACAAACTTTTGAACATTCAAGCGTATGATAACACAATTTGATATAATTCTGTACTTTTTATTATTCTGGTATATCAAGAATATTGCAGGCTTTGTTATTTCTATCAAGTTCAGAGATATTTGTGATACCCGTTTGTTATAATCGTTTGATCGGGTAGGCTCCTAGTTTGTTATGTGAAAAACCTTTCAGGTTGTGTTTTAATCAGGCTTCGAAATGGTCACGGTAGAACCACTTTTTAATGCAATAATCGTCTTTTTCTTCCTCCGACGCTACCAAGGCTCGCTGTCTGAATACCTTATTAAACAAACATGTCAAATGAGTATCGCCATCACGACGTTATTTTCCTCAAACGTATTTGACATTTTTTCTAGTAATGAGAATTACGTCACGGAAGAACCACTTTTTATTGCGATAATCGTCTTTTTCTTCCTCCGACGCTACCAAGGCTCGCTGTCTGAATATATATATATATATTTATATATATATATATATATATATATATATATATATATATATATATATATATATATATATATATATATATATATATATATATATATATATATATATATATATATATATATATATATATATATATATGTATATATATATATATATATATATATATATATATATATATATATATATATATATATATATATATATATATATATATATATATATATATATATATATATATATATATATCAAATATCTTAAAATAACAATATAGTTCACTCTCTAATTTCCCATATATTTCCGTAAAGACAGACAGGGAACACCCCCTCTTGTGGTGAAAAAGGTAACTAAACTCATTGCACAGTGGTTCAGTGTCGATGTAGTACCAGCTGGGGATAGAAAGGTTGGTTCGTCTCGAAAGTGGATAGCACACGTGCCTGAGCTGAGGTGTTCCGCCAGCAGATCACCATTTTTGTTGCAGCTTCGGTTCCGCCATAGTGTATGGCGCGCGTTGAGGTCACCAGCCATCACGAAGCCGGTTCTGTTATCGGTGAGTTTTTGGAGGTCTTCCGCGTAAAGCTTGGATGTACCGTTGCGTTCCACACACTGGCGAGGATAGTAGACAGCAAACAGCATGATGCCTCCATGGAGGGCATGGATTTTCACTCAGATGGCTTCGATGATACTCGTCTTGGGATACGGGAGGATTTCGTAGCGGATGCCGTGTTTGACGATTACAGCAACGCCGCCACTGCTGGAGTTGGGGCGGTCTAGCCGGACCATGGTGTGGTTGGGGAGCGAGAAGTTGGATGTTGGATTCAGCCTGGTTTCGGTGATAACTCCTACGTCGATGTTTTGTTGAGCAAGGAAAATACTCAGTTCGATCTTTTTCGCCCTTACAAAGCGAGCGTTCCAGTTGGCAATACGGATGCAGCGAGGCTCAATTGATCCCATATTTGCAAACAATATAGCCAACGGTCCGATTTATTCTTGCACTGCTTCATACGATCGCAGAACTCGTTGAAGATGGTCCACAGCTCGTCAAATCCGTAGAGCGCATCCTTGTCACCTTCCGTGGAGGGACTCGAAGGTGAATTTCGTACTCCTGCTCTAGCACGGGGGTCGATTTTCCGTTCATCCTTCTGTTGGTTTGTCCAGGCCTTGAAAGTTGACGGAGAGCCCACTGAGATTGGCACACCGGTGGGCTGCAGGATGCTTGGGAAGTTTTCTCGTTCAGAGCAGGCACAGGCTGACTTTGTCTCATTTTTCTGTTTCTTCCAGGCTGATTCGAAGTTGTTGCCGAATCTTGATGTTTTCGGCCTTCTTGGGACAGTTGCGGTCCGTAGCAGCGTGAGCGCCTTCGCAGTTGGCGCACCGTTTGGCGGGTGCATTAGATTTGAATTTTTCCGTAGCGTGCAGTTCGCCACAGTTGTTGCAGCGACTCTTCAGATGACAGTTTCGGGTTCCGTGGCCATGGTACAGGCAGTTCATGCATTGTGTGACATCAGCGCGTTTGATGCGGTAAGCTTCCCATCTTACGATGATGTGCCCAATGCTTTTAACTTCACTCAGCTTCTTCAAGTTGGTGTACCCCTTTGCAAAGTGTACCAGATAAAACGACTCGTCCAGATCGGCACACTCAACTTTACGCCGGATGATGTGTGCGGCCAGGGCAGTAATGTTGGATTCTTTCTTCAACCGATCCAGGATGCTGGTAGGGTCAGCCAGTGGGAGGCCACGGAGCACGACCCGATAAGGGCGTTCAGTTGGTTTGTCATGTGTGTAGAACTCACAATCAGATTCCTGCAGGTAGATTTTGACTCTGTCGAATTCTTCCGCCGATGAGCACAAAATTTTGGTGCCGAACCGGGTTATTTTGTATGTCGGTCGGGCATCGCAGTGCTCCATTTTTTCGACGAGGTCCGTGAAGCCGATGTTCTTAACCACCAACGGAGGCTGCTTCTTCTTCTCGGACGAGTTTTCCGATGCAGTCACCACTGGGGCCGGCTGGCTCTTGGTGGCTTTAAGTTTCTCCGTCAGCTTACTGTAGGTGTTTTTTCGCTCGTCGTCACTAATGTCGGGTGCTTCTGTTTTCTTCCGCTTAGGCTCGGTGCCCGTGGAAGATTTATTCGCCGCGGATTGCAGCGTCCAGGTTTCTTCCACCTCCATCTACTAAGTGCACAACGTATACTTTGCTCAGTTTGTAAAACGACTGTTCTGTTCAACGGTCACAACTAAACTCCTAATAATGATGATTTTTTTTTAATAAATGCTGCCGCATCTGTTGCTCTTTTATATCATTCCGCAGTGCTAAAGTATACAATGGGGCGGGTCTGAATATCACACCGCTGTTTACCTACTGCGACGCAATTAGTGGATATAAAGCGTTCGCTCGCTGCCACTCTGTCGCTTCAGTTCGAACAGGTTGGACTGAACAGAGGCAGTTTTGAAAAGAAGATAAACAGAGCTTTCAAAACATCTATTAGTTTGTACTAATATCACTAAAACATGTTGAGTTATTTGAGTTTAAATATAATTTTTTAGTTTTTTTCACGTAATTTTTCAATTCAATTTGAAATTTGCCACCTGTTTGTGTGAGAAATAAACAAATACACTAAACTTTTGAAATTATAATCAATGACGAATCAAACATGTTTTAGTGATATTAGTACAAACCTGTAAACGTTTTGAAAGCTCTGTTCATTTTTTTTCCAACACTGCCTAAATATTGAAAATCGGTTGAGAAATGACTGAGTTAAAAAAATGTATGCCCTGAGGTCCAAAAAACCGTATTTTGACCATAACTTCAGATTTTGGAGGTATTATGGAAAATTTCTAGTATGAGCGAATGTTACACTCAACAAGACCTACAACCTACGGTAGGTCACTTCAGAAGTTCTTGTGTTTTTTAACCATTTGTAGCACCGCGAAATAATTGTGGGATAGAAGCCAAAAATTCTGGTTTTCTTAAAAAAAATATAACTTAGTCAAATATTCACCGATTTTCACAAAACCACTTTTGTTTGTTTCGTCATTGGATATAATTTCAAAAGTTTAGTGTATTTGTAGTATCTTTCTCACAAAAACAGGTGGCAAATTTCAAATTAAATTGAAAAATTGCGTGAAAAAATCTAAAAAATTGTATTCAAACTCAAATAACTCAACATGTATCAGTGATACTAGTACAAACCAGTAAATCTTTTGAAAGCTCTATTCATTTTCATTCCAAAACTGCCTAAATATTGAAAATTGGTTGAGAAATGACTGAGTTAAAAAAAATTGTATGCACTGAGGTCCAAAAAACCGTATTTTGACCATAACTTCAGTTTTTGGGGGTGTTTGGAAAATTTCTAGTATGAGCGAATGTTACACTCAACAAGACCTACAACCTACACTAGGTGACTTCAGAAGTTCTTGCATTTTTTTTCTTCGTTTGTAGCACAGTGTTATAAAAAGTCATAATTTTGCATGTTTTACGTAGTTTTCTGAATAATATCTAAAGTTTTAGTGATCAGATACTAATTATTTTTCCTCAAATGTCTTTTTCGAACAATAACAACATTAACAAACATTTTAGTGAAAAAAGAATCATATGTCATCGCTTTGAATTTTGATTTAGAGGCAAATTCAGCATCTGTGCATAATTTTGCATGATTTACGTAGGTTCGTTAATAATATCTCAAGTTTTAGTATCTAGATACCTATTATTTTTTCTCAAATGTCTTTCTTAAACAACAACGAATATTTAAATGAAAAAAGAATTACATGTCATCGCTTTGAATTTTTATTTGGACACGAATTAATTATAAAAAGTCATAATTTTGCATGTTTTACGTAGTTTTGTGAATAATATCTCAAGTTTTAGTAATCAGATACTAATTATTTCTCCTCAAATGTCTTTCCTGGACATTAACAAACACTTTAGTGAAAAAAGAATCATATGTCATCGCTTTGAGTTTTGATTTAGAGGCAAATTTATCAAAGAAAGTCATAATTTTGCATGTTTTACGTAGTTTTGTGAATAATATCTCAAGTTTTAGTTATTAGATACTAATTATTTTTCTCAAATGTCTTTCCTAAACATCAGCAAACATTTTTATGTATAAAACCTACATGTCCTACCTTATTATTTTTGATTTAGAACGATTAAAAATGATGATGATTACTGTACACCTCAGAGACTGAGGCAACAATATCAATAAGATCAAGCGTTACGGAACTCCATTTTTACAAATATCTTAAATATCAATATAGTTCACTTACGTGAAATTATGAAGACAAATTGAAAATGACAGAAGCGTTAGTCACCTTTTCGACCGCTAGGTGCGCCACTTCTGATTTTGTTCTACAGGACATGCGAAAAAGAGTAACTTTTAACAATAATATTACCCTAATGGGTACACTGAGAAAAATGCACATTTTATTCTGAAGTGGACTCGGCCGAATATTTTATAATAATAAAGTTCGCCTATGTATGAGGCAATCCATGGGTGGTGTTCCACGGTTTGCACGTTTGTCGACCTCCGACAATATTTTGAGTTGTAAAATGGCGACTTCCGGTGTCTGGAAAGCTGCCGAAAATAACCAAATACCACCTAATATGAGTGTTTTTTAACTAGAATAACGAGGCCAGAAATTAATTGTCTCCAAATGCCAGTTGGAAATCCAAGATGGCGACTTCCGGTTTCTGAAAAACAGCGGCAAATGACCAAATATGGGTATTTCCGCGATTGTTATGATGCACTGAAGCCACAAATCGACCTCAGACAACATTTTGAATTGTGAGATGGCGACTTCCAGTGACTGGAAAAGAGACGAAAATGACCAAATACCACCTAATATGGATGTTTCTTTAACCAGAATGACGCTCAGAGGCCAGAAATTGTCTCTGAATACCATTTTGAAATCCAAGATGGCGACTTCCGGTTTCTAAGAAACAGTGAGATATGACCAAATACCACCCAATATGGGTATTTCTGAAATCGTGATGATGCACTGAAACCACAAATCGACCTCAGACAACATTTTGAATTGTAAAATGGCGACTTTTGGTGACTGGAAAACTGCCGAAAATGACCCAAAAACAACCAAATATGGGTGTTTCTTTGACCAGAATGATGCTCAGAGGCCAGAAATTGTCTCCAAATGCCATTTTGAAATCCAATATGGCGACTTCCGGTTCCTAAACAACAGTGGCAGAAAACCAAATAACACTCATTATGGGTATTTCCGGGATTGTTATGATGCACTGAAGCTACAAGTCGACCTCAGACAACATTATGAATTGTAAGATGACGACCTCCGGTGAATGGGAAACTGCCGAAAATGACCAAATACCACCCAATATGGGTATTTCTTCAACCGGCCGATTTCCATCCAATGTGAGATGCTTCGATACCAGAATGATACGCAGGAGCTAGAATCGACCACAGACACCATTTTGAATTCTAAGATGGTGACTCCCGGTTTCTGGAAAACAGCCGAAAATGACTAAATAACACCTATTATTGGTGTTTCTTAAACCAGAATGACGCTCAGGGGCCAGAAATTGTCTCCAAATGCCATTTTAAAATCCAGGGTGGTGACTTCCGGTTTCTGGAAAATAGCCTAAAGTGACCAAATACCACCCAATATGAGTGTTTCTTTAACCAGAATGATGCATGGAGCTAAAAATTGACCTCAGACACCATTTTGAATTGTAAGATGGCAACTTCTGGAAAACAGCCGAATACTACGACCAATTATTTCAAACGATATAAACAAATCGCAAGAAATCAATGAATTTGAAATGTTGAAAATTATTAAATTAAACACAAAAATAGGCGGGACGAAGTTTGCCGGGTCAGCTAGTAAATACATAAATATGCTGGCTAAAGCAAAGCTGCAAGTGATTAATACGAAGATTAGAACTCGAAAGCAAAAAATTTGGATGGATAAAAAAACAAAAAAAAACTTTCAAAGCGAAGAAAACTAAACATTAAATAATAGTTTTTGCATAACAGTTGTTATCACTAATTATGTTTGTTTTGTTGAACATCTTTTATATATAATATAATAAAGCTTTGAAACCAATTACAACATTATATGTATCCATACTTAAATTGTTAAATTGATAGAACATTCAAGTGTTATCTAAGCTAAAAGTTGCACAACAACCATATACGACTATTGACAACCATTGTGCGGTTTCTTCTTTTATCTTCTCCACGAGTAATTGAAACCTTCATTTAATTGTACACTTCGTGGCCTGATCATTGAGCTTGAGCTTGACGGCCGCACATTTCGTAGTTGCTTCCCGTGATGGATCTGAGCTAGTGAAGTTACACAGGGAACCACGTATATAGCAACTTGGAATTAGTTTACCATTTACACGTCATTGCCTGATTATTTGAATATTTCTTCTTAGTGCCTCCATAAGCTACATCACATTATATTAACAATATTTAACTCCCGGAATGGCGTTAGTTTTACATACCAACAATATACGCACGAAATCTGCAACATATTTTTTTCTGTGAAAGTATGAAATTGAGTCAACTAAATCTAAAATTGAGTAAATTTAGTTTCGTGTGTGAATATGTCGGTCACACGCTCACAGAAATTCAACAACAATGCACAGTGGTACAGTAAGGCAATGTAGGCGGACATGAGTTTTTCGATGCGATTTTGTGGTTTTAGAGTAAAATTTTTTCTAAGAACTTGTTTCTTATATTTAGTCTATTTTTTATGTGCAAATGAAAATTAGAGTGGTCCTGAAATCGACTAAATAAAAATACTAACTTTTTTATTTGCAGAAATAAATGTATACATTCATCGGCACAGTTGTAGATCAACTAATTTTAAGCAAATTTCGGTATTTCTTCACAATATTTATACAATATTTGTTCTTTCATATGATACAAAAAAAATTATTCATGTTTGCCCTAAACGGAAACATCAATATATCAAAAGGGCCTATTTTTAAAATAGAAATAGTAAATAGTCCATCTGTACAATATATCGACAATGTTTTTTCGTCAATATTGGCGTATTTTTGATTGAAGTTACCGAAGAAAACTTTGTTTTTAAATTCGAATTGAAAAATAGAGCGAAAAGGCTTAGAATTAGTTGGTTTACAATTATTTATGCAAATAAAACCAAGTTAGTTTGTTTTTATTTCGTTGATTTTAGGACCACCCTAATTTTCATTCGCACATAAATAGAGGACTATGTATAAGAAACAACTTTTTACAAAAACTATGGCTTTAAATCGCAAACCAAAATCGCAACGAAAAGCTTATGTCCGCATAAATTGCCTTACTGTACCACTGTGCAATGTGTTTAGTTACCTTTTTCACCACAAGAGGGGGTGTTCCCTGTCTGTCTTTACGGAAATATATGGGAAATTAGAGAGTGAACTATATTGTTATTTTAAGATTTTTGATATATATATATATATATATATATATATATATATATATATATATATATATATATATATATATATATATATATATATATATATACATATATACACACATATAAATATATATATATATATATATATATATATATATATATATATATATATATATATATATATATATATATATATATATATATATATATATATATATATATATATATATACATATATACACACATATAAATATATATATATATATATATATATATATATATATATATATATATATATATATATATATATATATATATATATATATATCAAATATCTTAAAATAACAATATAGTTCACTCTCTAATTTCCCATATATTTCCGTAAAGACAGACAGGGAACACCCCCTCTTGTGGTGACAAAGGTAACTAAACTCATTGCACAGTGGTACAGTAAGGCAATTTATGCGGACATAAGCTTTTCGTTGCGATTTAAAGCCATAGTTTTTGTAAAAAGTTGTTTCTTATACATAGTCCTCTATTTATGTGCGAATGAAAATTAGGGTGGTCCTAAAATCAACGAAATAAAAACAAACTAACTTGGTTTTATTTGCATAAATAATTGTAAACCAACTAATTCTAAGCCTTTTCGCTCTATTTTTCAATTCGAATTTAAAAACAAAGTTTTCTTCGGTAACTTCAATCAAAAATACGCCAATATTGACGAAAAAACATTGTCGATATATTGTACAGATGGACTATTTACTATTTCTATTTTAAAAATAGGCCCTTTTGATATATTGATGTTTCCGTTTAGGGCAAATATGAATAATTTTTTTTGTATCATATGAAAGAACAAATATTGTATAAATATTGTGAAGAAATACCGAAATTTGCTTAAAATTAGTTGATCTACAACTGTGCCGATGAATGTATACATTTATTTCTGCAAATAAAAAAGTTAGTATTTTTATTTAGTCGATTTCAGGACCACTCTAATTTTCATTTGCACATAAAAAATAGACTAAATATAAGAAACAAGTTCTTAGAAAAAATTTTACTCTAAAACCACAAAATCGCATCGAAAAACTCATGTCCGCCTACATTGCCTTACTGTACCACTGTGCATTGTTGTTGAATTTCTGTGAGCGTGTGACCGACATATTCACACACGAAACTAAATTTACTCAATTTTAGATTTAGTTGACTCAATTTCATACTTTCACAGAAAAAAATATGTTGCAGATTTCGTGCGTATATTGTTGGTATGTAAAACTAACGCCATTCCGGGAGTTAAATATTGTTAATATAATGTGATGTAGCTTATGGAGGCACTAAGAAGAAATATTCAAATAATCAGGCAATGACGTGTAAATGGTAAACTAATTCCAAGTTGCTATATACGTGGTTCCCTGTGTAACTTCACTAGCTCAGATCCATCACGGGAAGCAACTACGAAATGTGCGGCCGTCAAGCTCAAGCTCAATGATCAGGCCACGAAGTGTACAATTAAATGAAGGTTTCAATTACTCGTGGAGAAGATAAAAGAAGAAACCGCACAATGGTTGTCAATAGTCGTATATGGTTGTTGTGCAACTTTTAGCTTAGATAACACTTGAATGTTCTATCAATTTAACAATTTAAGTATGGATACATATAATGTTGTAATTGGTTTCAAAGCTTTATTATATTATATATAAAAGATGTTCAACAAAACAAACATAATTAGTGATAACAACTGTTATGCAAAAACTATTATTTAATGTTTAGTTTTCTTCGCTTTGAAAGTTTTTTTTTGTTTTTTTATCCATCCAAATTTTTTGCTTTCGAGTTCTAATCTTCGTATTAATCACTTGCAGCTTTGCTTTAGCCAGCATATTTATGTATTTACTAGCTGACCCGGCAAACTTCGTCCCGCCTATTTTTGTGTTTAATTTAATAATTTTCAACATTTCAAATTCATTGATTTCTTGCGATTTATTTATATCGTTTGAAATAATTGGTCGTAGTATTCGGCTGTTTTCCAGAAGTTGCCATCTTACAATTCAAAATGGTGTCTGAGGTCAATTTTTAGCTCCATGCATCATTCTGGTTAAAGAAACACTCATATTGGGTGGTATTTGGTCACTTTAGGCTATTTTCCAGAAACCGGAAGTCACCACCCTGGATTTTAAAATGGCATTTGGAGACAATTTCTGGCCCCTGAGCGTCATTCTGGTTTAAGAAACACCAATAATAGGTGTTATTTAGTCATTTTCGGCTGTTTTCCAGAAACCGGGAGTCACCATCTTAGAATTCAAAATGGTGTCTGTGGTCGATTCTAGCTCCTGCGTATCATTCTGGTATCGAAGCATCTCACATTGGATGGAAATCGGCCGGTTGAAGAAATACCCATATTGGGTGGTATTTGGTCATTTTCGGCAGTTTCCCATTCACCAGAGGTCGTCATCTTACAATTCATAATGCTGTCTGAGGTCGATTTGTAGCTTCAGTGCATCATAACAATCCCGGAAATACCCATAATGAGTGTTATTTGGTCTTCTGCCACTGTTGTTTAGGAACCGGAAGTCGCCATATTGGATTTCAAAATGGCATTTGGAGACAATTTCTGGCCTCTGAGCATCATTCTGGTCAAAGAAACACCCATATTTGGTTGTTTTTGGGTCATTTTCGGCAGTTTTCCAGTCACCAAAAGTCGCCATTTTACAATTCAAAATGTTGTCTGAGGTCGATTTGTGGTTTCAGTGCATCATCACGATTTCAGAAATACCCATATTGGGTGGTATTTGGTCATATCTCACTGTTTCTTAGAAACCGAAGTCGCCATCTTGGATTTCAAAATGGTATTCAAAGACAATTTCTGGCCTCTGAGCGTCATTCTGGTTAAAGAAAAATCCATATTAGGTGGTATTTGGTCATTTTCGTCTCTTTTCCAGTCACTGGAAGTCGCCATCTCACAATTCAAAATGTTGTCTGAGGTCGATTTGTGGCTTCAGTGCATCATAACAATCGCGGAAATACCCATATTTGGTCATTTGCCGCTGTTTTTCAGAAACCGGAAGTCGCCATCTTGGATTTCCAACTGGCATTTGGAGACAATTAATTTCTGGCCTCTGAGCGTTATTCTAGTTAAAAAACACTCATATTAGGTGGTATTTGGTTATTTTCGGCAGTTTTCCAGACACCGGAAGTCGCCATTTTACAACTCAAAATATTGTCGGAGGTCGACAAACGTGCAAACCGTGGAACACCACCCATGGATTGCCTCATACATAGGCGAACTTTATTATTATAAAATATTCGGCCGAGTCCACTTCAGAATAAAATGTGCATTTTTCTCAGTGTACCCATTAGGGTAATATTATTGTTAAAAGTTACTCTTTTTCGCATGTCGTGTAGAACAAAATCAGAAGTGGCGCACCTAGCGGTCGAAAAGGTGACTAACGCTTCTGTCATTTTCAATTTGTCTTCATAATTTCACGTAAGTGAACTATATTGATATTTAAGATATTTGTAAAAATGGAGTTCCGTAACGCTTGATCTTATTGATATTGTTGCCTCAGTCTCTGAGGTGTACAGTAATCATCATCATTTTTAATCGTTCTAAATCAAAAATAATAAGGTAGGACATGTAGGTTTTATACATAAAAATGTTTGCTGATGTTTAGGAAAGACATTTGAGAAAAATAATTAGTATCTAATAACTAAAACTTGAGATATTATTCACAAAACTACGTAAAACATGCAAAATTATGACTTTCTTTGATAAATTTGCCTCTAAATCAAAACTCAAAGCGATGACATATGATTCTTTTTTCACTAAAGTGTTTGTTAATGTCCAGGAAAGACATTTGAGGAGAAATAATTAGTATCTGATTACTAAAACTTGAGATATTATTCACAAAACTACGTAAAACATGCAAAATTATGACTTTTTATAATTAATTCGTGTCCAAATAAAAATTCAAAGCGATGACATGTAATTCTTTTTTCATTTAAATATTCGTTGTTGTTTAAGAAAGACATTTGAGAAAAAATAATAGGTATCTAGATACTAAAACTTGAGATATTATTAACGAACCTACGTAAATCATGCAAAATTATGCACAGATGCTGAATTTGCCTCTAAATCAAAATTCAAAGCGATGACATATGATTCTTTTTTCACTAAAATGTTTGTTAATGTTGTTATTGTTCGAAAAAGACATTTGAGGAAAAATAATTAGTATCTGATCACTAAAACTTTAGATATTATTCAGAAAACTACGTAAAACATGCAAAATTATGACTTTTTATAACACTGTGCTACAAACGAAGAAAAAAAATGCAAGAACTTCTGAAGTCACCTAGTGTAGGTTGTAGGTCTTGTTGAGTGTAACATTCGCTCATACTAGAAATTTTCCAAACACCCCCAAAAACTGAAGTTATGGTCAAAATACGGTTTTTTGGACCTCAGTGCATACAATTTTTTTTAACTCAGTCATTTCTCAACCAATTTTCAATATTTAGGCAGTTTTGGAATGAAAATGAATAGAGCTTTCAAAAGATTTACTGGTTTGTACTAGTATCACTGATACATGTTGAGTTATTTGAGTTTAAATACAATTTTTTAGATTTTTTCACGCAATTTTTCAATTTAATTTGAAATTTGCCACCTGTTTTTGTGAGAAAGATACTACAAATACACTAAACTTTTGAAATTATATCCAATGACGAAACAAACAAAAGTGGTTTTGTGAAAATCGGTGAATATTTGACTAAGTTATATTTTTTTTAAGAAAACCAGAATTTTTGGCTTCTATCCCACAATTATTTCGCGGTGCTACAAATGGTTAAAAAACACAAGAACTTCTGAAGTGACCTACCGTAGGTTGTAGGTCTTGTTGAGTGTAACATTCGCTCATACTAGAAATTTTCCATAATACCTCCAAAATCTGAAGTTATGGTCAAAATACGGTTTTTTGGACCTCAGGGCATACATTTTTTTAACTCAGTCATTTCTCAACCGATTTTCAATATTTAGGCAGTGTTGGAAAAAAAATAAACAGAGCTTTCAAAACGTTTACAGGTTTGTACTAATATCACTAAAACATGTTTGATTCGTCATTGATTATAATTTCAAAAGTTTAGTGTATTTGTTTATTTCTCACACAAACAGGTGGCAAATTTCAAATTGAATTGAAAAATTACGTGAAAAAAACTAAAAAATTATATTTAAACTCAAATAACTCAACATGTTTTAGTGATATTAGTACAAACTAATAGATGTTTTGAAAGCTCTGTTTATCTTCTTTTCAAAACTGCCTCTGTTCAGTCCAACCTGTTCGAACTGAAGCGACAGAGTGGCAGCGAGCGAACGCTTTATATCCACTAATTGCGTCGCAGTAGGTAAACAGCGGTGTGATATTCAGACCCGCCCCATTGTATACTTTAGCACTGCGGAATGATATAAAAGAGCAACAGATGCGGCAGCATTTATTAAAAAAAAATCATCATTATTAGGAGTTTAGTTGTGACCGTTGAACAGAACAGTCGTTTTACAAACTGAGCAAAGTATACGTTGTGCACTTAGTAGATGGAGGTGGAAGAAACCTGGACGCTGCAATCCGCGGCGAATAAATCTCCCACGGGCACCGAGCCTAAGCGGAAGAAAACAGAAGCACCCGACATTAGTGACGACGAGCTGGAAGCGGAGTTATTGCGAAAAAACACCTACAGTAAGCTGGCGGAGAAACTTAAAGCCACCAAGAGCCAGCCGGCCCCAGTGGTGACTGCATCGGAAAACTCGTCCGAGAAGAAGAAGCAGCCTCCGTTGGTGGTTAAGAACATCGGCTTCGCGGAACTCGTCGAAAAAATGGAGCACTGCGATGCCCGACCGACATACAAAATAACCCGGTTCGGCACCAAAATTTTGTGCTCATCGGCGGAAGAATTCGACAGAGTCAAAATCTACCTGCAGGAATCTGATTGTGAGTTCTACACACATGACAAACCAACTGAACGCCCTTATCGGGTCGTGCTCCGTGGCCTCCCACTGGCTGACCCTACCAGCATCCTGGATCGGTTGAAGAAAGAATCCAACATCACTGCCCTGGCCGCACACATCATCCGGCGTAAAGTTGAGTGTGCCGATCTGGACGAGTCGTTTTATCTAGTACACTTTGCAAAGGGGTACACCAACTTGAAGAAGCTGAGTGAAGTTAAAAGCATTGGGCACATCATCGTAAGATGGGAAGCTTACCGCATCAAACGCGCTGATGTCACACAATGCATGAACTGCCTGTACCATGGCCACGGAACCCGAAACTGTCATCTGAAGAGTCGCTGCAACAACTGTGGCGAACTGCACGCTACGGAAAAATTCAAATCTAATGCACCCGCCAAACGGTGCGCCAACTGCGAAGGCGCTCACGCTGCTACGGACCGCAACTGTCCCAAGAAGGCCGAAAACATCAAGATTCGGCAACAACTTCGAATCAGCCTGGAAGAAACAGAAAAATGAGACAAAGTCAGCCTGTGCCTGCTCTTAACGAGAAAACTTCCCAAGCATCCTGCAGCCCACCGGTGTGCCAATCTCAGTGGGCTCTCCGTCAACTTTCAACGCCTGGACAAACCAACAGAAGGATGAACGGAAAATCGACCCCCGTGCTAGAGCAGGAGTACGAAATTCACCTTCGAGTCCCTCCACGGAAGGTGACAAGGATGCGCTCTACGGATTTGACGAGCTGTGGACCATCTTCAACGAGTTCTGCGATCGTATGAAGCAGTGCAAGAATAAATCGGACCGTTGGCTATATTGTTTGCAAATATGGGATCAATTGAGCCTCGCTGCATCCGTATTGCCAACTGGAACGCTCGCTTTGTAAGGGCGAAAAAGATCGAACTGAGTATTTTCCTTGCTCAACAAAACATCGACGTAGGAGTTATCACCGAAACCAGGCTGAATCCAACATCCAACTTCTCGCTCCCCAACCACACCATGGTCCGGCTAGACCGCCCCAACTCCAGCAGTGGCGGCGTTGCTGTAATCGTCAAACACGGCATCCGCTACGAAATCCTCCCGCATCCCAAGACGAGTATCATCGAAGCCATCTGAGTGAAAATCCATGCCCTCCATGGAGGCATCATGCTGTTTGCTGTCTACTATCCTCGCCAGTGTGTGGAACGCAACGGTACATCCAAGCTTTACGCGGAAGACCTCCAAAAACTCACCGATAACAGAACCGGCTTCGTGATGGCTGGTGACCTCAACGCGCGCCATACACTATGGCGGAACCGAAGCTGCAACAAAAATGGTGATCTGCTGGCGGAACACCTCAGCTCAGGCACGTGTGCTATCCACTTTCGAGACGAACCAACCTTTCTATCCCCAGCTGGTACTACATCGACACTGAACGTCTTCCTAACCGACCTGGTCTTGTCTAAGCCGGTCACCCACCACGAGCTGAGCTTCGACCACTACCCAGTGGTGTGTGAACTCGAACTGGACCCAACACCTGCTCCGGTCCAGATGAGGAGAGACTATCATCGGGTAAATTGGGATACATTCAGGCATCTAGTGGACTCGCGCCTGCCTGATGAACCGAACCTGCCATCCGCTGAAGCCATAGATGATCAACTGCAAGTCTTTGAAGAGGCAGTACATGCCGCAGAGGAAACCTGCATCCGTTGGGTACCGGTGAGGCGCCAATTCATCGTGATTGATACCTGCACTAGTAGGCTAATCCAACAGCGAAACACCATCCGACGGCAATTTCAGCGTACGGGCTGCCTGCTGAAGAAACAACAAGCCGCCATCCTCAACCGTATCATCGCTGACCGGGTGGCAACAATCCGAAATGAAAAGTTCTCCTCTGACATTGGTCAAATGGGTGACCATTCGAAGCCATTCTGGAAGGTGGCGAAACTTCTACAGACGAAACCAAAAACGATACCACCCCTGAAGGACGAAGAACGTGGCATCTTGGTGTCCCCCCTCGAAAAGGTTGATGCCATCGCCAGCAAGTTTGTGCAGGCACACAACATCGGAGCCAGCATGGAAAGCACTCACGGGAACATGGTGCGTCACACGATCATCCAGCTAGAACAACACATAAACGACGTTCCTACGGATAGTCAAGTGTCAGAAAGGGAAGTATGCGCTGCAGTGCAATGCGGCAAAAATATGAAAGCTCCAGGTTACGATGCCATCTTCAACCTGGTACTGAAGAAACTCTCTAGCAAAGCCTGCGGTTTCCTTGCGTCCATCTTCACAAGGTGTTTTGAGTTGGACTACTTTCCAACCAAATGGAAGACGGGAAAAGTTTTTCCTATCCTGAAGCCTGGGAAGAACCCCACCCTTTCATCAAGCTACAGGCCCATCACACTATTGTCTGCGGTGAGCAAGGTCTTCGAGAGGCTCATACTTCAGCGTCTGCAGGGGCACATTGAGGAACACGATGTCATCATTCCGGAACAATTCGGTTTTCAAAAGGGGCATTCCGCCGTCCAACAGCTGGTTCGTGTGGAAAACCTTATATACCGAAACAAATCGCTTTCCAATAACACTGCCATGGCTCTACTAGACGTGGAAAAGGCATTCGACAACGTGTGGCACGACGGGCTGATCCATAAGCTGGTACAGGCCAGGTTCCCATTGTACCTAGTCAAAATGATAAGGAGCTACCTAAGCGACCGCTGCTTTCGTGTCCATCTTTATGGAGCAACTTCGGAACAACACGACATCCCAGCTTGAGTGCCACAGGGCAGTCTGTTGGGCCCAACTCTCTACAGTGTTTTCACATCAGACGTGCCTTCACTTCCCAGTGGGTGCCAGCTTTAACTATATGCAGATGACACAGCGATACTGGCCAATGGACGAAGGCCGAAAGATTACCGTGCTCGGTTGCAGAATGGGGTAACGGCATACGTTAATTACCTCACCAGCTGGAAAATTAAAGTGAACGAAGCAAAAACTCAAGTAATGGTCATCAAACATCGCCAATCGCCTAAACTCTCGCCACCAGAAAACTGCCGTGTATCGGTAAATGGCTGTCCCATTGAATGGTCATGTAAGGTTGGACACCTTGGGACTATCATCGACGAGAAATCGCTATATAATGCACACACGGATAATCTCAAAACACGCTGCATTGTATTGATCAAACAGCTGTATTCGTTGACATGCCGAAGGTCGCGGTTGTCGCAAAAGAACAAAATAGCGGTGTTTAAGATGATCATAGCTCCGGTAGTAAATTACGCCATGCCATTGTGGGGATCCTGTGCTGAGATGCATAAAAAGAAGCTGCAAGTGGTCCAAAACCGGCTACTAAGAACCATCCAAAATGCACCGTACGGCACTCGAATAACTGATCTACATCGAACTGCTGGATGTAGAACTATTCAAGAGCGAATTGAGGACTCATATGAAAGTTTCATGGTGAAAGCTCTTTCCTCAGAGAACAGACTCATCCGAGATAGGATAGGTTATCAGATAGGTTATCAAATTTAGGATAAGTAGGTTTTTTAGAATTTAAGCACTGACGGTTAAACCGCCTAAAATTCTGTGCAATAATTATAAAGGAAAGAAAACTAACTTATATTAAAAATATTACATAAATAATGAAGCTGAAAACATAATGTAAATCTCTTGAATAATGAAAATATTGTAAGAAAAACATAAAGAATTGAATAAAATATCGATTAATCAATTAATTAAGCAGCATTTATTAGTATTTTCCAACCGCGATACGATAAACAGTAGAAAGCAGAAAGTGAAAGGAGAACAGTAGCAGCAATAATAGTAGCTGCAGTAGCAGTAGCATCGGTGGGCAAAGTTGCGTCACCGCGAAGAACATTAACGCGAAGAATAGAAATTAAGAATAAGAAGAAGAGGAAAATGAATAAATTCGTGTAAACAGTAGTTCTGTGTTTACACCCGACCGCCGAACATCATGTCCTCCGTCTCCACCCGTAAGAGTTAATTGAAATTGAAGAGTTTTTTGAGTGTCTTTTTCAAGGCTCATATCTTTGAGTTTGATTGCTGCTAGCCAAGTGGGCTAGTCCAGGCCAATCACGTCGCGGCTCCATGAGGCGAAGCCGATCAAAGGAGTCCGGGCCAATCTAGTTTCCCTCCTGGGAAGGAACGAAGGGGTCCTGCTCCCATCCGGCTTGGTTCCAGCTGGGAACGCAAGCAACGTTTACCGACCGGCGCAGTCACAGTCCACTACAGCCCCACAGCCTCAATATTGAAAATCAGTTGAGAAACGACTGGGTTAAAAAAAGTTGTATGCACTTAGGTCCAAATACCGTATTTTGACCATAACTTCAAATTTTGGGGGTGTTTGGAAAATTTCTAGTATGAGCGAATGTTACACTCAACAAGACCTACAACCTACACTAGGTCACTTCAGAAGTTCTAAATCGCTGTAGCATTTTCATCAAAATGTTCGTTGATGTTTAAGAAAGACGTTTGAGAAAAAATAACAGGTATCTCATAACTAAAACTCGAGATATTATTCACAAAACTACGTGAAACATGCAAAATCATGACTTTTATGCTGAATTTGCTTCTAAATCAAAACTCGAAGCAGTGATCTGTGATTTTTACTATAACAAAATGTACGTTGTGTTTAGGAAAAATATTTGAGGGAAAAATAATAGGTATCTGATTATTTGAAATTTAAATATTTTTCACAAAACCACATGAAGAAGGCAAAACCATAATTTTTTAGGCTCAATTTGTTTCTAAATCGGAATTCAAAGTGATGACACGTGATTTTTTTTTCAATAAAATGTTCGTTGATATTCAGGAATGACATTCGAGAAGAAATAATAGATAACTGAAAGAAATATTATTCACAAAACTAAGTAAAACATGCAATATCATGAATATTTAGGCTCAATTTGTCTCTAAATCCAAATTCAAAGCTATTATGTATGATTTTTTCCATTAAAATGTTTGTTTATGTTCAGGAAAGACTTTTGAGTAAAAATAACAGATTTATGATAACTGAAAGTTGAGATATTATTCACAACACTACGTTAAACAAGCAAAATCGTGAATATTTGAGCTCAATTTGCCTCTAAATTGAAATTCAAAGCTATGATATGTAATTGTTCTTTATTCAAATGTTTGTTAATGTTCAGGGTACACATTTGAGGAAAAATAATAGGTATTTTATTGCTGAAAGTTGAGATATTACTTTAAAAACTACGTATGTTTGAAGATGATTTTCAGCATACAGAAAAACACATTAAAATACTCTTTTCGAAATTTATTTATATTATACATATAATACATGCAAAATTTTGACTTTTTGAGCATGAGCTCAATTTGCCTGTAAATTATTTTTTTTTTTTCAATAAAATGTTCGTTGTTCCTTCAACTTCAGCAAATATTTTCTTGCAGAGGAATTTATGTTTCAATTTGCTGCGAATCGAGCCGAAAAAAATTACATTTCTGATGTTTTCGTAGTTTTGTGAATAGTAACACATTACGGGGTTCGAATTTTTTTTTTACTTTTACCAAAACTAGATCTTGAGATATTTGGCTGGAGGAAAGGGCGCATTTCATTGGTTTAATCTTTTTTTTTTTCATTTCTACGTAGTTATGTGGATTAAAACGTTAACTTTTTCTCAGACGTGTTCCTTGGACACCAACAAACGTTTTCGTTATAAAAATTCACATGTTATCTCTTGAGATGTGATTATAGAGGAGAACTAAGCATGAATGGTCACGCTAAATTCTTCTTACTTTGATTAATTTCTTCTAAAAGTTACATAAAAAGAGGTTTTACTGTGAACGGTTGACGAATATCCGGTTATCACCCGAGTGTGGTATATTTAGAACTGGGATGACCCCACATAACATTTTCCAAAATAACGACTTCTGGTTTCAAAAATAATCTAAAGTGGTATTTGGCCAACCATTTCAATACTTCCGAAACTTCCGAGCTCCATACGTCATTTTGAAATCCAAAATGGCGACTTCCAGTTGCTGTAAAACATCCCCAAATCACAAAATGCAATCCAATATGAATATTTCCGTGCTGTGCGTTCTCAGAATGTTGAAGTACCTACTTAAAGTGATGATGGACGTATAAGATGTGAATTTTTTTTTAAGTGAGTTGTGCTAATAATGCTATGAATTATAAAAATTGATTCCTAATTTTAAAACTTTTGATCCCGAGCATCGCCGGGAACGTTCAACTAGTATATATATACGAACAACTCCGTAGAACGGAAGTCAAACACGTTGCTCGGTTTGGCAATAGCAACGATTCCGATGACGCTGCATCTCGGGGCTGGCCTGGTTTTCGGGTATTGGAACGATTCTGTCGTTAAGTACTTCATCCTTCGAAAAGATTCATCCTGAATCATGATTAGATGATGTTCCGATTTGAGCCGTGGAAACTCTGGAAGAACATGGTGTGTTTGATCCATGGTTGGATAGCTTTCAAAGGCGCATGGCTAGAATGACTAGTTTCTCAATATAAATGAACGAAGTAGACATAAATGGGCCGAAATAACATCGCTAAACGATTGACAGTGTGCATCTCTTTGATACGCGAGTGTCGTTTGACTATCCTGTTCTTTCTGTGAGCTGAGCGGCGATGGTTTGGTTGTTTTACATTCGCAAGCGAAAACCGACTGTGACGCACGCTAAGAAAGCGAGATCAAATGAAAACGGTCATCGTTTACAGGCGTGGTTTTAATTGTGACCCCGTTGGGTGTTAAAATAACAGAAATCATAACAAATAATATTCTACTAATATCAACCCCATATCAAACTTTGTAACTAACGTTTCAGAACAACTCCATTTCATGATTTGTTATTATAACTCATTCAGATTCAATTTTGTTATCAAAAGTAAATGAGAAAATACAAAATCGTATCAAAATATGTTATTTGTATTTCCCGATGATGGAATTTTGTAATTTTTTAGTTATGCTCTTCTGATCGGGATGATATCAACATGTTTTTCATCGAACCCGATCGAATTATGGGAAAAATTTGAAGACGATATGGCAGATGATATTTTGCATTTAATGCGACGCTCAATTTCGAATATGGATATGATTATCACTGAGTATATGCATAATGAAGCATTGGTGCTGATTGAGAACATGTGTCTCATGATGTCAAATAAAGCATTGGCACAACTAGATATGGTCAACTAAATTTCTTATAAGGCGTCTTAGCAGAATGAGAATGAACCATTCTCTATCCTCAATATTTGTTTAGGTATGGTTTCACCCGATCGTCGGATGCATGACGGATTTAATCAATAGTTGCAGCGTGAACAAAAATACAACCGAGATGAATTGGATGAAAATGTTCGCACTAATGTTCCAAAAATGAACCAGCAACAACAAAATGTTAACAACACAATCCTAAGAGTTATGAATGATTAAAGTGATGGAATGTATTTCATTGATGCACCCGGAAGAACGGGAAAAACTTTTCTGATAAATGTTCTTTTGTCTACGATAAGATCGATAAGGTCATATTGTTTTGGCACTGGCGTCTTCGGGAATCGCAGCCACGTTGTTGGTTAGCGGACGAACGGCTCATTCTGCTCTGAAGCTCCCACTGAAAATGCAGATCAACGAAAATCCGACGTGTAACATTTAAAAAACAAGTGGAATAGCAAAAGTTCTGCAGCAATGCAAAATTATCATTTGGGATGAATGTACAATGGCGCATTAAAAATCATTGGAAGCATTAAATGCAAGATTTGCGTGGAAATCAGAACCTTTTCGGTGGTGCATTGATATTGTTAGCTGGTGATTTTCGTCAGACACTCCCCGTCATCCCAAAATCAACAACTGCCGACGAAATTACCGCGTGTCTGAAATCTTCTAATTTGTGGCGAAACGCAGAGACACTTGAACTGACTTTGAACATGCGTGTTCAATTACAAAATGACCCACCAGTAGACAAACATTTGCTCATACTCACAATTTTCCGCTAGTCCAGCCGTTCTTGGGAAATTCGATTTTTTCAATAATTTGCCTTCTATACGTATGTAGGTCACTTATTCGAATACTACTCCACTATAAGAAAATTCCCAAAAAAGATATTTTCAGGAATGGTGACCCACTAGTAAACTAGTCGCTCATACTCACAATTTTTCGCTAGGCCGGCCGTTCTTGGGGAATTCGATTTTTTCAATAATTTGCCTTCTATACGTATGTAGACCACTTATTCGACTACTACTCCACTATAAGGAAATTCCAAAAAATGATATTTTCAGGAATGGCGACCCACTAGTGGACAAACATTCACTCATACTCACAATTTTCCGCTAGGCCGGCAGTTCTTGAGAAATTCGATCTTTTCAATAATTTGCCTTGTATACGTATGTAGGTCACTTATTCGACTACTACTCCACTATAAAGAAATTACCAAAAATTACATTTTCAGGAATGGTGACCCACTAGTAGACAAACATTCGCTCATACTCACAATTTTCCGCTAGGCCGGCCGTTCTTGGGAAATTCGATTCATTCAATAATTTGCCTTGTATACGTATTTAGGTCACTTATTTGACAACTTCTCTACTATAAATAAATTCCCAAAAATTATTTTTTCAGGAATGATGACCCACGAGTAGACAAACATTCGCTCATACTCACAATTTTCCGCTAGGCCGGCTTTGGAAATTCGATTTTTTCAATAATTTGCCTTGTATACGTATGCAGGTCACTTATTCGACTTCTACTCCACTATAAGGAAATTCCAAATTAAATTTTCAGGAATGGTGACCCACCAGTAGACACACATTCGCTCATACTCACAATTATCCTCTAGGCCGACCGTTCTTGGGAAATTCGATTCTTTCAATAATTTGCCTTGTATACGTATGTAGGTCACTTATTCGACTACTACTCCACTATAAAGAAATTCCCAAAATATTATATTTTCAGGAATGGTGACCCACTAGTAGACAAACATTCGCTCATACTCACAATTTTCCGCTAGGCCGGCCGTTCTTGGGAAATTCGATTTTTTCAATAATTTGCCTTGTATACGTATGTAGGTCACTTATTCGACAACTACTCCACTATAAGGAAATTCACAAAAATGATATTTTCAGGAATGGTGACCCACCAGTAGACAAACATTCGCTCATACTCACAATTTTCCGCTAGGCCGGCCGTTCTTGGGAAATTCGATTTTTTCAATAATTTGCCCTCTATACGTATGTAGGTCACTTATTCGACTAGGACTCCAGTATAAGGAATTTCCCAAAAATGATATTTTCAGAAATGTTGACATACTAGTAGACATTCGCTCATACTCACGATTTTCCACTAGGCCGGCCGTTCTTGGGAAATTCGATTTTTTCAATAATTTGCCATGTATACGTATACGTATGTAGGTCACTTATTCGACTACTACTCCACTATAGTGTTCGACATCGGACCGGGTAGGCTCCGGTGAAAGTCCGGTCCGGTCCGGTCCGAAGTCCGATCGGACCGGAACCTTCAAAGTCCGATTATTTTTCGGACCGGAGCCATCCGGTCTTCGGAAAGGACCGGATAATGCTTTCCGGACCCCGGACATTTTCGGTAAAAAAAAAAAATTATTTAATTTAGGTAATAGAACGCTGCAAGTTGTTCATTCTTTTTGATTTTCTTCGCTGCTTTTATCAAAAGTCAACCCATATGGCCTTGCTCGCCTTTTTAACCTGTAATATATGCTTTAATTAATCACATGGTTCTTATAAAATTAGAAAGACATTAAATGTTACATTTTTTTTGCTATTTCAATTTTTCTCTTGTTACCCCTTCGAAACTAGTGAACACAGGGTAGCCAGCAGATTTCCAATTTCAAATTCCCGGTTTTTCCCGGTTTTCCCGGTTTCAAAACGCATAAATATATAAGGTCAACCACGTTTATTCATTGACAAAATAAATTTGTGAGAGAGTTTAGTTTCTAATATCATTATTTCATTTCAAAACTCTCAAAGAGCTAACTACTCCGGCCAACACCTATTTAGTACAGAAAAGCTCTCACCGAGTACAACAAAGAAATTATGAAATCCAAGAGAAGAACGTGGATTCAAACGTGTGAAAGTATAGACAACGCACCTACGGTTGCTAGACTTCACAAAACGCTGGCCAAGAATTACACTACTGAACTTGGCAGTCTTAAGCATCAGAATGGAGCCTTTACGAAGACTCCCGCCTACACGCTGAATCTGATGATAGAAACCCATTTCCCGGGCTCGGCTGTATGCGAGAATTCCGCTAATGGTGAGGTGGGAGACGACCATCTGGAGATTCTGTCGGAATTTGAAAGAGAAGACGACTCAACTTCTAACTTACTTGACGAAATTTTCTCGTCGACCAGAGTGGAAAATGCTGTAAGATCTTTCCAGTCTTCCAAATCTGCAGGTGTTGACGGAGTGTTTCCAGCGTTACTTCAAAAAGGTGAGGCAACCCTGATACCGTTACTAACCGAGATTTTAAGGGCTAATTTAAGATTTAACTACAATCCATCGAAATCGAGGGCAGTACGGGTTATCTTTATACCAAAAACGGGAAATAGGGATAGAAATAACCCCAAATCTTTTAGACCCATAAGCTTGTCTTCGATCCTGCTGAAGACAATGGAAAAAGTACTAAAGGAATATCTATAGGCAACAAACATGCTTGGATACCCTTTATCTAAATTTAAATTTGCATATCAAACAGGTACCTCTACAGTTACAGCGCTTCACACGCTGTTGAGTGGGGAAGTCGCTTCACGAACCAAAGGGGCCAGATCCTGTTGGGGGCTTTGGCAAAGTTCAACCTAGATCTGGCCAACGTTGGGAACAAAAGTACATTTAGCAGAAATGGTGCGGAGTCGATCATCGACGTGACGTTCTCCAGCCCAGGACTGATCAATAACTAGAGGGTAGACGATGGCTACACTAAGAGCGACCACCAGGCGGTCTGTTATAGTGTAGACAACAACGAGAGGCGGCAAGCGACGGGTAGAGCCAACACAACGACCATTCGCGGGTTGAAGACATCACACTTTGATGCCGAGGTATTCGAAGAGGCAATGAGAAGGGAGCGCGAGGGGGGCAGTTGGCTTCGCCCTAATGCTGACCAACTAGTTGCTATGCTATCGCGGGCGTGCGACGCCACCATGCCTAGGACTCGCCAACCTAGGAGTGGGAAGCCACCGGTTTACTGGTGGACGGACGCGATAGCTGACCTTCGCAGTGCGTGCCTCCGTGCAAGACGGAGGATGCAGCGTGCGCGAAACGAAGAAGAGAGAACAGAGCGCCGCGCAGCATTCAGTTCGGCAAGATCGATGCTAAAGAGTGCGATAAAGGCCAGCAAGAGGGCCTGCTTCGATAGGTTATGTGCGAGTGCCAATACAAATCCGTGGGGTGATGCCTATAGGATCGGAATGGCCAAGACTAAAGGCGTGCTGGCGCCTGCAGAGCGATCACCAGCGATGCTGGAGCGTATCATCGAGGGACTCTTTACGCGCCACGAGCCAGCTCCTTGGCCTCCGGCGGTCGAGTCCCACGTCCGACGTTCCAGTATCTCAGACATAGACCAGGGATGGTCGGCCAACCTGCCGAGCATTCAATCCGTGAGCGACGACAGCCGTGTCGAGGCAGAGGAGGAAGCAAGGGCTACGAATGAAGAACTCATCGTGATCACCAAATCCCTAAAGGTGAGCAAGGCACCGGGAACGGATGGTATCCCTAACCTGGCGATCAGGCTGTCGATAAAAAGGCCCCCGGGCTGTTCAATGCAGTCATGCAGAGGTGCCTGGATGACTGTCTCTTTCCGGAAAGGTGGAAGTGGCAGAGACTGGTCTTATTACCGAAGGCTGGGAAACCGCCAGGGGACCCATCGGCATATAGGCCTATTTGCCTGCTGGACACCGCGGGCAAGGTGCTTGAGAGGATCATCCTCAACAGACTGGTGAGGTACACGGAGGGTGTACACGGTCTGGCAAGTAACCAGTTCGGCTTCCGGAAGGGCAGGTCCACGCTGGATGCAATCTCTTCCGTCATCAAGACGGCGGAGGTAGCAATCCAGCGCAAGAGAAGGGGAATACGCTACTGCGCAATCGTCACCCTCGACGTGAAGAATGCGTTCAATAGTGCCAGTTGGGACTCCATAGCGCTCGCGCTCAGGAGCATTCATGTACCGATGTCGCTGTACAAGATTCTGGAAAATTATTTCCAGAATCGAGTACTTGTTTACGACACTGAGGAGGGTCAGAAGTGCGTCCCAATTACCGCAGGAGTTCCGCAAGGCTCTATCCTGGGCCCGGTGTTGTGGAATGTCATGTATGACGGAGTATTGAAACTCAAGTTCCCTGTAGGGGTTGTGATCGTCGGCTTTGCAGACGACAGAACGCTAGAGCTTTACGGCGAGTCTATCGAGAAGGTCGAGTTGACGGCCGCGCACTGTATACGCAATGTCGAGGACTGGATGCGCTCCAGGAAACTAGAGCTCGCGCATCATAAGACGGAGGTCACGGTTGTGAACAACCGTAAATCGGAGCAACAGGCTGTAGTCAGAGTCGGAGACTGCACCATCACCTCGAAGCGATCCCTGAAGCTCTTGGGGGTTATGGTGGGCGACAAGCTCACGTTCGGGAGTCACGTCGACTATGCCTGTAAGAGGGCCTCATCGGCTATTGCAGCACTATCTCGTATAATGTCCAATAGCTCAGCGGTTTATGGCAGCAAGCGAAGGCTTCTTGCCAGCGTGGTTTCGTCCATACTTAGGTATGGTGGGCCAGTATGGTCCAGAGCGCTAGGTACTAACAGTTACCGTGGTAAACTGGAAAGTACCTACAAGCTCATGTGCCTGACAGTTGCGAGTGCGTATCGTACGGTGTCATACGATGTAATCTGTGTCTTGTCCGGCATGATGCCTATCAGCATCGCCATCAAGGAAGACAGAGAGTGCTTCGACCAACGTGACACAAGGGGCATACCAGGTTTAGGGAGGGGTTTTAGTGGGTCGGGACAGGGATCAGTAGGTGCCTGGGGGAGTGTAACTACCCCAGCATCTCTCCCCTATTCTCATCCCCACACCCTGAGTTCTCTTCTCAGGTGTCTGTTTGCAGATTTCCCCGCCACCTTTAAAAGAAAAAAACACGCTGGTAACAAAAATTTAAAAACCTCTTTCAGCAAAAGAAATAGCATTATGCTCTTTCCTGGATATTGAAGGTGCTTTCGATAACACGACCTACTTTTCCATGGCAAAAGCGATGAAGAAGAGGATGTTTCACACGTACATATTCAACTGGATTCATACTATGCTTGCACAAAGAATAATCTCTTCGGAGCTGGGGGGAACATCTATAACCGTAAGAGCCACGAAAGGATGTCCTCAAGGCGGAGTACTTTCACCACTCCTGTGGTCTCTAGTTGTGGATGACCTCTGTAGCCTAGAAGATAAAGGTTTTGAAGTTGTAGGCTTCGCAGACGACATTGTCATTATGGTAAGAGGGAAGTTTGACAATGTTGTCTCGGAAAGAATGCAGCTTGCTTTAAACGTAACTTATCTCTGGTGTAAAAAGGAGGATCTGAACATCAATACGGCAAAAGTAACAGTAGTACCTTTCACTAAAAAGAGGAAATTTAACTTAATGCCTCTTAAGCTTGAGGGAAGTTCTATCCAGTTTAGCGAATGGGTTAAATTTCTAGGTTTAATTCTAGATGCGAAACTCAACTGGAACGCTCATCTAGACATTGCAGTAAGCAAAGCGGTTAGCGCGTTCTGGTTATGTTCCAAAACGGTTGGTAGGAAATGGGGCCTAAGACCAAAAATGGTCAGATGGATTTACACCCCCATCATACTACCGGAAATAACATACGCTTCCTTAGCGTGGTGGCCTAATTTGGCATGAATTTGTGCAGTTAGATGCGGAAAGGAGCGCCTTGCGGCTCAAACGTCTTAAAGAGGTCTTACCTGGTGATCTGGTTGGTCATCTGAGTATTTTGCAACACTTTAAAAAACGGCCTTTGTTGAGTATGTGCGTAGACTGTATGAAACCTTTGGACAACTACGACATTCCCTACAAGGTGCGTGAAACATCGCACTCCGACTGGGAGTGCGGAGTTAACATGGTCCGTCAGGGGTCAACGGTACTCTTCACAGACGGCTCAAAAATCGGTTCGAAAACTGGTGCGGGAATCTTCGGTCCTGGTGTACAGATATCAGTGGCAATGGGCAACTGGCCTACTGTATTCCAAGCGGAGATTTACGCTATAATCGAATGTGTCAACGTTTCTCTGAAGAGAAACTACAAACATGCGAATATTTGCATTTTCTCTGATAGTCAAGCACTAAAGGCTCTTTGTGCTCACAAGTGTTCGTCAAAAATAGTGTGGGAGTGCGTTCTCTCACTGCGGAAGCTGTGTCGTATGAACTCTGTCAATTTGTACTGGGTTCCCGGGTACTGCGGCATAGACGGCAATGAAAAAGCAGACAAACTGGTCAAACAGGGCTCCAACTCGCAATTTGTTGGTCCGGAACCCTTTTGCGGTATCTCAAATTGCACTATAAAAATGGAACTTGAATACTGGGAAGAGCAACGGGTGACAGTCTACTGGAGGGCTGTCAGAGGACTAATAACTGGGCACTGCCCGAGTAAGTATCATTTAAAGAACATTGGTCGAGTTCAGGATGACACTTGTTGCTTCTGTAATATGGGAAGCGAAACCTAGGAACATCTGCTATGCAGCTGCGGTGCATTATACATGAGCAGAATCAAATTTCTAAGTAAGAGCTGTTTGCAACCAAGTGAGATTTGGTCTGCTAATCCTGGTAAAGTGGTTGGCTTTAAAAAGCACATTCTACCTGAGTGGGAGCGTGCCGAGGCAACCGGCCATTCACTCGATCAATAGTGCGTGTCGGGTTTTCGTCTTGGTACGTATAGTAATGGGGATATACTACAATAGTTCTAATTAATGGACGCAGTAGTCTAGTTCCACTACAAAAAAAAGCCTATTTGCTGTTGATTTTTCGACTTTTCATGGCTGAGAAATGCAACTCGGCCCATTGGGTAATCCTAAACGAGGTATTATCTTGTGTCTAGTAGAAAGGGCACACTTGGGGCTTTTCGAAACATATAACGTGCAGAAAATGTCATTCTCTCAAAATTTTTGTTATTTCACTCAGCTAAAATCAAGATATATTTCAGGATCAATTTGTACTTCATGTTTCAGAATATTTTCACATAGATTTTCAATATATTTTGAACCGTTCTTTGGAAAAATTTTAGTCATTTTAGACTTACGTAAATTAACTACTGGTTTAATTAATTTAGAAACACTAAAGCGATAATTGTAACTTTCGGCACTCTCTGGTTGAGGTTTTCGGCGTTTTGCAGAGCTGGTTTCTGCTTTTTTGAACCTTTAATTTATATATTTTTACAAATTAGGAATTTATCTCCAAATTGTTTTGGCTGCTTGAGCTTCGGTAACGACAAATCTTTGTAATCATTTTCTATCATTTCAAGCCTTGAGAAATTTCATCAAATGTTTTTAAGCTTTGTTACGAAATTCGGCATTATTCAAAGTGCTTATTTAAAAAATAATATATAAAAATTCATTTTCCACTAATTATAAATTGAATTTTAAATATGATAGTGGATTTTTTTTAATTGAATTTAGAATCTTTTCTAGGGTTTCTTTTTCTGATTTCTCGTAAGACTAAAATTTAGCAATTTTTTAGTTAAATTTTCCATTTCTGGCATCATTTTCTCTTTTAAAACTTAATTTATAATTGAATAGACTTTAAAATCTAATTTTTTTATTGAATTGACTTTAATTTTTTTTTAATATTTTACTTCCTGATAACATTTCCATAGTCATTTTTAGTGAATGAGAGGAAACAGTCTAGTAATTTTTCAGAATTTTTAAAATAATAAGAGCACATTTTTTTGGCCCGAATTGAGATAGTTTTTCGCCTTGCCTGGACTGCATTGATAGCCGTTTCTGGCAATTTTAATTTTTTTTTTAGTTTAAAATTTGTTTATTTGACACGGTACGATACATTTTCTGTTTTACTGAGCCAAGTACAATTCGTATTAATTCTACGTTAGCAGGGAAAAGAGGGAGGCCTTTTTTTCATTCTCGCGGCCGACTACGAGCTAGTGGTAAGGTTAAGGTAAGAGGAGGGGAGATACAATTTTGATTTGGTCTATTTTGGAACTTTGTTTTTCAACTGGTAGAGCAATTGTATTCTTGTTTGTTGTTGGTTCAAAATATTTGTGTAAGTCTCTTCATTTCCGTGTCTTCAGCATAGTATATCTGTATCCTTAGTTTAAAATAGTTTATTTGACACGGCACAATACAATTTATGTTTAAATGAGCCAAGTACATTTTTTTTTAATTCTAAATTAGCAGGGAAAAGAGGAAGGCACATTTTTTATATCCCGCAGCCGACTACGAGCTAGTGGGGATTTAAGGTGAGAGGAGGGGAGTTACAATTTTGATTTTAACTATATTGAGTTACAGGATTTATTTATTTGTACATGGCTAAGCAGTGATGTTCCATTTGAGCAGTTTTGGTCTGACATGAAAATGCCGAGTCTTCGTTTTAGTGTCTCCAGCACGGTGTATCATTTTCATTCAGTTTATGACGGGAATTGCAATCTAACAAATAGATAAAAAAAAATCAAATTCTAATTCCAGCATTTTTTATAAACCCGTATTGTTGTGTCATGTACTGGAGATCACCGCTTCCCAGAATGTCTCTAACGGGTACGTTCGGTTGTTTTCCTCGGGCCCGAAGGGAATCTATAAGCTCGGACCTAACACCACAGTATTCGGTACACGACCAAACAACATGCTCGATGTCATGGTAGCCATCGCCACAAACGCAGTGATTACTGCCTTGAACCATGCTTTCGTCGATACCTTAGGAAAAATGGAATGTAGCCACCGTCCCACTTCATCTGAGTTCCATGATAATTGCCAACTGTTGAGTGTTCTGTGACGCAAAATGCTATAAAATTCATCATAAGCAATTGGTCTTACATAAATATCGCCATCAATAGCACCCACCTTAGCTAAAGCGTCAGCCTTTTCATTGCCCGGAATGGAACAATGAGAAGGGACCCACGCTAAGGTAACCCGGTAATTTTTATCTGTTAAAGCACTTAAAAACCGCCGTTTTGCCTTTCTCCTAGAAAGGTATAGCAATCACTGGAAAAACCAAAGGTATGAAAGTGCTCCAAAGGGTCGAATCCCGTATATCAATCAACTTAGTTCGACGAGCTGAGCATTTTCTGTATGTGTGTGTGTGTATGTGTGTGTATGTGTATGTGTGTGTGTATGTGTATGTGTGTGTGTGTATGTGTATGTGTGTGTGTATGTGTGTGTATGTAACGCTCTCCAATCTCACTCGATTTTCTCAGAGATGGCTGAACAGATCTTCATGAAATTAATTGCAAATGAGAGGTCTAGTTGCCCCATAAGACCCTATTGAATTTCATTGCAATTGGATTTTTAGTTTGGAGGTTATGTTTGAAAAAGTGAAAATCACGGAACATCATTATCTCAGAAACTACTCAACCGATTTTAGCAAGATTGGTTTTAAATGAACGACCTACTTAAAAAACCCTTAACTTTGGAGTTTCATAAAGATTGAACGTGTGGTTCAGAAGTTATTTAAAGAAACGTGTTCTGGAGAGTGTTTAATCTCACTCATGTTTCTCAGAGATGGCTGGACCGATTTCCACAAAATCAGTGTCATTTGGAAGGTCTAATTACCCCATAAGACCCTATTGATTTTTTTTTGCAATCGGACTATTACTTTGCCTGTTATGTTTAAAAATGTGAAATCCAGCTTTGAAAAGAAACATATTCTGAAGACTACTTAAACTCACTCACTTTTCTCAGAGATGGCTTAACCGATTTCCACGAAATCAGTATCAAATGAAAGGTCTAGCTGCCTCATAACATCCTATTGAATTTCAATGTAATCAGTCTGTTACTTTGTCTGTAATGTATCAAAATATGAAAATCACGAAACTTCATTATCTCAGAAAGTACACAACCGATTTGAACAATATTGGTATCAAATGAACGGGCTAGTTAAAGGTTAATTGATGAATTTTATAGTGATTAAACACGTAGTTCAAAAATTGTGAAAAGAAACATGTTCTGGTGACTATTCAAATTCACTCGTTTTCCCAAAAATGGCTGGACTAAATTCAACAATCTTAGTGTCAAATGGAAAGTTTGGCTTTCCTATAGGTTCCCATTTTATTTGACTATAATCGTATTTTTATTCCTACCGTTATTTATTAAATTATAAAAACAACGAAAGTCTATTATCTCAAAGATCACACGACTTATTTGAACATATCTAGTGTCATTTGAACGGGTTGTCTCTCAAACTTACAAGTAAGAAATTTCATAGCAATTTGATATATAGTTCAAAAGTTATGGAAAGAAACGAAATTCAAAGACTATTTTAAACTGTAACTGCTTTGATCAAAACATATGGCCTCAACAAAATTTAAATTTGGTATTGTGCTATTCGTACGTTCCCGGTATTGCTCGTGATTGAAGTGTACGCAATTCAAAGTCATTTCTTTTATTTCGCTATTTCTTTAGCACGAATATTTTACTCCTAATTAATGATTTTTTTAAGTTTTTGCCTTTCTCCTACAAAGGTATAGCAATCACTTGCAAAACCGAAGATATGAAAGTGCTCCAAAGGGCCGAGAGGCATATATCACTCGACTCAGTTCGACGAGCTGAGCATTTTAAGTGTGTGTGTGTGTGTGTGTGTGTGTGTGTGTGTGTGTGTGTGTGTGTATGTGTGTGTGTGTGTACGTGTGTGTGTGTGCGCGTGTGTGTGTGTGTGTGTGTGTGGGTGTGTGTGTGTGGGTGTGTGTAGGTGTGGGTGAGTGGGTGTGTGTGTGGGTGTGGGTGTGGGTGTGTGGGTGTGTGTGCAGATTTATATTTTCACTCACTTTTCTCAGAGATGGTTGGACCGATTTTAATGAGTTGTATGCAAATGAAAGTTATAGTTGCCCCATGAGACCCTATTAAATTTCATTGTTATTGGATTTCTATTTTAGAGATTTAAAGATCTCAGAAACCACACAACTGATTTCAATAAGATTGGTTTCAAATGAACGGACTATCTTAAAAACCCTTAACTTTTGAATTTTATATAGATTGAACATGTGGTTCAAGAGTTATAAAGAGAAACGTCTTCTAAAGACTGTTTAATTTCACTCATGTTTCTCAAAGATGGCTGGACCGATTTCCACAAAATCAGTGTCATATGTAAGGCCTAGTTACCCCATAAGACCCTATTGAGTTTTTTGCAATCGGACTATTACTTTGCCTGTTATGTTTAAAAATGTGAAATCTAGCTATGAAAAGAAACATATTCCGAAGAATACATAAACTCACTCACTTTTCTCAGAGATGGCTGAGCCGATTTTCACGAAATTAGTGTCAAATGAAAGGTCTAGCTGACTCATAACATGTAATGTACCGAATTGTGAAAATCACGAAACTTCATTATCTCAGAAAGTACACAACCGATTTGATCAATAGTATTATCAGATGAATGGGCTAGTTCAGGGTTAACTGATGAATTATGATTTAACACGTGGTTTCAAAGTTTGGCTGCCCTATACGTTCCCATTTCATTTGATTATAATCGAACTAAGCAACCGTTATGTATTAAATTGTTAATTAAACAACGCAATTCTACTATCTCAAAGATTACACGACTTATTTGAACATAACTAGTGTCATACGAACGAGTCATCTCTAAAACTTACAAATAACAAACTTCATAACAATTTGATATGTGGTTCAAAAGTTATGGAAAGAAAAGAAATTCAAAGGCTATTTAAAACTATACCTGCTTTGATCAATATATGTGGCCACAATATAATTTAAATGTGGTATCGTACCATTTGAATGTTCCCGGTATCGCTCGTGATTGAATTATTCGAAGTTAAGAGTCATTTCTTTTATTTCGCTATTTCTTGAGCATTCACATTACGTCAAATTTCATATTTTATACCTCTATTACAACATCATTATTTTTTGAACCCAAAGAGTGAATACAAATTTATTGGATTGAAGCGATCATGTAAATCTATTTTGACAAATAATAAGTTTGAATGAGAAAGGCTAGGTCCGACCGATAGGTGGATTAATTTCGGTTTTTTTCCCAGGATATACGGGGTGTGCTTGACAGTCTTAGTTCGATCGCAGAGCCTCAATGGCACTGAGACTGTCTGTGAAGATGAAGTAGTGGTCTATGGGCAGGGGTTCGATGATCCCAAGAGAGTACTGAATAGCAGCAAGTTCTGCGACGTACACGAAAGCAGGAACATCGAATTGTAGGAGGCTGTAAAATTTTCATGATAAACACCGAAGCCAGTGGACTCATCTAGATTAGATCCGTCAGTGTAAAACCTTTTATCATAACTAACATGTTTAAACTTATTGGAAAAAATCTTAGGGATCTCTTGTGGTCGCAATTGATCCGGGATACCAATAATATCTTTTTCCATGGTGGTGTCGAAGAATATAGCATTGTCAGAAGTACCTAAAAGTGCGACATTGGAGGAAACGTATGAAGAAGGGTTAATATCTTGAGCCATATAGTCAAAATATAAAGTCATATATCTGGATTGAGATTGAAGGTCGACCAACCTCTCGAAATTTTCAATTACTAATGGGTTCATAACTGTGCATCGAATTAGCAACCGGTAAGAGAGATTCCAAAAGCGATGCTTCAACGGAAGAATACCCGCAAGCACTTCAAGACTCATCGTATGGGTCGACTGCATGCAGCCTAAGGTAATACGCAAACAAGGATACTGTATTCGTTCCAGTTTGATCAAATGTGTGTTTGCTGCGAAGCGGAATCAGAAACACCCGTACTCAATTACAGACAATATCGTTGTTTGGTAAAGCCTCAGAAGGTCTCCTGGGTGGGCACCCCACCAGGTTCCGGTAATCGTACGAAGAAAATTAATCCACTGTTGGCATTCTCGTGTTAGATACCTAATATGACAAGCCCAGGTGCATTTAGAGTCGAACCAGACCCCGAGATATTTAGAGACTAAAACCTGAGAGATCGTTTTACCCGTTAGTAAGAGCTACAGTTGAGCTGAGTTATGCTTCCTAGAGAAAACGACCAACTCAGTTTTCTCCGGAGAGAATTCGATACCCACCTTAAGAGCCCATTCAGACAAATTGTCTAAGGTATCTTGCAATGGTCCTTGCAGATCGCTAGCCTCGCTACCAGTAATGGATACAACGCCATCGTCTGCAAGTTGCCTTAGCGTGCATGAATTTGCAAGACATTCATCGATGTCATTGACGTAAAAATTATATAAGAGAGGGCTTGAACATGAGCCCTGGGGAAGGCCCATGTAACTAATTCGGGAAGTTATCGAATCGCCATGTGAGAAATACATATGCTTTTCTGACAACAAATTGAGCAAAAAGTTATTCAAATTTGGTGAAAGTCCCTGCGAATGAAGTTTCTCGCTTAAAACTTCTACGGAGACAGAGTCAAAAGCCCCCTAATATCCAAGAACGCAGAAGCCATTTGCTCTTTTCGAGCAAATGCGAGTTGAATTTCAGAAGAAAGCAACGCTAGGCAATCGTTCGTCCCTTTGCCCCGGCGAAAGCCAAATTGAGTATCTGAAAGTAAACCGTTTGTTTCGACCCATTTGTCTAACCGTGAAAGGATCATTTTCTCCATTAATTTCCGCAGACAAGAGAGCATCGCAATCGGCCTATATGACTTGTGGTCAGTGGCAGGTTTCCCGGGTTTCCGAATAGCAATGACTTTTACCACCCTCCAGTCGTGCGGAACAATATTTAACTCAAGAAATTTGTTGAACAAGTTCAACAAGCGTCTTTTTGCTAAATCGGGTAGATTTTTCAACAAGTTGAATTTAATTGTATCCAACCCTGGAGCTTTATTGTTGCACGAAAGGAGAGCTATTGAAAATTCCAACATCGAAAATGGAGGCTCTTCCGTAGTTACTAAAAACGCGTCGCGAAAAATCTTCTGTTCCGGTACAGAGTCCGAACAGACCTTTTTGGCAAAATCGAGTATCCAGCGATCTGAATACTCCTCACTCTCATTCGAAACGTCACGGTTCCGCATGCGCCTGGCGGTATCCCAAAGAGTGCTCATCGCTGTTTCCCTCGACAACGCGTTTACAAACCGCCGCCAGTATCCGCGTTTTTTCGCTTTCATCAAGCTCTTCATCTGCCTGTCGAGTACCTCGTACCTTCGAAGCAGCTTAACAGAGCCGTACTTTCGGTAGTCCTTATACGCCGAGGACCTTCGCGCGTACAGTTCAGAACACTCTTTGTCCCACCATTTGGTGAGCGGGCGCCGTCTAATCGTTACCCCGGGTATCGGTTTCGTCTGAGCTTGAGTCGCGGCGTCGATGATCAAGCCATAAAGGAGCGCATATTCTTCCTCGGGAGGAAGTTCCTCGTAAGACTCGATGGATTCCGTAATAATCGTCTCATAAGACTTCCAATTAATATTACATGTAAGGTCGTATGAAATATTGATTGGATCCGTTGGAGTTGAATTATTAGCAATTGAAATAACGATTGGAAGATGATCACTACCGTGAGGATCATTGATTACTTTCCACCGGCAATCTAACGCTAGTGCTGTCGAGGAAAGGGATAGGTCAAGCACGCTTTCACGTGCTGGAGGATTAGGTACACGTGTCACTTCCCCAGTATTCAAAAGTGTCATATTAAAGTCGTCGATCAAGTTGCAAATTAAAGAAGATCGGTTGTCGTCGTACAGCGACCCCCATAGCGAACAGTGAGAGTTAAAATCTCCCAATATCAAAAAAGGCGCGGGAAGCAATATCAGAAAGTTATCAGAAAGTTGCCTCTGTTCAATCCGCAAGGATGGAGAAATATATATCGAAGCAAGGCAAAAGTCTTTTCATTATTCGAGATCGAAGGGAGGTCGATTCTAAAAAAAGAATAGCACTTTTTGATCCCTAAAAGTACCCCTCCACCGTGTGAGTCTCGAACTCGACGAATGATGTTGAAATCGAGGAAATTGAGTTGATCGTTTGAATTGAGAAAAGTTTCACAGAGCGCAAACGCGTCACAATTGTGTGTGTTAATCAAATGAGAAAATAGATCGAATTTGGGAATGATACTTCTGCAATTCCACTGTAATACAGTGATAAAATTCCTAACCTCTTTCGACGAATTAGTCATCGAAAGATATAATAGCTGAAATGAAGGGCCAAGTTGCTGCTAGTTGCTTCAAAAAGGTTTTCACTGTGGGGAGGAGGGCAAGAAGAATATTTTGAAGGAGATCTGGTATATTGAATATTTTAAATATCCAATCCACAATATCAGAGAAAATTATAAACACTGTTTCTTTTCTATTTTCTGATCGAGCAATAGGTGCACGAGGGGTTTTTGATGCCCCAGGAAGCGGTGGGTACTTCGGTTTGAATTGAAACTAAAACCCGGAGGTACTTGCCTTGGTTTTTTTTCCACTACTTCCTTTTTGTGTTGGCTTATTGGTCATTCCGCTAGGGGTTATCTTACGACCTTTTCGAGAAAGATTAGGAGGGCTAATAATTCTCCTCTTCCTTGATCCTTCTGGCATGGCATAAGAACACCCTTCGACGGGATCGTCAGTTGTACCCTCATCGGTTGGCAAAAAGGAAAAGATGTTTCCTGTGGAGGGTGGCTCAGCCCTCTTAAGCATTTCTGCAAAAGAGCGCTTTGATCGTTCCTTGAGTGAACGCTTAATTTTTTCCTCGCGCTGTTTGTACGCAGGACACGCCGAAAGGTCATGCCGAGTTCCTTAACAATAAAGACACTTTTCAGTATTCTCACTGCAAGCGGTCTCAGCATGATTGCCTCCGCACTTGCTGCAGCGTGCCTTGTTGCAGCAGTAGGTGGCTGTATGACCTAACTGCTTGCAGTTTTGGCAATGCATGACCCGCGGTACGAACAGGCGTACAGGCAGACGAACCCTGTCCAAAGAGATGTAGTTCGGCAGTGCGGATCCGGAGAATGTTACACGGAAGAAATCCGAAGGGAGGAATTTCTTCTTTCCTTCTTCGATGGATACTGAATGCAATTGCTTGACATCCAGTATCTTTACATCTGGAATCAGGGGGTTCTTGAAGCAGCCAACTCCGTGACGCAAAATGTCATCGACCGTGAGGTTTCCTTCGGTAACCACACCGTCGATCTCCACGTCCTTGGCAGGGATGTACACGCGGTACTCTCTCGTGAAGAGCTCGTAGCTAGCAATTGCATTTGCTTGCTTCAAGCTACTCACGACAACTCGCAGTTTGTTCGGTCTAACCTTAATAATTTCGGTTACGTCCGAATACTGTTTTGTCAGGTCCTTGCCGATTTGTATTATATTAAGAGGCTTCTTAATGGGCCTGAAAAAAACTATGAACTGACCTTTCGAAGCATCTGGGTAAGCTTTCACCCGTATTTCCGGTACCCTTGGTACAGGGCTAGGTATCGGGGATGGTACAGGGGAAGGCAGGAGGGAACTGCAGTGGGAGATTTCAATCTCTTCCTCATTTGTTTCCACATCCAGGAATAGTTCCATCTGGTTGTTGTCCATTTTTGCGTGAGCGTTCTGCTCTACCGCACGCAAACTATAAATATGCGTATACATTATCATTTCCAAAATAAGATGTGTTGAATAGAAAAAAAAGACTATTGTATCGAGAAAAATATATATATAAAAAAAAATAATAATAAAAAAACAAATGTGAATACTTCACCAGACTTTTCGAATTTTGACCTACGCGCCCCACTGGCTGATAGTTGGGTTGATCCAGGAATCGCAATCAGTCTCCTTCAGCTGAGCCAGCACTAGGGACTAACCAGCGGTTGGTGGTGCGGGAAGTTTCCTTCGGCAACTGAACGGTTTATATAGTACTGCACTGGTAGCACAAACGACATGTGACCGTCTACACACAATGCACAGTAACCACACCGCTAGGGTATAGCCGGCGCCCAGCGGCTCGGGGGGTTTGCTCCAACTACTGAACGGCTTTTGATTTGACTCAAGTATCGGTACCGAAAACACAAGTAGCACGTGTATCGTCTGGAGACAATGCACAGTCTTCTGTGCCACAAGGAGTAACCAGCGCCCGGCGGCGCGAGAATTTGCTTCGACTGCTGGACGTCTATTGTATACTTCACTATACCGAAAAAACAAGCCACGCGCACACCAAACGGAATTGTTTGTTCGAGCGAGCAAAGAATAACGGAGCTGTGTTCAAAAGTTTCCTTTCGCAACGGTAGCAGGGAAGCGAATGATCTGTATCCTTAATCTGACAAATACACAACGAAAATTTAAAATTTTAATGTCAGCGTTTTTCAGAAAGCAGTATAGCTGTGTCATGTACTGGAGATCACCGCTTCCCAGAATGTCTCTAACGGGTACATTCGGTTGTTTTCCTCGGGCCCGAAGGGAATCTATAAGCTCGGACCTAGCACCACAGTATTCGGTACACGACCAAACAACATGCTCGATGTCATGGTAGCCATCGCCATAAACGCAGTGATTACTGTCTACAAGCCCTATACGAAAGAGGTGCGTGTTTAACGTATAGTGATTGGACATAAGTCTGGACATCACGCGAATGAAGTCCCGACCTACATCCAACCCCTTGAACCATGCTTTCGTCGATACCTTAGGAAAAATGGAATGTAGCCACCGTCCCAGTTCATCTGAATTCCATGATGATTGCCAACTATTGAGTGTTCTCTGACGCAAAATGCTATAAAATTCATCATAAGCAATTCGTCTATTATAAATATCGCCATCAATAGCACCCACCTTAACTAAAGCGTCAGCCTTTTCATTGCCCGGAATGGAACAATGAGAAGGGACCCACGCTAAGGTAACCCGGCAGTTTTTATCTGTTAAAGCACTTAAAAACCGACGTATTTTCCCCAGGAAACACGGGGTGTGCTCACAGACTTCATCGATCGCAGATCCTCAATGGCACTGAGACTGTCTGTGAAGATGAAGTAGTGGTCTATGGGTAGGGTTTCGATGATCCCAAGGGAGTACTGAATAGCAGCTAGTTCGGCGACGTACACGGAAGCAGGAGCATCGAGTTTGTAGGAGGCAGTTAAATTTTCGTGAAAAACATCGAAGCCAGTGGACTCATCTAGATTAGATCCGTCAGTGTTATACCTTTTATCACAACTAACATGTTCAAACTTATTGGGGAAAATCTTAGGGATCTCTTAGGGTCACAATTGATCCGGAATACCAGTAAGGGGCCATCCACATACAGCGTGGACAGCTTGGGGGGGGGTGGGGTTGGCTAATGTCCACGGTCCATACAATTTTTTTAGAATTTATATGGGCAGTTGTCCACGGAAGGGGAGGGGGGCGGTCAAAATCGCTAAAAATCTGTCCACGTGGATGTGGATGGCCCCTAATGTCTTCTTTCATGGTAGTGTCAAATAATATAGCATGATCAGAAGTATCTTAAAGTGCAACATTGAAAGGAACATGTGAAGAAGGGTTAATATCTTGAGCCATATAGTCAAAATATAAGGTCATAAATCTGGATTGAGATTGAAGGTCGACCAACCTCTCGAAGAGAAAGTCCAAAAAACGATGTTCCAACGGAAGGATACCCACTAGCACTTCAAGACTCATCGTATGGGTCGACTGCATGCAGCCCAAGGCAATACGCAAACAACGATATTGTATTCTTTCTAATTTTATAATGTGCGTGTTCGCGGCGGAGCGAAAGCAGAAAGAGCCATATTCAAGAACAAACAGTATCGTTGTTTGGTATAACCGTAGAAGGTCTCCTGGGTGGGCACCCGACCAGGTTCCGGTAATCGTACGAAGAAAATTAATCCTCTGTTGGCATTTTCGTTTCACATACCTGATATGACAAGCCCAGGTACATTTAGTGTCGAACCAGACTCCGAGATTGTGATCAGGGGCAGGTTTTCCAGGTTTTTGAATAGCAATGACATTTACCTCCCTTCAGTCGTGCGGAACAATGTTTAGCTCAAGAAACTTAAAAGTTCAACAAGTATCTTTTTGCAGAATCGGGTAGATTCTTCAACAAGTTGAATTTGATTCTATCCAATCCTGGAGCTTTATTATTGCATGAGAGGAGAGCCATTGGAAATTCCAACATCGAAAATGGAGGCTCTTCCGTAGCTACTGAAAACGCGTCGCGAAAGGCCTTCTGTTCAGGGACAGAGTCCGGACAGACCTTTTTGGCGAAATCGAGTATCCAGCGATCTGAATACTCCTCGCACTCATTCGAAACGTTGCGATTCCCCATGCGTCTGGCGGTATCCCAAAGAGTGCTCATCGCTGTTTCCCTCGACAACGCGTTTACAAACCGCCGCCAGAATCCGCGTTTTTTTTGCTTTTATCAAGCTCTTCATCTGTCTATCCAGTAAATCGTACTTTCGGAGCAAATCGATAGTGCCTTGTTCTCGGTAGACCAAATACATCGAGGACCTTCGCGCGTACAGTTCAGAGCACTCTTTGTCCCACCACTTGGAGGGAGGGCGCCGTCTAATCGTTACCCCGGGTATCGGTTTCGTCTGAGCTTGAGTCGCGGCGTCGATGATCAAGCCAAAAAAAAACGCGTATTCTTCCTCCAGTGGAAGTTCCACGTGGGACTCGATTTTTTGCGATATAATGGTCTTATAAGACTTCCAATCAATGTTACGTGTGAGGTCATACGCAATTTTGATTGGATGTTGATTATGGATGTTATCAATGTTACGTGTGAGGTCATACGCAATTTTGATTGGATCCGTTGGAGTTGACCCATTAGCAATTGATATAACGATTGGTAGGTGATCACTACCGTGGGGATCGTTGATTACTTTCCACCGGCAATCTAACGCTGTGATGTCGGGCAAAGGGATAGGTCAAGCAAGCTTTCACGTGCTGGAGGATTAGGTACACGTGTCGCTTCCCCAGTATTAAAAGGTGTCATATTAAAGTCGTCGATTAAATTACAGATTGAAGAAGATCGGTTGTCGTCGTACAGCGAGCCCCATAGCGAACAGTGAGAATTAAAATCTCCCAATATCAGAAAAGGCGCGGGAAGCAACTCTGCTATATCAGTGAGATGCCTTTGTTCAATCCGCGCGGATGGAGGGATATATAACGAAACAAGACATAGGTCTTTTCCATTCATATTCGTTTGAATGGCAACGACTACAATATTGGAGATCGAGGGGAGGTCGCTTCTGAAAAAAGAATAGTACTTTTTGATCCCTAAAAGTACCCCTCCACCGTGTGAGTCTCGATCTCGACGAATGATGTTAAAATCGTGGAAATTGAGTTGATCGTTTGAGTTGAGGAAGGTTTCACAGAGCGCAAATGCGTCACAATTGTATGTGTTTATCAAATGAGAAAATAGATCGAATTTGGGGATGATACTTCTGCAATTCCACTGTAATACAGTGATAAAAATTCTAACCTCTTTTGCCGTATTACTCATCGAAAGATATGATAGCTGAAATGAGGGGCCAAGTTGCTGCTAGTTGCTTCAAAAAGGTTTTCACTGTAGGAAGAAGAGCAAGAAGAATATTTAGTAGGGGATCTGTTATGTTGAACATTTTGAATATCCAGTCCACAACATCAGAAAATTTTATGAACCCTGTTTCTTTTTTATCTTCTGATCGAGAAATGGATGTACGAGGGGTTTTTGGTGCCCCAGAAAACGGTGGGCACTCCTGGTTTGAATTGAAATTAAAACCGGGAGGTACTTGCTTCGGTTTTTCTTCACCGCTTCCTTTTTGTGTTGGCTTATTGGTCATTCCGCTAGGGGTTATCTTGCGACCTTTGCGAGAAAGATTAGGAGAGTTATTAATTCTTCTCTTCCTTGATCCTTCTGGCATGGCATAAGAACACTCTTCGACGGGATCGTCAGATGTACCCTCATCGGTTGGCAAAAAGGAAAAGATGTTTCCTGTCGAGGGTGGCACAGCCCTCTTAAGCATTTCTGCAAAAAAGCGCTTTGATCGTTTCTTGAGGGAACGCTTAATTTTTTCATCGCGCAGTTTGTAAAGACACTTATCAGTATCCTCACTGCAAGCGGTCTCAGCATGATTTCCTCCGCACTTGCTGCAGCGTGCCTTGTTGCAGCAGTAGGTGGCTGTATGACCTAACTGCTTGCAGTTTTGGCAATGCATGACCCGCGGAACAAACAGGCGTACAGGCAGACGAACCCTGTCCAAAGCTATGTAGCTCGGCAGTGCGGATCCGGAGAATGTTACTCGGAAGGAATCCGAAGGGAGGATTTTTTTCTTCCCTTCTTCGATGGATACTGAATGCAATCGCTTGACATCCAGTATTTTTACATTTTGAATCAGGGGGTTCTTAAAGCGGCCAACCCCGTGACGCAAAATGTCATCGACCGTGAGGTTTCCTTTGTTAACCACACCGTCGATCTCCACGTCTTTGGCAGGGATGTACACGCGATACTCTCTTGTAAAGAGCTCGTAGCTAGCAATCTCATTTGTTTGCTTCAAGCTACTCACGACAACTCGCAGTTTGTTCGGCCTCACCTTCGTAATCTCGGTTACAACCGAAAACTGTTTAGCCAGGTCCTTTCCAATTTGGATGATATTTAAAGGTTTCTTTATGGGCCGAAAGTAAACAACGTAGGGACCGCTAGCGGCATCTGGGTAAGCTTTTACCCGTATTTCCGGTACCCTTGGCACAGGGCTAGGTAGCGGGGATGGTACAGGGGAAGGTAGAGGGAAAGGTGGAGGGGAAGGTAGAGGGGAATTGATGGGGGATATTTCAATCTCCTCCCCATTTGTTTCCATCTCTAGGAAAAGTTCCACGTTGTCCATTTTTGCGGGAGCGTTACGCTCTACCGCACACAAACGATAAATATTCGAATAAAGGGGGGATCAAATAATTGGTATTAAATATAAAAACAAATTTTTCAAACTGCGATGGATCAAATGAAAAAAGACAATCGTATTGGGGACGAAAAATAATACTAAAAATAATTATAATAATAACAGTAATAATAATTCTAATAAAAATAATTCTAAAGTGAATACTTCACCGAACGTCTAGGTCTTTTGCCTACACGACCTCGTGGCTTCTAGTAGGATTAATCTGGAAGAATGTCTCAGCAGAACAAACAATGGTGACACCAAAAGATCCAATTTCGTGTTGTATCACAGTGGCTGTATCTCACACGCAACCTTATAGATGCCACTTCTAATTGAATCCACTCACTGAGCCGTATGGAGATCCGTGCTGCTAGCGGGGTACCAGCGGGGCGAGGAAATATTTTTGCTGCTATAATCCCAGCTGCGTGACCGGGCCGGCTTCTGCTGATAAACTGCAGGCTATTGTTGTCGCACAGGGCACATCACAAGAACGAACCGATAAAACAATACCCGTCGTACGACAACTCGTGTGCCGTATTGTTATATTTCGAATCAAGCGGAGTAAAACAATTTGCGTCTGTTCGAAACGAAAGCAAAACAACGAATGATTTTAAATTTGTTTAAGAATAAATTTTTGCATTTTTCAACCTAATTACCCATTTTCTGTTGTTCGCACACTTTTCTAGTTTTGAAATTGATGTTGTTAGTTTCTTTCAGGCTTCAATTAAATTTTATTGCTACTTGAAAATAATTTCTGCTTTTTTGAGCTAAATAAGAAGCTTGTTTTGTGTTTTCTGAATCCGAATTTCAGAATTATCAATAAAAATCTATTTAAAAAATTGAATTTATTAGTTTTATAATAAAATTGATTTTTTTTTATGTTTTAGTGCATTTATGACTTTGAATTTGTTTGTTTGTTTATTTCTAAGTGCATCATCTGACATAAAGTCTTAATGAAAAAAGGATAATCATCAAAAGTAACTAGAATTAGTTAACCTACGTTTAAAAATATGACTAGGCACACCAAAATCAAAAAGATGCTCGACACTCGTGAATGTTCTCACACAAAAGGCAACAGGTTCATAATAACCATAGTTCGTGCGATGGAATTGGTTCAAAAGCATCGAAGAGGGCCTCAGCATACGTTGAGATGCACGGAAATTCATCAATGACAGCAACTTTGGGGAATCCAGTTCAGCGTTTAGAATCTTGGCAATGCATACAGCCTGTTGTACTTTGCGGCGGTGCTCAAGAGTGTCTAGTCCAAGCAGGCGGCAACGATCCGGGTAGGGTGGCAGATTCGTAGGATCACGCCAAGGTAGTTCTTTCAGAGCCAATCGGATGAAACGTCTCTGTATACGCTCGAGGCGCAGGTTCCATGAAAGCTGGTGCGGACTCCAAACCACACTTACGTTTTCTAGTAGGGGTCGTACAAGTGAGCAGTATAAAGCTTTCAGACAATGGGGATCCTCGAAGTCACGTCCAATTTTTGCGATGAATCCCAATTGCCGACTTGCTTTCGAAACAATTGCAGCACGGTGACTATCGAAGGTCAGCTTTCTGTCAAGTATAACTCCAAGGTCGTTGACGTAATCTACTCTGCGCAGCACTTCACCGTCGACAGCATAATCAAAAAGTATTGGCCGTTCAATGCGGTGAAAGGTTATCACTTCACATTTTGCAGTACTTAGAATTAGCGAGTTTAGTTTACACCACGTCACAAAGGTATTTAAAAGTGATTGTAGACGATAACAATCCTCGATGGTGCGAATCGTCAAGTAAATTTTTGAATCATCAGCATAAATTAATCTGCAACCAATCCCAAGTGCATTAGCAACGTCATTGAAGAAAATAATGAAAAGAAGCGGTCCTAGGTTACTACCCTGTGGTACGCCAGACTTGTTCGTGAACGCAGACGATACACCTGATCCAAGCTTAACTTTCAAAATTCTATTGCACAGAAATTATTCAAGCCATTTAACGAACCGTGATGAAGCACCAAGACGGGAAATTTTGTTCAGCAGTATTCGATGATCAATTCGGTCGAAGGCAGCTTTGAGGTCAGTGTAAATAACGTCAACCTGTACGTTTCGTTCGAGTTCAGAAATGCAATTCGACGTGAAATCCATCAGATTTGTTGTTACAGATCGCCCAGGAACAAAACCATGCTGGTCCGAAGAAACATAGTTGCGTGTGCAATTCAATACATTAGAGCTTACAATGATCTCGAACAATTTAGACGCAGCTGACAGATTAGTTATTCCACGGTAGTTTTTGACATTTCGTCGATCACCACTTTTAAAAACCAGAAACATATTGGAGTGCTTCCATATCTCAGGATACTTCCCTTGAGCCAAAGATTGGGTGAAAATTGTGCAAAGTGGGGCAGCCAGAATATCAATACAACGGCACAAAAAAACGGCCGGTATTCCGTCGGGACCAACAGTGTACGAACATTTAAGTTTCTTAGCGGCGGTAGTAATCATGTCATGCGTGACTTCAAAAACGTCAAGGTCAACAAGGTCGGCTGGCACATTAGCCGCAGCACGCCGAGCATCGTCATTTGAGGCACAATTCGTGGCAAATACTGAGGAGAAAAACTTCGCAAAAAGCTCACAAGAGTCAGAGTCCGAGCAGGATACCATTTCCTCCAAATAGACGTCCGAAGGAGTTGAGCGTTTGAGGGAAGTCCGTTTTGAATTAACGAAATTCCAAAAATTTTTCGGATTTCTGCGCAAGTCTGTTTGAACTCCCAGAACATATGATTTGTAAAGACTAGAGTTTAACCGTCGATATTCTTCACTTGAGCGTTTAAAATTTTGTTTAGATTCGTAAGACCGCAAACGGCGAAGCCTGCGCAGGCATGAGTTTCGTTTACGCTTTAAAACTTTTAAGCTGTGATTACTCCAAGCTGGAGTTAAAGGCTGTTTCACAAATGGTAAATTTTCTCTAAGCCATGAACCAACAACTGAGCAGAAGTTTGCTGCCATCAAGTCCACATCATTACTGTTCAACAGTGCTGGCCAGTCAATGTTTGAAATAAAAGCATTAAAAGCTTCAAAATCGATTCTTCTGTAGTTTAATTCCCGCCTCACGGGTGTGTCACTAGAGCAGGCAATCGCATTACACAAGTTAGTAGTAGAAATTGTCAGTGGGGGATGGTGTACATCAACGGGTACCATCGGGGCAACACTCTCATAAACGGAGAATTCGCAACCAGAGGTGTAAAATACCAAATCAAGCACGCGTCCAAGGTGATTCCGAATTTAAATCTGATTGCTGACTTTTATCGAAGAACTTTAGAAACATTTGAACATATTTTTTATCTTTTTCTAGTCTCTGTGAACGTTTCATGGCAATTGTGAGCTAAATTATCAACAATCGTATGTATTTCTGTCGTTCAAAATATTTTTTCCGTTTTCTTAAGGATCTCTTGAGGCTCAGTTATTGCTTCAACAATATAGAAAGGACTAATTTGATATGTACGATTGATATTCTTACGTGGTATTGTTCCAGGTCAATTTAAGGCGAATAATTTTCGCTATGGCCCTTATAGGTTTGTTTTTTTTTTATTTAAAAAATATGACTTTCTGATTTTGGAGGAGTATGCAAGCAATTTGAGAAAAAAAAAAACCTAAATTAATCCACCTAGCGGTCGGACTCAGCCTTTCTCATTCAAACTTATTATTTGTAAAAATAGATTTACATGAATGCTTAAATCCAATAATGGTATATACACACTTTAAGTTCTAAAATATTGATGTTGTAATTAAAGTATGAAATATGAAATTTGACGTAATGTTAGTGCTTCAGAAATAGCGAATTAAAAGAAATGACTCTTAATTTCGAATAATTTAATCACGAGCGATACCGGGAACGTTCAGATAGTACGATACCACATTTAAATCATGTTGAGGCCATATATATTGATCAAAGCAGGTATAGTGTTGAATAGTCTTTGAATTTCTTTTCTTTCCAAAACTTTTGAACAGTATATCAAATTTTTATGAAGTTTGTTATTTGTAAGTTTGAGCGATGACTCGTTTGTATGACACTAATTATGTTTAAATAAGTTGTGTAATACTTGAGATAATAGACTTTCGTTGTTTTACAAATTAAAACATAACGGTTGCTTAAGTTTGATTACAATAAAATGAAAAGGGAACGTATAGTGCAGCCAAACTTTGAAACCACGTGTTCAATCATAATTCATCAGTTAACCCTTAACTAGCCCGTTCATCTGATATCAATATTGTTCAAATTGGTTGTGTAGTTTCAAAAATAATGAAGTTTCGTGATTTTCACATTTCGGTACATTACAGACGAAGTTACAGTCCGATTACAGTAAAATTCAATAGGGTGTTATTAGGCAGCTAGACTTATTGATTGACATCAATTTTGTAGAAATCGGGTCAGCCATCTCTGAGAAAAGTGAGTGAGTCCAAGTAGTCTTCGGAATATGTTTCTTTTCATAGCTGGATTTCACATTTTTAAACATAGCAGGCAAAGTAATAATCCGTTTGCAAAAAAATCAATAGGGTCTTATGGGGTAACAAGTCCTTCCATATGACACTTATTTTAAGAAAATCGGTCCAGTCATCTCTGAGAAACATGAGTGAGATTAAATAGTCTCCAGAACACGTTTTGCCTTTCTTCTAGAAAGGTATAGCAATCACTGAAAAAACCGAAGGTATAAAAGTGGTCCCAATGGCCGAATGTCATATACCACTCGACTTCTTTCGACGAACTGAGCATTTTCTGTATGTATGTATGTATGTGTGTATGTGTGTGTGTATGTGCAACTTTTTTTCTCACTCACTTTTCTCAGAGATGGCTGGACCGATTTTCATAAAATTAATTGCAAATGAAAGGTCTAGTTGCGCCATAGGTTGCTATTGAATTTCATTGTAATCGGATTTTTACTTTAGAGGTTATGTATAAAAATGTAAAAATCACGAAACATCAATATCTCAGAAACCACACAACCGATTTAAATAAAACTGGTTTCAAATGATTGGGCTGTCCCCAGAACCCTTAACTTTTGAATTTCGTTATGATTGAACATATGGTTCAAAAGTAATGTAAAGAAAAGTTATCCTGAGGATGTTTAAACTCACTCATTTTTCTCAGTGATGGCTGAACCGATTTTCACAAAATTAGTGTCAAATGAAAGGTCTAGTTGCTCCATAGGTTGCTAATGAATGTCATTGCAATCGGATTGTAACTGTGTTCATAAAAATGTGAAATCACATAATGAAAGTAAACATATTGACTTGCTCCTAACGATCACTGGCTAATTAAAAGGTATAAAAATGATTGAAATGGACGAATGTCATATACTACTCAACTCAGTTCGACGAATCGAGCATTTTCTGCATATATGCATGTAAAGGTGTATATGTTTGTGTGTGGGTGTGCACGTGTGTATGTGCACCTTTCTTTCGCACTCACTTTTCTCAGAGATGGTCTAACCGATTCTTTCTATCTTGGTGTCAAATGAAGGGTCTATTTGCCGCTTATGTTGCTATTGAATTTCATTGTAATCAAACTTTTAGTTTTGGCGCTGCGTCAGAATGTGAAATACGCTCTTATATCTCAGAAACTATGAACATAGTTGAATTCAAATAAATGGGCTTTCAAACCCTTAAACAATGAATTTCATAATGTTTAAACATGTGGTTTGGAAGTTATAGAAAGAAACGAAACCCGCAGACTGTTTAAAACTATAGCTACGATCAAAATATTTGGCCTTAACTTCATTTAAATTCAATGTTGTACTATGCTTACGGCCTTGCTCGGGATTGAAGTTGAAATTAAAAGTCATTTCTATCATTTCACTTTTTGCCTTTCTCCTAGAAAGGTATAGCAATCACTGCAAAAACTAAATGTATAAAAGTGCTCAAAAGGGCCGAATGTCGTTAATCACTCGACTCAGTTCGACGAGCTGAGCATTTTCTGCATGTGTGTGTATGTGTAACGCTCTCCCAATCTCACTCGATTTTCTCAGAGATGGCTGAATCGATTTCAATGAAATCAATTGCAAATGAAAGATCTAGTTGCCCTATAAGACCCTATTGAATTTTATTGTAATCTGATTTCTAGTTTAGAGGTTATGTATCAAAATGTAAAAATCACGAAATATCTCCGAAACTACACAACCGATTTGAACAAAATTGGTTTCAAATGAACGGGCTACCTAAAAACCCCTTAACATTTGAACTTATGAAGATTGAACATGTGGTTCAGAAGTTATGGAAAGAAACGTGTTCTGGAGACTATTTAATCTCACTCATGTTTCTCAGAGATGGCGGGACCGATTTTCATAAAATCAGTGTCATATGGAAAGTCTTGTTGCCTCATAAGACTCTATTGATTTGTTTTGCAAACGGATTATTACTTTGCCTGTTATGTTTAAAAATGTGAAATCCAGCTATGATAAGAAACATATTCCGAAGACTACTTGGACTCACTCACTTTTCTCAGAGATGGTTGAACCGATTTCCACAAAATTAGTGTCAAGTGAAAGGTCTAGCTGTCTCATAACACCCTATTGAATTTTGCTGTAATCGGAATGTAACTTCGTCTGTAATGTATCGAAATGTGAAAATCACTAAACTTCATTATCTTAGAAACTACACAACAGATTTGAACAATATTGATATCGAATGAACGGGATAGTAAAGGGTTAACTGATGAATTATGATTGAACACGTGGTTTCAAAGTTTGGCTCCCCGATACGTTCCCTTTTCATTTGATTGTAATCAAACTTAAGCAACCGTTATGTTTTAATTTGTAAAACAACGGAAGTCTATTATCTCAAGTATTACACGACTTATTCGAACATAACTAGTGTCATACAAACGAGTCATCTCTCAAACTTACAAATAACAAACTTCATAAAAATTTGATATACTGTTCAAAAGTTTTGTAAAGAAAAGAAATTCAAAGAATATTCAACACTATAGCTGCTTTGATCAATATATATGGCCTCAACATGATTTAAATGTGGTATCGTACTATTTGAACGTTTCCGGTATCGCTGGTGATCGAATTGTTCGAAATTAAGAGTCATTTCTTATATTTCGCTATTTCTGAAGCACTAACATTACGTCAAATTTCATATTTTATACTTCAATTACAACGTCAATATTTTAGAACCCAAAGAGTAAATATACCTTTATTGGATTTAAGCATTCATGTAAATCTATTTTTACAAATAATAAGTTTGAATGAGAAAGGCTGAGTTTGACCGCTAGGTGGATTAATTTAGGTTTTTTCCTTAATTTTGAACCACATGTTCAATCTTCAAAAAATTCAAACGTTAAGGGTTTTTTAGGTAGCCCGTTCATTTGAAATTAATTTTGTTCAAATCGCTTGTGTAGTTTCTGAGATATTGATGTTTCGTGATTTTTACATTTTGATACATAACTTCCAGAAATCAGATTACAATAAAATCCAATAGGGTCTTATAGAGCAACTAGACCTTTCACTTGCAATTAATTTCACTGAAATTGGTTCAGCCATCTCTGAGAAAATCGAGTGAGATTGCGAGAGCGTTACACACACACATACACACACACATACACATGCAAAAAATGCTCAGCTCGTCGAACTGAGTCGAGTGGTATACGACATTCAGCCCTTTTGAACACTTTTATACCTTTAGTTTTTGCAGTGATTGCAATATCTTTCTAGGAGAAAGGCAGAAAGTGAAATGATAGAAATAACTTTTCATTTCAACTTCAATCCCGAGCAATTGAAATAGTACAATATCAAATTTAAATGATGTTGAGGCCACATATTTCGATCGCAGCTATAGTTTTAAACAGTCTGCGGGTTACGTTTCTTTCTATAACTTTCAAACCACATGTTTAAACATTATGAAATTCATTGTTTAAGGGTTTAAAAGCCCATTAATTTGAATTCAACTATGTTCATAGCTTCGAGCGATTTTCACATTCTGACGCAGCGCCAAAACTAAAAGTTTGATTACAGTGAAATTCAATAGCAACATAAGCGGCAAATAGACTCTTCATTTGACACCAAGATAGAAAGAATCGGTCAGACCATCTCTGAGAAAAGTGAGTGCGAAAGAAAGGTGCACATACACACGTACACACCCACACACAAACATATACACCTATACATGCATAAATGCAGAAAATGCTCGATTCGTCGAACTGAGTTGAGTAGTATATGACATTCGTCCATTTCAATCATTTTTCTACCTTTTAATGAGCCAGTGATCGTTAGGAGAAAGTCAATATGTTTACTTTCATTATGTGATTTCACATTTTTATGAACAACAGACACAGTTACAATCCGATTGCAATGACATTCATTAGCAACCTATGGGGCAACTAGACCTTTCATTTGACACTAATTTTGTGAAAATCGGTTCAGCCATCACTGAGAAAAATGAGTGAGTTTAAACAACCTCAGGATAACTTTTCTTTACATAACTTTTGAACTATATGTTCAATCATAACGAAATTCAAAAGTTAAGGGTTCTGGGGACAGCTCAATCATTTGAAACCAGTTTTATTGAAATCGGTTCTGTGGTTTCGGAGATATTGATGTTTCGTGATTTTTACATTTTGATACATAACCTCTAAAGTAAAAATCCGATTACAATGAAATTCAATAGCAACCTATGGCGCAGCTAGACCTTTTATTTGCAATTAATTTTAGGAAAATCGGTCCAGCCATCTCTGAGAACAGTGAGTGAGAAAAAAAGTTGCACATACACACACACATATACATACACACATACATACATACATGCATACAGAAAATGCTCAGTTCGTCGACAGATGTCGAGTGATATATGACATTCGGCCATTGAGACCACTTTTATACCTTCGGTTTTTTCAGTGATTGCTATACCTTTCTAGGAGAAAGGCAAAACCAAAGACAGGCTCTGCATTTTTAAGCCTCTAGAAGACTATTTCATAAATTTTGAATTGAATTTTGAATTCTTTTCGTTGCCTCTGGCCTTTGAAAACGCAAATTCCTCAAAATCAATTTCTGAAATTGCTGGCCTCAAGACTTTTTGTCAAGCGGACTCAAGCTTAACCCATTCCCGGTGGAGGAAAATCAGTTTTGACATCAAACAATGAACTTTAAACTCTTATTACTAATCAACTATATGCATAACACAGTGCAACAAAAATTTACTTTTGTTTCTGCCTTGGCTTCTATATATAATTTTTTTGTGTATTTTTATGCAAAACTAAATTTCCCCGAGTTTGAACATGTTTCAACTTAGGGGGCAACAATGGCGCCATTTTGAGTTTTTGAGAAACTGGAAATTTTTGAGGTTTTTTCGACGCCATTTTGTTTCAAGACCAAATATCAAAATTCTAAGAGTTTGTCCACATATTAGCATCTTTTTGCCAATCTTTTGAAAAAAAAAAACAGATCTTAAATCGGTCAAAAACTGAGCTCAAAACGGTAATTCTACGAAACCGGTTTTGGCATAGTTTTAGTATATTTCACAAAGCAAAATAATATCGTTTATTTCTGAGCATTAATGGTAATTCGCTAATATCTTAAAGTGGTAGTCAAATTATATCTTATTTTGAGTAAAAAAGTCTAAGAAATCGAATGGTAGGTGTCTGATCTACGTAAAATGTCAGCAGATAAACCTATTTTTGTATTGTAGGGGAATTGGGACAAAATCGACAAACAAGAACGTATCTTGGTGGAACAATAAACTTGAAAAGCTAAGAAAATCGTCAAGGAGGCTTTTCAACAAAGCTAAAACTACCGGAAATTGGACAGAATATAAAAGCTGTCTAACAAAATACAATCGAGAGATTCGAAAATCAAAAAGGAGGGACTGGAAGCGTACATGTAAGCAAGTTGAAAACTTGCCAGTTGTTGCTAGACTCCATCAAGCCCTCTATACAGACCACACAAATGGGCTTGGCAGCTTAAAGAACGAAAACGGTCAGTTCACAACAGACTCTCAGGAAACACTTAGTGTCATGATGGATACACACTTCCCAGGCTCGACTCAATTGACTTCCGAAAATGCACAGGACTTCTATATGGCTCAACCTAGCTCAATTCACGACAAGGTTAAAGCTCAAGAATTAGCCAGTGTAATATTCACGACGTCAAGAGTTGAATGGGCAGTGGATTCCTTAAAGCCCTTTAAACCGCCGGGGCCAGATGGGATTTATCCAGTGCTTTTACAAAAAAGTAAGGATATTATAGTCCCCTGTCTGGTGGAGATGTTCAGGGCTAGCATGACCATAAGCTACATTCCGAGTAAATGGCGAGAAGTCCGCGTCATATTAATTCCTAAGGCTGGAAAACATGATAGGACGAGTCCCAAAGCATATAGACCAATCAGTCTAACTTCTGTCATTTTGCAAATGATGGAAAAAATCATTGATCTACATATCAAATTATCATGCTTAAAAAGTAGACCATTGAACAAATTTCAGTTCGCCTATCAAACTGGTAAATCAACTGAAACAAACGGAATATGTTTCTTTTCATAGCTGGATTTCACATTTTTAAACATAACAGGCAAAGTAATAATCCGTTTGCAAAAAAATCAATAGGGTCTTATGGGGTAACAAGTCCTTCCATATGACACTTATTTTAAGAAAATCGGTCCAGTCATCTCTGAGAAACATGAGTGAGATTAAATAGTCTCCAGAACACGTTTTGCCTTTCTTCTAGAAAGGTATAGCAATCACTGAAAAAACCGAAGGTATAAAAGTGGTCCCAATGGCCGAATGTCATATACCACTCGACTTCTTTCGACGAACTGAGCATTTTCTGTATGTATGTATGTATGTGTGTATGTGTGTGTGTATGTGCAACTTTTTTTCTCACTCACTTTTCTCAGAGATGGCTGGACCGATTTTCATAAAATTAATTGCAAATGAAAGGTCTAGTTGCTCCATAGGTTGCTATTGAATTTCATTGTAATCGGATTTTTACTTTAGAGGTTATGTATAAAAATGTAAAAATCACGAAACATCAATATCTCAGAAACCACACAACCGATTTGAATAAAACTGGTTTCAAATGATTGGGCTGTCCCCAGAACCCTTAACTTTTGAATTTCGTTATGATTGAACATATGGTTCAAAAGTAATGTAAAGAAAAGTTATCCTGAGGATGTTTAAACTCACTCATTTTTCTCAGTGATGGCTGAACCGATTTTCACAAAATTAGTGTCAAATGAAAGGTCTAGTTGCTCCATAGGTTGCTATTGAATTTCATTGCAATCGGATTGTAACTGTGTTCATAAAAATGTGAAATCACATAATGAAAGTAAACATATTGACTTGCTCCTAACGATCACTGGCTAATTAAAAGGTATAAAAATGATTGAAATGGACGAATGTCATATACTACTCAACTCAGTTCGACGAATCGAGCATTTTCTGCATATATGCATGTGAAGGTGTATATGTTTGTGTGTGGGTGTGCACGTGTGTATGTGCACCTTTCTTTCGCACTCACTTTTCTCAGAGATGGTCTAACCGATTCTTTCTATCTTGGTGTCAAATGAAGGGTCTATTTGCCGCTTATGTTGCTATTGAATTTCATTGTAATCAAACTTTTAGTTTTGGCGCTGCGTCAGAATGTGAAATACGCTTTTATATCTCAGAAACTATGAACATAGTTGAATTCAAATAAATGGGCTTTCAAACCCTTAAACAATGAATTTCATAATGTTTAAACATGTGGTTTGGAAGTTATAGAAAGAAACGAAACCCGCAGACTGTTTAAAACTATAGCTACGATCAAAATATTTGGCCTTAACTTCATTTAAATTCAATGTTGTACTATGCTTACGGCCTTGCTCGGGATTGAAGTTGAAATTAAAAGTCATTTCTATCATTTCACTTTTTGCCTTTCTCCTAGAAAGGTATAGCAATCACTGCAAAAACTAAATGTATAAAAGTGCTCAAAAGGGCCGAATGTCGTTAATCACTCGACTCAGTTCGACGAGCTGAGCATTTTCTGCATGTGTGTGTATGTGTAACGCTCTCCCAATCTCACTCGATTTTCTCAGAGATGGCTGAATCGATTTCAATGAAATCAATTGCAAATGAAAGATCTAGTTGCCCTATAAGACCCTATTGAATTTTATTGTAATCTGATTTCTAGTTTAGAGGTTATGTATCAAAATGTAAAAATCACGAAATATCTCCGAAACTACACAACCGATTTGAACAAAATTGGTTTCAAATGAACGGGCTACCTAAAAACCCCTTAACATTTGAACTTATGAAGATTGAACATGTGGTTCAGAAGTTATGGAAAGAAACGTGTTCTGGAGACTATTTAATCTCACTCATGTTTCTCAGAGATGGCGGGACCGATTTTCATAAAATCAGTGTCATATGGAAAGTCTTGTTGCCTCATAAGACTCTATTGATTTGTTTTGCAAACGGATTATTACTTTGCCTGTTATGTTTAAAAATGTGAAATCCAGCTATGATAAGAAACATATTCCGAAGACTACTTGGACTCACTCACTTTTCTCAGAGATGGTTGAACCGATTTCCACAAAATTAGTGTCAAGTGAAAGGTCTAGCTGTCTCATAACACCCTATTGAATTTTGCTGTAATCGGAATGTAACTTCGTCTGTAATGTATCGAAATGTGAAAATCACTAAACTTCATTATCTTAGAAACTACACAACAGATTTGAACAATATTGATATCGAATGAACGGGATAGTTAAGGGTTAACTGATGAATTATGATTGAACACGTGGTTTCAAAGTTTGGCTCCCCGATACGTTCCCTTTTCATTTGATTGTAATCAAACTTAAGCAACCGTTATGTTTTAATTTGTAAAACAACGGAAGTCTATTATCTCAAGTATTACACGACTTATTCGAACATAACTAGTGTCATACAAACGAGTCATCTCTCAAACTTACAAATAACAAACTTCATAAAAATTTGATATACTGTTCAAAAGTTTTGTAAAGAAAAGAAATTCAAAGAATATTCAACACTATAGCTGCTTTGATCAATATATATGGCCTCAACATGATTTAAATGTGGTATCGTACTATTTGAACGTTTCCGGTATCGCTGGTGATCGAATTGTTCGAAATTAAGAGTCATTTCTTATATTTCGCTATTTCTGAAGCACTAACATTACGTCAAATTTCATATTTTATACTTCAATTACAACGTCAATATTTTAGAACCCAAAGAGTAAATATACCTTTATTGGATTTAAGCATTCATGTAAATCTATTTTTACAAATAATAAGTTTGAATGAGAAAGGCTGAGTTTGACCGCTAGGTGGATTAATTTAGGTTTTTTCCTTAATTTTGAACCACATGTTCAATCTTCAAAAAATTCAAACGTTAAGGGTTTTTTAGGTAGCCCGTTCATTTGAAATTAATTTTGTTCAAATCGCTTGTGTAGTTTCTGAGATATTGATGTTTCGTGATTTTTACATTTTGATACATAACTTCCAGAAATCAGATTACAATAAAATCCAATAGGGTCTTATAGAGCAACTAGACCTTTCACTTGCAATTAATTTCACTGAAATTGGTTCAGCCATCTCTGAGAAAATCGAGTGAGATTGCGAGAGCGTTACACACACACATACACACACACATACACATGCAAAAAATGCTCAGCTCGTCGAACTGAGTCGAGTGGTATACGACATTCAGCCCTTTTGAACACTTTTATACCTTTAGTTTTTGCAGTGATTGCAATATCTTTCTAGGAGAAAGGCAAAAAGTGAAATGATAGAAATAACTTTTCATTTCAACTTCAATCCCGAGCAATTGAAATAGTACAATATCAAATTTAAATGATGTTGAGGCCACATATTTCGATCGCAGCTATAGTTTTAAACAGTCTGCGGGTTACGTTTCTTTCTATAACTTTCAAACCACATGTTTAAACATTATGAAATTCATTGTTTAAGGGTTTAAAAGCCCATTAATTTGAATTCAACTATGTTCATAGCTTCGAGCGATTTTCACATTCTGACGCAGCGCCAAAACTAAAAGTTTGATTACAGTGAAATTCAATAGCAACATAAGCGGCAAATAGACTCTTCATTTGACACCAAGATAGAAAGAATCGGTCAGACCATCTCTGAGAAAAGTGAGTGCGAAAGAAAGGTGCACATACACACGTACACACCCACACACAAACATATACACCTATACATGCATAAATGCAGAAAATGCTCGATTCGTCGAACTGAGTTGAGTAGTATATGACATTCGTCCATTTCAATCATTTTTCTACCTTTTAATTAGCCAGTGATCGTTAGGAGAAAGTCAATATGTTTACTTTCATTATGTGATTTCACATTTTTATGAACAACAGACACAGTTACAATCCGATTGCAATGACATTCATTAGCAACCTATGGGGCAACTAGACCTTTCATTTGACACTAATTTTGTGAAAATCGGTTCAGCCATCACTGAGAAAAATGAGTGAGTTTAAACAACCTCAGGATAACTTTTCTTTACATAACTTTTGAACTATATGTTCAATCATAACGAAATTCAAAAGTTAAGGGTTCTGGGGACAGCTCAATCATTTGAAACCAGTTTTATTGAAATCGGTTCTGTGGTTTCGGAGATATTGATGTTTCGTGATTTTTACATTTTGATACATAACCTCTAAAGTAAAAATCCGATTACAATGAAATTCAATAGCAACCTATGGCGCAGCTAGACCTTTTATTTGCAATTAATTTTAGGAAAATCGGTCCAGCCATCTCTGAGAACAGTGAGTGAGAAAAAAAGTTGCACATACACACACACATATACACATACATACATGCATACAGAAAATGCTCAGTTCGTCGACAGATGTCGAGTGATATATGACATTCGGCCATTGAGACCACTTTTATACCTTCGGTTTTTTCAGTGATTGCTATACCTTTCTAGGAGAAAGGCAAAACCAAAGACAGGCTCTGCATTTTTAAGCCTCTAGAAGACTATTTCATAAATTTTGAATTGAATTTTGAATTCTTTTCGTTGCCTCTGGCCTTTGAAAACGCAAATTCCTCAAAATCAATTTCTGAAATTGCTGGCCTCAAGACTTTTTGTCAAGCGGACTCAAGCTTAACCCATTCCCGGTGGAGGAAAATCAGTTTTGACATCAAACAATGAACTTTAAACTCTTATTACTAATCAACTATATGCATAACACAGTGCAACAAAAATTTACTTTTGTTTCTGCCTTGGCTTCTATATATAATTTTTTTGTGTATTTTTATGCAAAACTAAATTTCCCCGAGTTTGAACATGTTTCAACTTAGGGGGCAACAATGGCGCCATTTTGAGTTTTTGAGAAACTGGAAATTTTTGAGGTTTTTTCGACGCCATTTTGTTTCAAGACCAAATATCAAAATTCTAAGAGTTTGTCCACATATTAGCATCTTTTTGCCAATCTTCTGAAAAAAAAACAGATCTTAAATCGGTCAAAAACTGAGCTCAAAACGGTAATTCTACGAAACCGGTTTTGGCATAGTTTTAGTATATTTCACAAAGCAAAATAATATCGTTTATTTCTGAGCATTAATGGTAATTCGCTAATATCTTAAAGTGGTAGTCAAATTATATCTTATTTTGAGTAAAAAAGTCTAAGAAATCGAATGGTAGGTGTCTGATCTACGTAAAATGTCAGCAGATAAACCTATTTTTGTATTGTAGGGGAATTGGGACAAAATCGACAAACAAGAACGTATCTTGGTGGAACAATAAACTTGAAAAGCTAAGAAAATCGTCAAGGAGGCTTTTCAACAAAGCTAAAACTACCGGAAATTGGACAGAATATAAAAGCTGTCTAACAAAATACAATCGAGAGATTCGAAAATCAAAGAGGAGGGACTGGAAGCGTACATGTAAGCAAGTTGAAAACTTGCCAGTTGTTGCTAGACTCCATCAAGCCCTCTATACAGACCACACAAATGGGCTTGGCAGCTTAAAGAACGAAAACGGTCAGTTCACAACAGACTCTCAGGAAACACTTAGTGTCATGATGGATACACACTTCCCAGGCTCGACTCAATTGACTTCCGAAAATGCACAGGACTTCTATATGGCTCAACCTAGCTCAATTCACGACAAGGTTAAAGCTCAAGAATTAGCCAGTGTAATATTCACGACGTCAAGAGTTGAATGGGCAGTGGATTCCTTAAAGCCCTTTAAACCGCCGGGGCCAGATGGGATTTATCCAGTGCTTTTACAAAAAAGTAAGGATATTATAGTCCCCTGTCTGGTGGAGATGTTCAGGGCTAGCATGACACTAAGCTACATTCCGAGTAAATGGCGAGAAGTCCGCGTCATATTAATTCCTAAGGCTGGAAAACATGATAGGACGAGTCCCAAAGCATATAGACCAATCAGTCTAACTTCTGTCATTTTGCAAATGATGGAAAAAATCATTGATCTACATATCAAATTATCATACTTAAAAAGTAGACCATTGAACAAATTTCAGTTCACCTATCAAACTGGTAAATCAACTGAAACAGCACTCCACACGCTGGTTTCAAAACTAGAGAAGTCTTTTGAGGCTCAAGAAATCTCACTGACAGCCTTTCTTGATATTGAGGGAGCATTTGACAATGCTTCTCACGAAACTATAAAAAATGCTATGAAAAAACGCGGTTTTGACATGTGCATCTTGAATTGGACTATCGCTATGCTATCAAACCGGTTGATAACAGCCAATTTAGGAAGATCAACTTTAACGACAAAACCAACAAGGGGTTGCCCACAAGGATGGGTTTTATCTCCCTTATTGTGGTCATTGTTGTCGATAATCTTCTCAACAACTTAACGAACCTAGGATACGAAATCATCGGATTCGCTGACGACATTACTATTTTAGTTAGGGGTAAATGCGAATCTACTATTTCCAATAGAATGCAATACGCCTTAAACTACACACTTAAATGGTGTAACCTGGAAGGACTAAGCGTCTAACCTTCTAAAACAGTCATAATCCCATTTACAAGAAATACAAAGTATAATATTGCAACTCTTAAGTTGGGAGACACACAGTTGGTGCTATCCAAGCGAACCAAGTACCTAGGTGTTATGCTTGACCACAAGCTCAACTGGAACGACCATCTAGAGTATGCGATCTCAAAAGCAAACTACGCTCTTTGGGCTTGCAGCAATACATTTGGCGAAAAATGGGGACTCAAGCCGAGGATGATTCACTGGATATACTCGGCAATAGTGAGACCCAGAGTAACTTATGCCTCGGCCACCACACCTAAAACTTCACAATTATCAGCTCAGAAAAGGTTAGATAAACTACAACGTCTGGCATTTTTATCAACAACAGGAGCAATGGCCAGTGCACCATCCAAAGCCTTAGAAGCTCTTTTATATCTTCTACCCTTACATCAGTATGTACAACTTGAAGCCGAAAAAGGTGCTCTTAGGCTAAAACGTGTTAACTTTTTTCAGGAAGGAGATCTACAGGGACATTTACGAATCCTCAAAAATTTCCAACTGAACACCTTAGTAACCAAGAATGAAGATCGGATGGACTCTAAGACTAACTTCAGTGTTCCTTTCAAAGTGATTGAACCCAATCGCACCGAATGGGATGAAGGTGGTCCTAAGGTTCGTCCAGGATCAGTCATTTTTTATACAGATGGCTCTAAAATGGGCGAGTCTACAGGCGCTGGGGTCACTGGACCAGGAATCAATATATCAATTCCAATGGGGCAGTGGCCCACAGTTTTTCAAGCGGAAATAAATGCTATTCTAACATGCACAAGTATTTGCTTGGCTAGGAAATATAGGTATGCCAATATCTGCATTTTCTCAGATAGTCAAGCAGCTCTCAATGCTTTAAAAGCATACAAATGTCAGTCGAAGTTGGTATGGGATTGTATTCAATCCCTACGACAACTAACTGTAACAAACGTTGTCAATCTATACTGGGGGCCTGGTCACTGTGGTATAGAAGGAAATGAAAAAGCCGATCTCTTAGCGAGAATTGGTTCTTCAACTGCTTTCGTCGGGCCGGAGCCATTCTGTGGGGTATCTTCATCCTGTTTGAAATCTGAGCTTAGAGGCTTGGAATCAATGATGATTGATGCCAACTGGAAGTCTTACTCCAAAGCAGGCAATCTAAACTATTCATTACACCATGTAAAAGAATCACACGGAACCTACTCAGTATGAATGCAGCTGATCTGAGTACGTTAACTGGCCTACTTACTGGGCACTGTCCGAGTAAGTATCACCTTAAAAAAATTAGGTAAACTGACAGATGACTTATTTCGTTTCTGTAATTCTGAAGTAGAAACCTCGGAACACTTACTGTGCCAATGCAGCGCATTAATTCAGCAAAGACTGCGTATTCTTGGAAAAGGTATCCTCACGCCTAACGAGATATGGTCTGCTGAACTAATGAAGGTAAGGAACTTCATCAAAGAAGTCATACTTTCTTGGGGTGAAATGCGAAGTCTGGGTGCGACTATCACTGATACCCATAGTGATGGAACGAACTGACAGTGCATAAAAATTAACGCGGAGTATACCACAATATATCTAACTAATGGTAGCAGTGGTCATAGGCTCCTATAGGAAAAAAAACTCCGGGAAATTTATTTTCGCATCAAACTTCATCAAAAAATCATCCATCGAAGCCAAGGCAAAAAAATTGTTGCACTGTGTAATTAACACAAACTGTATTGCATATTAAACATCAATCTATTCTCTAACGATGCTGAATGGTATCGTCGTGCAAATTTTCAAATATAATTGTTGAACTCAAATCAAAGTTTGAATGTCTTAGATTAACGGACCGGCACCAACGGCTTTACTTCCCCATGCGATAGAAAAACCCAGAGAATTTCGGCTTCAAAAAATCTCCGGAGAATTTTTTTTGTTCACACAACATTTATTTGACACGTTCCGGAGGATTGAATCTAGATCAGTTTTGTTTGATTGTGAGTGGATAACGTCACCACACAACCATCGACACCTATGGTGTTGGGATTCAAACCCAGATCCAGCGTGGTTGGTGGAGGCGTTCCTTGTTTTATGTTTAGGATATTTTTTTTATCATAGTTTAGTTTTTGCCTATTTCAAGTTAACTTATATAACCTGATTGGGATCATTCTTGACTTCTCTGGCCTTCAAAATATTTTTCAGTAATTTAAGTTTTAACCTTAATGGGATTTGTAGGTTTTTGTTGGCGATTTGTAACCTAAGACTCAAATCTTGTTTATTTTTAAAGTATATTTTTACATCAATTATGAATAATTCGGTATATAGCTTTGTAATAAACTCAGACATAAATGACATTAGACGTTGATCCTGTAAAGTGGTGGTTGCCACTTGCTGTTGAAGCTCTAGTCAGTGCGAATGAGAAGGAAAACAAATTAGAGAAAAACAATCGCAGCCAACTGTTAGTGTACAAAACAATGCGGGGCTAGCGCTAAGATCCTATTGACTCTAACGGTCATCTTTCTTAGCCGAGATTCTAACATATGACGACTGGCTTGTTACTCCAGCATCTTACCCCAAGACCAACTAAATGGTTCCTTGAGTCTTCCAGTGTTTGTGAGATGGCAGAAAATGTATAGCGTATTGAACTTAAACAACAGATCTTAAGTATGTAGTGAATGAAAAATAATGTTCAAAATAAACATGACAAATTCCCCGGTTTAGTATTGAAATTCCCGGCTTTTTCCCGGTTCATTCTCGGTTTTCCAGGTTTTCCCGGTTCGCTGGCCACCCTGTGAACAACTGATAGACTCGCACAACTTGTTCTGAGTTTGTGCTTAATTGAATGTCATCGGTATTCATGCTCAGTCAGTTTGAGAATTAACCATTGCGAAATAAAGTTACCGGTAGATAGCATCGGATTTTTTTCGATAGAACTCTATCGGTCCTCGGCAGACTATTGATGCCTGACGAACGACGTTTTTCTGATATCAGCGCGGCAGTCTTCAGTTCGGCGTTTGTAATCTCTGCTATCAGTGGAACCAAATATCTTATAAAACCAATATAGCTCACTTACGTGGAATCAAGAAGACACATTGAAGATGACAGAAGCGCTAGTTACCTTTTCGACCGCTAGGAGTGCCACTTCTGATTTTGTTCTACAGGACATTCGAAAAAGAATCACTTTTGGCAATAAAATTACCCAAATAGGTACACTGAAAAAATGCAAATAATATTGTGACTTTTATAATGAGAATAAAGTTCGCTTATGTATGAGGCAGTACATGGGTGACGTTTCCTGGTTGGTACGTTTGTTTGTGTTATTGTTTTTGCAATCTCAAACCCAAAACAGAACCGAACACAAAATTTAATGCCTGCAAAAATATCAAGAGTAGTATTTTATTGTTGTGTTAAGGATGGCTATTCTCGTGATACTGGAGCAACCGATTGGATATTTGTTTTTCGCGCTTCCCCGATCGGGGTTCTATCGAAGTAACGACCTGAACTGTAATCAGCTGATCACAACTGTCTCGTGGATTTTCTTATTATCGTGGAGATAAACCAATTGTCGCTTCTTATGAAAAAATAGGTGACTTGTACATCTAATCTGTTCTTCATGTCAAGTGAATATAATGAATGTTTAAAAAAGTGTAACTCGAATGAGTAGATGTCAAATTGTGAGTATGGAAGATTTGTCATAATTGTTTTCTTTTTATTTTAAGAATTTTGAAAATTAGAAAAAATATATCGCATTATTAATTTACGCCAAGAAAGTGAAAGCTTAAAACCATAGTATACACTGGGGTTGCTTTTTACGTGGTTGGTTGTACCGCATTTAAAAGATTAGATTCGATATATTCATACTAAACTTATTTGATACCGCATACAAATAATCTTCCGAATCGAGTAAAAATAATCCGCGTTATTGTGAAGATGTCCCGTTTAAAAAAACGCATAAAAACAACCCGCGTAAAAAGCGATCGCAGTGTACATATATTCACCATTGTGGAAACAAGGAATTTACAAGTGAAAGTTTCACACGACTTTTAAAAAATAAATATGGTCGAGATACAACCACATACTCAAGAAATACGTAACCCTGACAACTATTTGCTGGTACAAACGTTTCAAACTAGTCGACAAAAAATCATTACTCCGCTATATTGGAGCGCTAATAAAATCCCTTAAGGAGCTGTGAAAGTATATGCAGCAATCTTCGAGCACGCAGGAAAAAGCATGCAGGTATATTGTTCGCATAAAGTACTCAAAGTTCATTATTGAGGTTAAGAAAGTTCTAGTAATTTATTTCACAACATTAGTTTTAGAAGATCTCTTCGTTGCGGGTGTTTTGAGTATTTGACATTTAATATTAAATCAAGCACAAACTAGCCATGTATTTTCTACTAATCGGTACAGAGCGGAAGATTGCGGGCTCGAATCTCAGTACAACCAGGTCATTCGTTGTTAAATACAAGCATATTATATAGAAGATTCAACTAGAGTCGCAGGTTCCTCATTTTATCTTTTCTAGTCCGGAATTACGTACGCAATCTGTAATAAGCGATTTTTCACATGATTTGTCATTTTTTCTGTAAAAATATGATATTGAGTCAACTAAGTCTAAAATTGAGTATTTTCAGTTTTGTGTGTAGGAATTTGTCATATATTACCTTTCACTACGGATCTATTAACTTGGAGGGATACGCTTCACCACCAAACTACCAAAGGGTCGTTACACGCGGTCTCCTAGAGAAATCTCAGGTGGCGGGGCGGACTTTCATCCCTCAATACGCCTCTGGTCACTGAGCGTGTTCAGGTGAAATATCACGAATACCGAGAAGCGGACAAACTTAGCCTAAAGAATGAATTTCATTCAATGTAACACAAAACAACTAGAATTAGACTGACCTTACATTTACCTTTTATTTTACTTTTTTTGATTCACAAAAGCCTCCCCCCCCTTTTACTAAAGTACTAAGGGTTGATACCAAAGACGCTTACTTGTTTAACATATTTATTCTCACTAATGGACTTCACTAAACGTTGCGGCCGGGACGAACGATGGTCGACATGCTGCTTACTGCTACTCTGCAACCAGGAACGAAACGAACCGGAACGGGCACCAACGGCGATCGGCAAGGCTACCAAGAACGGGGTAGCGGGTTGTTTGTCAGCTACAGCGGCAACTCGGCCAGGTTACGAGCGGCCTTCAACGTTTCGGATCCGCGAGGGACTTAGCACTGTCGCTTGGGTTTGCGTACACAATGGCAAATTCGGCCCATTGTTCTTCTCGACGTGCACTATGCAGGATTTCTTCTGGGGACACTACACTGTCACCCCACTCGACTGGTCCGGCCAGAGATTAACGTTCGTGTAGTATACTGGCGGACCGTGCTTTGGATCTTCTTATCCCACGTTTTGTCAACCGAAAACTCTGGGCAAACGATTTGCCGAATCACGCTGCCGCGCCAAACTTACTCCTCGCACCGATTTTTGGGAAAAAGCCTCGTTTGCGCCATCGCGCCTCAATTTGTTCCCCCAGTGGGACGTTGGTGTTCGTGATCTCGTTGACAGCTCCCAGCATTAGATACATCACGGCGGGCAAACAATATTTTATGCTAGGTTGGTGTCCCCTCTTTTATGGTACTGTACACTGTTTAGTTGCATGCAAGACTTACACTTCTAACTGAATTTCCTTAATACTATGTTTAATTCTACCTAAACCTTAAATAAATTAACAAATACTTTACATGCAACGAGAAAGCAAACATTGATAATAAATAATATTCAGAAAAGTATGTATATATCGGGACACCAACTCAGGGCTACTAGGATTAGAATAAACATCCCTCAAACACGCAGGCGTGGTGGACTGACATTTATCTTATATCTAGACATTTACTGACAATATTTACAAAAATGACAATATTTTGTGTTGTGTCTAATTCTAGCTGGCCCAGTGACCAAAAGTCAATTGTGATCCGACAAAGTAGATCACAATCTTCCCAGAACCGGGGTAAAAAAAAACCGAAGGGTTTTTTTTATACTGCAAACTTCTGATGCGACTACTGCTTCATAAGAGTCCGGTCAATTCGTGAAATGATTTTTCATGTTAGACAGAGGAGCTCTTTCCTACTAATTGTCAGACTCTGAGGAAGTGAGCCTGTCCATCATCGGTCCTGCAACTGCAAATGCGACTACTTCTTTCTTAGCGTCAGGTCAATTCGTGAAATGATTTTTAATGTTAAACAGAGGAGCTCTTTCCCACGAATTGTGTGACACTTCGAGAGTGAGCCTGTCCACCTACAGTCGAGGGCAGTTCATCGTCAAAACCGGAAAATATTATGTCCGCCCATCCATCCGTTGAATCGAAAGCAAAGCTTCCAGATTTATAGGTGCGTCAGATAAAAGCCACCGTCTTCACTGTTGCTGAGCAGAAACAAAATTATTGAGATTTCTTCTATCAACTCTTCTCATTGGTTGATGTAAAATTAACCTTACGACTACGGTTACCTAAGAGACGAAGAACAGATCAAATTCTTTTCATCTTCAGAATTTCTTATACAGCTGTCACAAATTTTAGTTTGGACAAGAAGGGTAATTTTACCTCATTCAACTCATTCACTCTCTTGCATTCATCTCTTCTAGCATTCCTTTTTCATTCATACTTTCTCATTCATTCCGTTACTTTATTTACAAATTACTTTGCTACAACGTATCTTTATGTCTAGGGCGCCCTAATAATATGTATCAACTGGTACTCTCCCACGAGAGTCAGTGATTTACACTAAAGTTTCAAATGATACACTCGGTTCGGTTTTCGAAAGTTTTCGCTGCGCGAGAAAACTTTGTACCCAAAAATAGATGAGATGACGTAGTTAGTTACATCATCGCGAAAATTTATGTTACGTGAACTGTGTAAAACGGTTACGTCAACTACAAAATTTTCGTTACGTCAACTAAACAAATTGGTTACGTAAACAACAAACTACACTTACCCACATTTTTTGAAGCTGGCAACCTTTGCCTTCAGCTGTCAAAATTTCTCAACCTTAGCAGTGACGATGGGCAAAATTCCGCACGCGGAAATAAATCTAAATCTGGTTCTCGGCTCTTCTCGGGGTTCATCAGGTAAGTATAGACTAATTTTTTTTTTCTTCTACTTTTAGGTTCAAAAGATGTACGACGAATTATTTGCATAATCTTCGCGAAAGTGGAACGGAATCTAACGAGAATGTAAAACTGAGATGTCACCTAGCAACTAACCGAAATAAATGCTTCCATTTGTTGTTGTTTTTATCTACCACAACATTCCAACCAGACAGAAGCTCGGAGACAAGTGTTTATCAACCTGGTTTAAGGTGGGCTGCAGGCCACACACCTAGGTTCTTCCCATTGAGGTCTTGCAATTCGTAGGAGGAGGAACCGATCTTCGATATTATTCTGCAAGGAAGGAACTGCCTACCGTACTTGGCATTGTATCCCTCGCTAGCAATGGACTGCTTCATATTCCGCCTGTACACAAGTTGGCCTGCCACGAATGGTTTGGCAAATTGCCGGTGTCGGAGGTTATATCGGTGTCTGGAAGCATTGTGTGCCTTTTCCAGGTTTTTGCTTACCAGTTCGTAGATGCGAGTAAACATTTCTTTTCGTCGCTGTTCCTGTTCATCCGGAGTCAAAGCTGAACCATGACTAACTCGCTTATGATCCGTACCTATCTCCGACAGTTCATGCCCATGGATAATAAAATGGGGCGTTAAACCTGTTGATGAGTGAACGCTCGTATTCAGGATCATTTCTATTTCTGGGACGCGGCTATCCCATAATCGTTGGTCGTCTTTTACGTACGTCCGGATGGCGGCGTTTATGGTTCGGTTTACTCTTTCTACGGGGTTTGCTTGGGAGTGGTATCGCGAATTGAGCCAGTGTGTAACCTGGAAGCGATCTAGCAACTCCTTGAATTCCTTCGACAAGAAACTACTGCCATTATCGGTGATTATGATTTCAGGTACAGAATTTCAGAGGAACCAGTGATCTCGTAAAATGCTACACAGTGAAGTGCTGCTGACACTCTTGACCGGCTGGATCATCACCCATTTAGAGAAGAAGTCCGAAGCGACCAGAATATGCTGATAACCTTTACGACTGCGAGGTAGCGGTCCTATATAATCAGCTGAGATTATCTGCCATGGACGAGTGGCGCGTCTCATTTCACCCATTTCTGGATCAGCTGGTCCTGTTGTTCCTTTCACTACTTTGCAGGTACTACATTTCTGGACAGTATGTCGAATTTGCGGGACCATTCGTGGCCAATAGTAACGTTTGCGGATACGGGCTAATGTCTTCTCTTGGCCAGGATGGAAAGCGTTATCGTGACATTGCAAAAGGACATCGGGAATTTCATCCGAATGTGGAATCTCTTTCCATTCGTAACGGTGGTCGTACGGCTTATCCGGGACGGAAATAAATTTATACAGCCGATTGTCTTCGACTTTGAAGTCGACATACTTGTCGGGACTTCGTATAACATTTTGCATCTCGGCCACACTCCGCGACAGGGCGTCAGGTACCACGTTATCTTTCCCCTTGCGATGTTTAATCGTCATGTCGTACTGTTGTAAATTCAGTATCCATCGACTGCATCGAGATCCCGTTTTCCACTTCGTGTTGAGAATGTGGGTTAGGGCTGATGAGTCCGTGATCAGGGTGAAGTGATACCCTTCTATATAACCACGAAATGCATCGATAGAGAGTATAGCCGCAAGCGCCTCCTTTTCCGCGGCGTGGTAGTTTTTCTGCGGTGTAGTCAGCTTATGCGAAAAGTAGGATATCACCCTTTCGCAGTCATTCTGCACCTGTGTCAAAACTCCAGCTACCGCTACGTCACTTGCGTCCGTTTGTATCGTGAACTCTTGTGAGAAATCTGGACTGGCTAAGATTGGAGACGAAATCAACCGCTCCTATATATCACAAAAGGCTGCCTCGGCCTTTTCATTCCACTTTATTATCTTGGATTTAGTCTGCAGCAAATCTGTGAGGGCAGTTGTTACCCCACTAAAGTTGGAAATGAAACGGCGATAATAATTAGCTATGCCCAGAAATCTTCTGAGTTTCGTGATAGTTGTCGGTCTTTCGTACTCGACAATCGGACGAATTTTCTCGGGATTGGTGTGCAGTCCTTCGGAACTCAAAAGGTAACCTAGAAAGGAAATTTCGGCGACACCAAATTTCGATTTCTCAACATTAATACTGAGATTTGCTTCCTTCAACCGACGAGCGATCTCTTTCAACAGCTGTGCGTGCTGCTCGAATGTTTCTGTGACCACAACAATATCGTCTAGGTACACAAAAACATTCGGCTCTAGGACTCCGTGACCTAGAACGGCATCCATCAATCTGGACAATGTTGCTGGGCTGTTGATGAGGCCGAAGGGCATTCGAGTATACTGGAAAAGTCCTTTTCCCTGTACGCTGAACGCAGTATATTTTCTAGACTTTTCTTCAAGCGGCACTTGTAAAAAAGCTTCAGAAAGGTCGATTGTGGACAAATATTTAGCGTTCGGCAATTGTCCCAATATTCTCCCCGGATGAGGCAACGGATACGCATCGCGCACCGTTCTTTCATTGATTTTTCTCACGTCTAAACAAAGACGGACTTTGTTTGGTATTATAACAGGCACGCAATTCAGAGACCAATCAGAATTGCTTCGCTCTAATATACCTTTGTCTAACAATCTTTGCAGTTCGATGGCCACAAGTCCTTGTGTCTTGGGCGACATTGCGTACGGAAACTGTCATACGGGTGCCTTGTCTTTCCACTCATCTTTCAGCACTATGCGATGTTCGGCGTAGGGCGTTGCCGTCAGTTTTTCTCCATTGGCTGCCAGAAACTTCTCTTTGATTTCGTCGATTACCTCTCGCTCTTGTTCGGTAAGATTGGAATCGGTTACGTACGGTCAATCGAGGAAATGGTTTCACCTGGCTGTTCCATCCTGTGAGTAAGCACTGTTGGCTGGATTCGAAAACTTTTCCAAAAGTCCATGCCACAAATGCATGCGACCGACAGGTTAGCGACAACCAATGTTGAAACCACTTTCAGTGTATCTTCGAACCAGAATGGGATCTGAACTTGTCCTTTAATTTGCAAAGCATCGCCGCTTGCTGATCGTAACTTTATATTTTTCGTGACACGGTTGAGTTTAAGATTTTTCAAACGCAAAAACATTTTTTCGCTCATTAGAGTGTAGTTGCTACCGCTATCAAGCAGAGCGCGAACGGTACGGCCATATATCTCAACATATGCGTACGGTCGTTTATCATTTACGAAGGGATACACTATTTGACAAATTTCAGGGGAATTTTTATACAAATTTTCGGTGGCTGGTTCCCAGAAGTTAGACATACTTCTTGGGGCCGACGTTTTCGATCTTACGCTCTTGGGGTTTACGAACGGCGATTTTCGTCCGTTTTGCTCCCGTTTTTGTGCAATAAGGACAAAATGCTGTGGGAAAACCTCTAAGGCCACATTTCACACATAGAATTCCGCGTGACTGATCACACATCACCACATGATGGCCAATTCTGCCACAATTGAAGCAAGTATTCGAGGGAGGGGGTCGATGCTGATTCACTTCCTCCTCTAAGGTGAGTTGTGGTCGACTTATTGGTGGACTCGCTACAGTTTTCGAAATATTTGATGGCCCAGCAACAGGGTTCGAAAATTGCTTTTGGTTTTGAGTAAACTGCTGCCACTTCCCTGAGCGGTTGGGCACATTTCGATTAATCAGATTACGATCGGTTTTATGTTGCTCACCCTGCTTGGAAGTTTCTGCTACGATTTTGGTAGAACCATGCGATTGGGAAGAGCGATTCTTTGGCTTTACATTCTGTGTCGCTAACTCTTCAAGAGCATTTACTGAACGGTTGGGTCCAAAGACTCTATTATAGGAGAGCTTCGTAGCCGCAAGGTTACAGAGTCCGCTTTAATAAGCGAGTGGTCGTGGGTTCGAATCTTAGTAGAATCAGGCCATTTGGTTGTCAAAGGACTTTAACATGAGTTCATTCTCAGGCTCTCCACTACATACCCTTCCTTCAAGCTGAATTCTATAGTACCCTTGCTGACTTTCATCCTAACGAAAAAGCCCTATCTATAATAAAACTGTTCTGAGTAACGTATAATAGTTCTCTTCAGGGAATTGTAATTATGACGCGGTCTTGGTTGGAGAAACGAGGTTTCGATAAGACTCCTTCCTCTTGACAAAAATATAAGTCCTTCTTGTAATAAACCTGACCAGAGGTGAAGCATTGAGCGCCTCTTCAGGGAATTGTGATTGTGACGCGGTGTTTGGTATGAGGAACGAGGTTCGATAAGACTCCTTCCTCTTGACAAAATAAGTCCTTCTTATAATAAAACTGATCTCAGAAATATTTACCCTCTACAGGGAATTGTAATTGGCGATATTGGCACGAGGAACGAGGTTTCGATAAGACTCCTTCCTCTTGACATAACAAGTCCCTCTTAGAATAAACCTGGCCAGAGAGGAACGTTAGGTGTAGCCTCAGATCAGGGAACTGTAATTTGGCGATATTGGTAGGATAGAAAAGAGGCTCGGTATAGTAGAGCAGTAAGCTTGAAATGAAAGGGTAAACTCTCACACACAAGCACGGATATAAATGAAAAAGCGTATCATTCACTTCAATAGTGATACTGCCAATAATATGAAGTGCGGAGTACAGAAAACACCTGGGCAATATCACAATAGATCAAAATATCTCTGGTCACAGTGAAGAGTCCACACAGAGGAAAAAAAAGACTCTATTATATGCAGGAAAGTTTAGTGCGTCTAGTTTTTGTCCCGCAGCTACAAGTGCCTGTGAATCGAATATTGCGGTAAACGCCATCTGACGTTTATACTCAATTCGCATATTTTGTTGAAGAATTTGCAGTTTTTCGTGATCAGTAAATGGTTCGCTCATAGTTCGGAAGAGCTTTTCCATTTCGAAATAAAATTCATGGAACGACTCATGCCTCTGCTGGAATCGCTGACAAATTTTACTTCGTAGCAAACCATCCAAGTCGGGATGCATAAACGTGCGCTTCAGCTCGAAGACTAAATGCTGCCAGTTTAAAAGTCGGTTAGTAGATCTTTGAGTCATGTACCACTTCAATGCTGAACCGGTGAATAGATGTACAGCTGATTCAAACAGCTCTCTATCTGATACCTGTTCGGCATGACATAAAGCTTGAACGAATTCCAAAAATTCGTTGAGCTTTAGCCTTTGATCGTCTCCACTATATTTTGTGATGTTCCATTTAGAAACGGGTAAAGTGTGACGTGGGTGATACGGTACTGAATATGGTGGAAAAGGTGTTTGCGAATGTAAATGAATGTTTCCTGAATAAGGGTTTTGCGGAAAATTTCCAGTTTGAAACTGGTTATCGTTCTGTAACGGTTCCGTGTCTCTACGTTGGTTTAGTCCAAATGGGTTACTTTGGAATTCGGTTTGTTGCATTTGATTGTCCGTGCTAGCGGGAAACACTGTATTTGCCTGGCGGTTGAATATCGGATTGGGAATATTTGGTGGAATATTTGGATGTTCTCGGGAGAATGGATAGGAAATGCTAAGAGAATTGAAATGCTGGGATACGGGATTAGGAGGATTGGTAGGTTGTCTGGGATGGCAATGGGCGATCTTTGAAAAAAGATCGATTCTCCTGCATCGATTAATCAAGATCAATAAAATCGATTCATGGGAAAATCGAGCCTGAAAAATCGATTCAACAAAAAATCGATTTTTGTTCGGTTAAGCTTTTTACGACTTTTTTGGCTATATTTATGGAGATTTTGTTTTGTTTGCGTTTTCTGGTTTATCAATCATTTTTAGCGAGTTTTCGTTCACAACATCTACTAACGATATGGCTTTTTTAGTTTATTGCCATCTTCTTTTACCGCGTGTACTCTTTTGGCGGTTTTTTTCTACTAAGAGTTTTCGTTGTCGCTCATCCCATAGACCATTTCACGAGACTTGTGCACTTGATTCATGAACGAAATTTTGACATAAAGTTTGGAACCGCTGACATAATGCACGTGAAAGCATCATCAACATCAGTAGAATCCGTGACACCTGTCAGTTCGTGAAATTGTCTATTGTTTCGGATGCACTAAGAGCAATCCAAACTCAAATAAACAAGAATGACGAGCGCGACACCATGCAGAACAGAATGCAGCACGGCATATACACGAACATTTAATTCAACTTTTGCAATATTTGAGTTAACGAGTACCCCGCTACTCATAGTTGAAAAATGAGCGCATATGCCTTTTCTACCGAAATCAAAAAATTGGTGCTTGATAGTAAACACCCACCACGATAGTAAACAACGTCCCTACGGAAGTCAATTTGCAGAGGTAGCAAATATGAAATAATGGTGGCTAATATCCAAAATGGTAAATTCAATATCCAATGCAATGAAAATTTCAGCTCAATCGGAATTCAGGAGTATTTGGTCTAAATTTCACTTTCTCGACTTCTGAAGAAAAGCACAGTTTGTAATAGTTTTTTTTTGTGCCAAATGTCTTATGCCTTGTTCACACTATAGCAGATATCACGTGATATCGCGTATCTTGAAACATACATACATCTAGTTTTCACGAAAAATCTGGAGTATGGGATTTGAAATCAAGATGAGCAATATTACATCATGTTAACGGGTTATTAGAAATGTATAAAACGTCGAGGTCGGGTGTTATCCAAAAAATCGAAATTTTGCTAACCGTTCGTGAGGGCGAAACATTGAACACTACTTCTAAATAAAACTGTCAAAGTTCATTGCCACCCCAATATACACCAATCAGTTAGTAATGATTGTATACAATATATGTCAAACTTTCGAGGCGGTCTTGTGGTCGGTAATTTATATTCAGTTCGAGGTGCAAACTTGTCTTCTTCGTTCTTTCCATCCTCGCTAGGGATGGGCGAACGGCTCACGAGCCGTTCATATGAACCGGTTCTTAGGAAAGAGCGAAAGAACGAACGGCTCACGAAAAAGAACCACGGTTCTTTGGGCGCAGCAGAACTGTTTGGTTCGCGCGAACCGGAAGTTTACCGAGACAACACGAACTGTCAACGCTCGTGAATCATTGTGAACCATGAGTCAGTTCAGAGCCGCTCTAGCAAAAGAGCCATTCCACCCACCTCTAATCCTTGATATATTTCACAACGCATGCGTATTAGCCAAATTTCATACGGGTTTGTCTATTGATGTCGCGTTTACAAAGGCAAAAAAATGGTTACTGCGTTAAAAATACTGGAGGGACTTAATTTGACTGCGGATTGTTCTTTTTCAACTCGACGACAAGGTTATCCAGCTTCCCTGACCTACAGAAAACGTCAAAATGGGCAGCGTGCCCTATCCGCCATTACCGTTCGTGGAAAGCTGGATATTCTGGAACCTTGTGGGGGTGGTGACATACTCATGAAAAAAGTTGTCATGGACGAAGACAATTGTTTGAACCAACAAAAACATTTGAAATGCGTTTTTCTCGGTTTCATGTCTATTGAACTTTAGCCCATTCTTCAACTATGGTCATCCCGGTAAAAAATTGACACATTTTTCAGATCAGTGTCCGAGTTCCGAGCACACACTTCTTCGGAGAGCAGAAAAAAATTTTGTATACTTTCAATGAAGAAATTTTCTTCTCTTTAAAAAAGTGTTCTCGGAATTCGGCCGCAGATTACGTTAGCAACAATAAATGCAATCACTATTGTCTTCAATCCGTTTTGCCCACATTTATTTTTCAGGCGAAAAAAAAACGATGTTGCCATCCAAAGGATCGATTCAGTAGAAGATCGCTCGCAAAAAAAAACGATTCAAAAAATCGATAAATCGACCCTAAAAGATCGATTTTGCAAAAATCGGATCGATTTCGCCCATTGCTAGTCTGGGATCAATAAGGTCAAAACTGGTTTGAGTTTCAACGTCAATTTCTTCTTCGCGTCTTTTCAGTTTCCCTTCTAACTCGAAAATCTTGTCTTGCAACGTTTGAATCCACTCTATCTCCTGCTGACTAAGCGCTGACCTACGTGGTGAAGAATCGTCGTCTGATATATCTGGATCTGGCTGCGGAGATTCATTTACGTTTTGAGAAGCCTGTTTTTCCTGTTGGTTGCTAGAGCTATTTCCATCAGATGATTTATCCGGGATTGCTAACACTTGCAATGTCTCTATAAGTTCAACTAGTTCCACTAATAAATTCTGCAAATGACCATGTAAGTTCGGAGAACCACGAGAATCAGACAATAGCACTACTACGCGCATGCCAACATGCAAAAGGCGCGCCGCGCACAAGTGTTTGGTTTCGTTGTCCACTTCTTGTCGTAAATTAGATTTTATTTCGGTGAACTTTTGCGAGCAAATTTTCATTTCCGTTTCAATACTATCTCGCACTTTTTGCGAACCTTTTTCTGCATTACCCTCCTTCTCTGCCTTCAACCTATCACGAACCCACTTTCGTTTACGCGATAAACTCAAATCGCCGGACATTATCATAGATCGAGACAACAGCTCATAATCGAGTTCATCTTCCATTAGGTAATCCACTCTTACATTGTAGTACCATTCAACGACTAAATTACACGCTTCATCAAAAGTATGACGAGCAACAGCCATTTTGAAATCACCTCGATTCAACAATAAATTAGACCTAAAAGAATTGTTTAAATTCGTAAAACTACTATTCAAAAAAAATATTCACTCCTTCCCTGTAAATTTTAAAACAATTTATACCAATATTATATTATAAAATTATTGAAAACTAAGTAAATGAGAAAATGAATTTGAAAAATTTCCAACAAGAACAACTTTTCAAGATGAAAAATAATTTGATTCTGTTCTATAGTAACTGTAAAGCCGCGTGCTCAACTAATAAACTAGTTTCGACAATTTTGAATCTCTTCAAGCAACTGTGAAAGACGGTTTATCGCTGCCATGTTTTTTTCTCATCACTCGCACAAATCATGGATTTTTCGCCATCTTTTCGCTAGATAAAATTTAAGACAATAAATTATCCAGTGACTTTTTGGTTATTGAAGTAATGTTAATGTACTGAAATTTCTCCGGGAGACCGATTAAAAAAGGGGTTTAATTTTGGTCAATAAAGCAAAGCACTTTTTCTTTTACGTTGGGCGCCAATTGTTACCTTTCACTACGGATCTATTAACTTGGAGGGATACGTTTCACCACCAAACTACGAAAGTGACGTTACACGCGGTCTGTTTAGTTGCATGCAAGACTTACACTTCTAACTGAATTTCCTTAATACTATGTTCAATTCTACCTAAACCTTAAATAAATTAACAAATACTTTACATGCAACGAGAAAGCAAACATTGATAATAAATAATATTCAGAAAAGTATGTATATATCGGGACACCAACTCAGGGCTACTAGGTATAGAATAAACATCCCTCAAACACGCAGGTGTGGTGGACTGACATTTATCTTATATCTAGACATTTACTGACAATATTTACAAAAATGACAATATTTTGTGTTGTGTCTAATTCTAGCTGGCCCAGTGACCGAAAGTCAATTGTGATCCGACAAAGTAGATCACACATACGCTCACAGAAATGCAACAACAACGCACGGTGGTACTGTAAGGCAATTTAGGCGGACATGAGGTTTTCGATGTGATTTTTTTATTTTAATGTCAAAGTTTCTCCTAAGAAGTTGTTTCTCATAGCTAGTCCTTTATTTATGTGCAAATGAAAATTAGGGTGGTCCTACAACCGGCGAAATAAAAAAATAACTTTTTTATTTGCAGAAGTAACTTTTCGCATTCTTCGGCACAGTTGAAGATTAACTAATTCTGAGCAACAAAAAACCCTTTTGTAGCATTAAATTGGCCGAAATAGAGCAATTTTACGTGACTGGTTAAGAGTGGGTTCCGAAAAAAACAGTTTTTTGGCTATATTTTTTCAGTTCAAATTTAATAACAATGTATTATTCGGACCTCAAAAGCCTAAAAATATGTTCTTATTGAACGTTTTATTTAAAAAATAGAAACTCTTTACCTATACAACATATCGACAATGTTTTTCCGCCAAAAGATGCGCATTTTTGTGTTCTTAAGGTTAACCAAAGAAAACTTTGTTATTACATTTGAACTGAAAAAATAAAGCAAAAAATCTGTTTCTTTTTGGAACTCTCGGTCAGTTACGGCAAATTGCTCTAAATCGGTAAATTTGATAGCTACAAAAAAAAACAGTTGATTTACAACTTTGCCGAAATGTGCATACAATTATTTCTGCAAATAAAAAAGTTATTTTATTTCGTTTCGTTGATTTTAGGGCCACCCTAATTTTCATTTGCACATTAATAAAGGACTAAGTATAAGAAACAACGCCTCAGAAGAAGCTTTTGCTTTAAAACCACAAAATCACATCAAAAAGCACATGTCCTTCTAAATTGCGTTACTGTACCACTGTGCAATGAGTTTAGTTACCTTTTTCACCACAAGAGGGGGTGTCCCCTATGCGTCTTCTCGGAATTATATGGGGAATTCGAGAGTGAACTATATTGGTATTATAAGGTATTTGTTACATATTAAAATAACGTTATGATAATAATAACTATGATAATCATAAAAAATATTACAATAAATAATAACAGGTTTATAAACAAATTTATGATAATAGAAGTTATACTAAGAACACTAATAATAGGAACGGAAAATAAGAGTAATAATAATTATAGACATCACAATAGGTATAATTTGTGAGATGAAAATAGGGATATATGTAATAGTAAAAAGTGGCACTGGAAATAAAACATCGAGATAATATAACTCAATAGAATAATAATAATGTTCAAAAAAATAAAATTAATAGTAAAAGGAAATTAACCCTCTAGTTCCCAGTGCCGCCATTAGACGGTCTTCAGTTAAACCTCTAAAAAGCTTCAATACTTAAAAATTGTCTATAAAGATTCCCTCTAAAAATTATTTTGGGAACTAGAGTGTTAATAGTAGGAGGAGTAGGTTGATGGTAGTGCCATAAACAATGATACTTATGTGAACATTGAGACAAAAGTGATTAAAGTGATAGTTATACCTTTGCGGATAGATGATCGAAGAAAAGATAGCATACATGACATAAGAACCTACAAACTACTTACTGCTTTTGCATGCTAATTCAACAATCAGATTCAGTTATAAAAATAATAACAATAATAGTAAAAGGAAGGGATACTAATATTAATATCTGGCAATATTGGTTTTTGTATGTAATTACCTTTACCAGGTGGTTACTCACTTACCCTTAGATTTACATTTTTAATCTAAATGAACTTATCTTATTTTGCCAATTAGCTTAGCTTTTCCCCACGGAATTACACTTATACGTGACTCATCGTTGTAGTTGTAAAAACCAAAGAACATATGAGAAAAAGAAAAATGAAAAGTAAATCAACGTTTTAGTGTAAGGTTTGATGCATGCTTATGAGAGTTTCGTTAGTCTCAGAGTTTTATTATTCATTCCTATACTGCCGCCACTCGCATAACAGTCCCATGCAAAAGGCCTATGCCCTCCCGTTTCCCGCGGAAACGGATCCACCCCGGCACGCCATTAAAATCGAGGTTATGGAAATCAAACCTTACTTTTTCTACGGCCATTCCCGAAAAGCACGCCAAAATAGATCCATCTTCGCAAAAAACGAGAAAACACCCAAATCTCACATAAAACTAACATGCGAATAACGGCAGTATAGGTCAATCAATTATTTAATTAAAATATAAATAAATGAAATTAAAAAATAAATAGTAATAGGGTAGAAGAGCCAGTCATCGCAAGTACATTAGTTATATTTATATCGCATATGCGCAATGGTACCAGTTATGGCAATACTCCATTTAAACTCCATAGGCCATGACTAGCTCATACAATAACTGGTACATTTTTTTATTCAGGTATTGCCATTCCTCCCCTAAAAAAAAGACACAAAAATTGAAAAGAAAAAAACAGAATATAAAATAATAAAAAATAATAAAAAAAGGTTGTCTTATTAACGCGAGGTTCTTAGTTTATGTGACTAAAAATGTTCCTAAATTCACGTAGACTTCTACGTGGGCCATCGGAATGGTTCATCGATTGCGAGAAGATTTCGAATATAAAACTAATTTAAAATATCTCATGATTACTAACTCAACTTAAATTACTCACTAATGCATATATAATAACTTACTCTAAATATGAATGAAAACATCACAAAAGGGCTGAGCCCTGGAAATTCTTCTTTTGCAACTACGGGTACTCCTCGAAAGCGGTTGTGTTTCATTGAGGCTCTTTTGAACAAATCACAAAAACTTCCTCATACTCGTAATGTGTCACAACCAATCTGACACAACGATGCCCTATACGCTCTCCGATCCAAGCGCAGGGAAGGAAGCGAGAATGTAATCGCAGATTTTTTATCACGTTTGTCAGATGGGACATGTCAGGGGCAAGAAAGTGCTCCCCACAGGCAGATAGCAAGGATTACGCGCCAGCAGAAACGCCTGCTAGAGCAGCAGAAAAACACTTCAGATGAATTGAACGGCACAATACAAGATTTGAGTGCCATAGACATTGCGGACATCGCTGAGAACGAGCATGAGCAACAACTCGTCAACATTTCGTATGATGATTTTTCGCAGGCATTATCAGATGGCCTGATACCAAGCGAGACGGTGGAAGTCTCGAATAGAATATTGGATGAGAGGAATACCGAAGTTCGTCTTGTCATTTTGAACAGCCGGACGGCATACAGAGAACTTCAGACACTGTATCAGCTGTCACAAGGACTGAAAGAATACTTAGAGGATGGTGTACTTAAAATAAAAAACAAGAAGGTAGGCGGTTTCGTATTAGACGGCAGCGGAAAATCATTAATCGACTGCCGGAAATTCTTTTCACTGTTTTTAGAAAGTTTCAATAGAAGTCCCACGGCTGTGAAAGCTGCTGGGGTAATTCATTTAATATCATTTAGAAAAATCAAACAACGGGAGATTTTACAAATGATTCAATTTATAGCGGGTGAGCTAAAGAAGCAAATTATACTATATAATGCTGATAGCGAGCGTACGTTAGTTACGCCAGATCAGGTAGAAACAATTTTAAAAGAAATTCACGATGCACCTTTGGGAGGGCACGTTGGAGCGCGACGAATGCGCCAGAGGATTGACACACTGTTTACGTGGGCCACCATGAAACGGTATATCGCGTACTACGTTCGGCAGTGTGATTCCTGCCAAAAGAACAAAATCGGAAGATCAAACAGGATACCGATGCAGATCACCACGACCGCATCGGAGCCATTTGAAAAATTATAGATGGATATCGTGGTGTTACCCGCGTCCGATATGGGAAACCGTTATGGTCTAGTCATGCAGGATGACTTGACGAGATATCTAATTGTCGCTCCAATGGAGAATCAAGAAAGTCAGACGGTATCCAAGACCTTCGTAGAAAATTAATTTGTAAATTCGGTGCCCCGTTGGAACTAGTCACAGACAACGGCGCAAATTTCGTGAGCTCACTGATGAAACAGGTGTGCAAAATTTTAAAGATCAAGAAAATTACTACTAGCCCGTATCATCCACAGACTAACTTGGTAGAGAGATCGAACCGCGAGTTAAAAACGTATTTGAGACAATTTATTGGCGGAAAACCGCACACATGGGACGAATTTTTACCGTTTTTTACGTTCGAATACAATACGTTAGTAAACTCGTCCACAGGATATACGCCGTTCGAATTATTATACGGAAGTACAGCACGCACTCCCACCTCCATTTACAAGCGGAATGGAGTGGACAATTTGATATATGAAACATATACACTAGAGATGAGAAAAATATTTTTTGACCTCCACACAAACGCGAAGGCCAACCTAAAGGATTCAAAAGAAAAGCGCAAGCAAGTGTATGACAGAAAGCAAATGAATGGCAGCCCATGTTTGGCGATTTAGTTTTAGACACATTCCACGCTCTTCTACGCCAAGACATCAAAATTTCAAACTGCATATTTGACCCAGAACTGTTGTGTATGTGAAAGAGGATAAATTGAACTTTACGGAAAACGTTTGTTTCATTTGAATTTACATGCAAAACTTGACTAAATGATTGAATTAAAACACTCATAAAAGATTAATAAAATCAATGTTTTGACACAATTTTTAAAAAATATGCTTGAAATACTATTTTGAAGCTATGGGCATGTGATACATCAGAAAGCAGAGGGTTTTTATGGACGTATTCATGGCCTAAACGCAGTTGTTGTTGCTATTTTGTAGACTCAATTGGTAGGTCATTGAAAAACAGATCCTTTATTATGGTGTCGTGTTACAAAAATAGTATGGGTATTCATGTCGAGCTCGTAAACAAACACCCAGCCGTAAAAATACTCACCTCCATTGATGAGTAATGGAAGATACACAGTTTACGGCTGGGTATTCGTATACGAGCTCGATGTGAAGACCCCTAGTAGTTTTTTTTTCGTATTGTGCAAATGTTACAAACTGTAGAAAAGTAGTATTCAGGATTTTCTTAGAACTCGATGAGACCTTTCTTAGCATATGCTGGTATGTGAAATTGGTGCATTCTACTCAAAGTTACAATGGGGTCAAAGTTATGGTGTCGCCTTACGAAAATTTTATGTGTTTTTTTAAAGTTACCAAAAACGAGTTTTTAAGCTTTTATCAGTGTATATTGATAATACAACATGGAATCATGATGAATAATAGTCATCTGCATCAAATTATATCCACCTAGAAGTGAGAAGTGCGTTTTTCACTGGAATTAGATCATTACATATTCATTGACAATGGAAACTCATGGGAAATTACTAGAATGGTTTTCAGATAACATTAAAAATGTAAAAATATCGTTGTGCTTGAAAATTAAAATAAATTATGGAAACGCGAATATATTATAATTTCAAAGATAGTGTCAAACAGTGTATTTGACTATTTTAACCTCAAATAGTTTTATACTGTTTCTTAAGCCATTGATTCAATTGCTAGGTTTAGTGTCTAGTTTTTCTTTGCTTTTTGGCGTAAATACTGCTATAACCAACCATGTTATTTACTAAAAACACATCAACAATAATCATTGCCACATGACAGAGAATAAAACAGAAACCTCACGTACACTACATATACTTGGTAATGTTTTTACTTCTAGTCAAAAATTGAAAACGTATTATGCCCAAACGATATACCTAAATATTAAACAAGGGAAACTCGTTGGTCTTCAATGCTAAAACCTCCGAAACACGAAAACAACCAGGCCAATTACACTTCACTTCGTTCCTTGGGGACCCAGCAAACAAATTGGTTCATATAACTTGCACTCAACTCTGTTAAGTGAATTCTTATTTGATAAAAAATGACCATATAAGATACATGAAATGCTCCTATGTATACAAATCTGGAGGCTATATACGTGCATTGTAAAAACAAAAGTCTTACGATTTTGTATAACTTCGCAGGCTATTTTAAATGGCCTCATTTGAAACTTAAAATTGCATTCTATACGACTTAGAGGAATGACGCGTTTAACAATTTTATATGACACGATAAATTACTTCATAAATAATCTGATATTGCGTCTTATAGGATTTAAATTTTATACGATATAAGCAAATTTTATGTTGCATCTTAAGTAATTTTAAACTTGGCATGCACATTCGAGCGACTTAGAATTAACATTCTTATACGACTTCTGGTTTGCTGGGGAGTTGCTGAATAATACCTTTTCAACACACGGTGGCGAACTAGCCTGTGGCTGACAGCCACCTTAATAAAGCAATAAAAAAACTTTTCAACATTCATTCAAACTCATCTAGGTATATTATAAATGAACAATATTTCTCACTCAATACCTGATGGTTACGACACTGACTAATATTCCAACACACAAGCCACAACAAACCACATAAAAAAACGGATTCATTCGTGTTTTTCACATATCTTCTCTTACTTTAAGTACATTTTGATATTTTTTTCTTGGAAACCTCAACAAATTTGCAATTTGAGTGCAATTTTGAGTTAGATTGCAGCAGAAAAATCCAAACGAGTTGAGCTACTCGCCGAGGCTTCAGTAAAAGGACCCAATGTTTCATAAAGATACAGCTATTTTTGTTTGCCAGTCGAAAAGTGGAGAGTGAGGAGTAATGGATTTGCATAAACGACTTGTTTCCCTTTGACTTCAAGGAAAACGGTATCAAAAAAGGTTAAAACCTGAATGAGATATAGCTTTTCTATGAAGGAAAACATTCTCAGTGCGATTAGTGGTGAAATAATATAAATCTGAAACGCCCCCATCGACGTAACTTTGAACTAAATGTGAATGTCATAGCATAAACTTATTGATATTAACCTAAACAACAACTTTGCCGAAGATAGTATGACTAAAAACTAATCATGATGCACCTTTTGCAGGAGACTGTTTTGCGTAACGCGACACCATTGACACACCGAAATGTTTTTGGGAACATTTCGCAAAAAGTTTCGTGTTTTCTATGTTGTAATATGTTGGATTTTGTTGGATTTTGTCTCCGGAACAAATGTCTAGAAGGTACCGGGGTTCAAAAACTTACAGCAGAGCAGATATCTGAACGTATGCCATCGAAGGTTGAAAAAGCGAAATTCAGCGATGGTGTCGCGTTACAAAATGTATCGAGTTGCAGTGCATGATACAACTATATAAATTGCTAAACCAACCCGTCATAAAAAAGTACATTTAGTTGACATTTTTTACGACCTATTTAATCATATGTTCTCTAAGCTAATTTTTAATATCCAGCCTAAAATGTACACCAAAGTCGGTTCCTCATGGTGTCGCGTTACGCTGGAATGTGTCTTTAGTGAAATCAGTCCCGACAGGACCAGGTGAAAAGCTCCAGAATATGTGGAGAGGACCTTATGAAGTAGTGGAATTCCCAAGCGAAATGACCACAGTAATTAGAAACGGCAATCGTTTAGAAAAAGTTCATAATAACCGGCTTAAGCGTTATTATGACTGATTATCTGAACTTAAACTATTCTTTCAAGGTTAACGGACAGAATATATTTAATGGAATACGATATTGGATGGCATAAGTTATAATAGCAAGCACCTAAAGCTGTATGAAAAAGTAAAGAGGAAGTAAAATATAGGCGTGAAGAAAGACGAAAAGTCGCCGAAAAAGATGAATGATTTTATTGACGGGAGTCAATAGGTAGAACCAAACGGAAAAAAGTATACTGAAGTAAAGGCGTGAAGAAATGGAATAAGTCGCCGGAAAAGATATACAGTAGGGTGGGGAAAAATGATCGATTTTCCAGAACCAAGTTTTCTTGGTTCCTTTTAGGATCCCAAACAAACCTAAACTTACCTGAAGTCGATTGGTCTTGTCTCCGCTTGGCGCATTGCATTTCAAATTTGTATGAAAATTTATATGGGAAAACCTACTTTTTTGCATTTACCTTTCTTAAGAGCTCCATAATGCTCTAATGATGCACTACATTACGTTAAAGTATAGTATTTTAGATGCCTAACAACTTTGTAGGAGACACTAAAGAGGTAGGATGTCCCTAAGAAGAGCTATTGCTGTTCAAAGTTGAGTATGTCGATTTAAATGCAGAAAATCTTGTTTTCTGCCAACATTACCAATGTGCCGGCGTCAGTAGGATTCCCATCAGAAGTAACCTGTCGTAACGAGTTTATACACTCAGCTGGACCAAACAAACAAATTTAGGTCAATATTCTAGGCGTAAATAGAATCTACAACGTGTTTCAGAGGTTACTTCTGATGGTAATCTGACTGACGCCGGTACACTGGCACACTGTGGGGCAGAACCCAGAAAAGTCGCGACAAAACTAAAAAAAAATTAAATTCAATTTTCATGCCTCATTTTATTTTCTGCTTGCAGTAGACATGTTTTTTTTTATTCTCGCTTATTTTCCTTCGGTCTAGTTCCGCCACTGTTGTGGCCAATCACCGACGCCCAGGGAGGCGACTCCACACCCAGGACCCTAACTCACGACCCGTTTATTAACGGACCGGCGCCAACGGCTTTACTTCGTCATGCGATGGAAGGCGTGATCCCAGAGATTTTTCGCCTCAGAAAATCTCCCGGTGTCGGCTAGGATTGAATCTAGACCAGTTGGGTTGGTTGTGAGTGGATCACGCCACCTCACAACCATCGACACCTATGTCGGCGGTGGGATTCGAACCCAGGCGTCGAGCGTGGTTGGCGGAGACGTTACCAACCACACTAGGCCCCCGCTCATTAAGTAGACATGTTATCGACTGGAAATCATGATAATTCACTTTGAAAAATAATTTAGAAAATGTGCTATAATATCGTGAAAGTGAGGATTTACAAGGCTTGTGAAATGGAAGAAAAAATTTTCACAGATATTTTCCAATAGGGCATACAAATACATAGAAATTAATTAGCTAACTCATATAATCCTCATAAAACAGAGTATAAACTAATAGGTAATGTGATATTATGACAGTTGTGTTGAAAATAGGTTCGTAGCAGGCATAGTGTGTAGAACAAGTTTTTTTTGTAATTTTTCCTCATTTTCGGCAATATGAAAAACATAAAGTTCTACGTTGTTCTGCTATGACACTATTATTGTACTAAAATACATGGTATTGGCTAGTATTAAACCTAAAATCAGCTGCTACTAGTTGCGACTTACTGAGTAATTCAAGTTTTCGCAACGATTGTTTTCATGTCAATTCATGTAAAAAATCGTCAATCAGCAGTGTCCGTATCGATGTTTTTCCTACAATAGGCTTTGCTGATTGCCGGTGTATGCAACACAACCGTGATTGTGTTCGGGGGTCTTTCGAAACTGACGTCCAGTAATATTAAGACCCCTCGGTAATAACTATTAGTACTAGGAAACAGTTTGTTATTGGGTGAACAGTGTTTTAAACAAAAGTATGCGTTTAGTATTCATGTTAAATGGTATAAAATTAAACAAGAGGAGCTCTTAGAAAGGGAACATGGCCAACTAATCTTCAATTGAACAATGTTCCTATTTAAAATATTTTGTCACAGACGACAGCATTGAAATTAAATTTTATATTTATTCTCAAACACGATGACACATCATAAGTTGACTAAAACTATACAAAGTCAACTACAAACTGTCACTAATTTATTTCATGATGACTCGAAAGTTCGAATATATCTGAAATTGTAACATATGTACTTAAGTCCCAGTTAAAATTCATTACTGACATTTTGGGTTTATGAATAATGAAAATAATTTTTCTCGTTAACGGTCAGTCCTACAGTTGTAATATGTTCGACAACTTTATGTCAATTGATGATATAAACAACTTTCCTGAAGAAACAAAATGGCTAGCACCATTTATTCAGAAGATAGATGTCAGCGTCATCTGTAGAAAAAAATTAAAGCTACCTGAATACATTCTTCAATAAGATGTTTTTATGGTGAACAACATTGCCGAAGATATGAACACTGTGGAAACAACGGTTAAGGAGTTATGAGGTTTTGTCGCGCCAACGGATCAATTTGCCCCACTGTGTGGCAGTGTTGGCAGAAAAAATGATTCGCAACATAAATTTCGACATACTCAACTTTGAACAGCTCTAGTATTTTTTTGGAACACCCTAGCTCTTTAGTGTCTCCGGCCAAGTTGTTGGGCATCAAAAAACTTACCGTTTGAAGTCATGAAACCTATGGAGCCATTTTGAGCTCTTTAGAATGGAAAATGCAAAAAAGGTGGTTTTTCCATACAAATCTCCATATAAATTTAAAATGCAATGCGCCAAGCGGAGACAAAACCAATCGACTTGCAATAAATTCAGGATTGTTTGGGGCCCCAAACAGAACACAAAAAACTCTGTTCTGGCTTTCTGCTATCAAGTTTCGTTTTTTCCATATAACGATTCCCCACCCCAATATACAGCCTTTGATGATAATGGTCAAATGGCATGACACATTTGGAAAAATTAAAATACGAATGAAGGCGTGAGGGACGAGGAACCCTGCCGATAACAGTTAAAAAAACAGAAAACTCGGGGAATTTAAATGACTAGAATGACTGGGAAGGTTGTAATGGAAAAAAGAGTTAAGAGAATCTATAAAGGCATTTGTGTTTTTTTTTGCAAAATGCAAATGTTAAGATGAGAAAAAATTATATAGTGAACAAAAGACCTCATGAAAACGAGGCTTGATTAATTTAAAATAGCTAATGGCCCAATAAGAAATAGAAGAAGAAAATCGATTGGGGGTATTGGGAAATTTTGCGTGATGGAGATAACTTAAATGACGGAAAACAATAGAACTAGGAGAGACTATGGACAAGAAGACTTAACCTACCGGACGAAAAGACTGCTAACTTCTAACATCGCGAGTAATTAACCCGAAATGGTTGAGGTGAATGCTGACTGGAAGATTATGTGGTATAATGAGACTTACAGGAAAAACCGGAAACGTTTAGCGAGAAAGTCCGTGATATATCTTCTTTAGAAAGAAAGCGCGGCGAATTAAAAGTATGTGAGAAAAAAGTGTTTTATTGTCTGCTCTACAAGAGTGGAACTTTTACGAATGAGTAAGGAAACAAAATTATGATGGCGGTGGCGAACTGCTTCGGTAGTTCGTCGCTCGTCGTGGTGTTAGTGGTCACCAACAGGCTCGATCGTACATGGGGCAACACGCTGGGCGTATGTTATACAGAAAGGTGGTCATTAATAACTCCTACAGTCCTCCGTAATGAGCACCGACCATTATTGGCCAAGGCCCATGCGCGCCAGCATTTCCCGGAAACGCACGGTACCCAAAGGCTGGGTTAGTGCGTCTGCGATCATTTTATCTGATGGGCAATAGACGAGCTTTAAATCTCCTTGATCGCAGAGATCCTTCACAAAATGCTTCTTGGAGTCAATGTGTTTTGACCGTTTGTTGGTACGCTCCGCTTTCACGAAACTAAGTCAACTCTGATCAATCAAAGAAATAGTTATCGGTTTCCGTTATACTCTACTAAATTTTTTGGAAATAAATATTGAAATTCAGTCCGCAAATATATATTTCGACTGTGACGTACAGTCTTCCTCAGTGCTTATGTGGACTGGTAAAGAGCAAAGCGTAAATCCTGTTTTTTTATTTGTAGTAGGTAAAAATGAAAATTTAGCACCCTTAATTGGAGTTAGGTAGGGAATTATGCGGTCGATTGTTTACCGTACCATGTCTGGGGTTTTTGGGAAGCAGATTGAATAGCCATGAGGGGTGATTACCTGCGTCTTTATTGAGAAGCGTGCATGAGTGTTGTTTATAAATTTCTAAACTTTCAGCTACGTCTAATTTCCATAAATTATTAACGGGGCGGAGGAGGTGAATGTTATCCGAAGTTAGTGGATGTTCCTCGTTAAAAATATGTTCAGCCACTTTTGATTTGAAATGGTGTGGTGGGGCATTTGTTGAAACTTTACTTGCTTTGGTCACTTCTGCGAAATGTTCTTTGAAACGTATCCCTAGGTTACGTTTAGTTTGTCCAATGTAAAACATGTCACTGTGACTGCATGCAATTTTATAAATTCCAGCTTTGTTCAGGGTATCAATAGGGTCTTTGGTAGACCCTAGTTTTGTTTTGAGTTGGGTATTTCTACTAGTGTAGACAATATCCATCCCAAATTTTCTAAATTTTGAACGAAGTGGGCGTGTCAAGTTAACGTCATATTCAACGGCTACCCTTTTCAGATCTTCTGTTATTGGGGTGAGTGTTGTAAAAGATTTCCGAATTTGAGCACGCTTCTTTTTATCGACAATGGCTTGAATGATACTTTCATTGTAGCCATTAAGTTTAGCAATTTCGAAAATATATTCCAGTTCCTTTTGCTTGGCTACTTCACTTAGAGGTAAAGTTTCCATGCGGTGGATCATATGATGGAAGGATGCCATTTTATGCTGGAAGGGATGGTTTGAAGTGTTAGGTATTACCCGTTTTGTATTCGTGGGTTTCCGATTCGTGGTAAATTTTACAAACAGACTAAAGGGGCACCAATAGGGAATCCTCTTTCTCCCTTTCTATGTGAGCTCTTCATGGCAAATATAGAAAGTACATTAGAGAAGAGGAACATCTTACCGATTCGATGGTGGAGGTATGTGGATGATATTTTTTGTATTTTGAAAAGGGCGGATCTTGAAACTTTTTTCATATCCCTTAATAATACCCATAAAAATATAAACTTCACAATTGAAAAAGAACTTAACAACAGACTCCCTTTCTTGGATGTCGTTGTAGTCAGAAAGTCTACGGACTTGGAATTTGAAATTTATCGGAAACCCACGAATACAAAACGGGTAATACCTAACACTTCAAACCATCCCTTCCAGCATAAAATGGCATCCTTCCATCATATGATCCACCGCATGGAAACTTTACCTCTAAGTGAAGTAGCCAAGCAAAAGGAACTGGAATATATTTTCGAAATTGCTAAACTTAATGGCTACAATGAAAGTATCATTCAAGCCATTGTCGATAAAAAGAAGCGTGCTCAAATTCGGAAATCTTTTACAACACTCACCCCAATAACAGAAGATCTGAAAAGGGTAGCCGTTGAATATGACGTTAACTTGACACGCCCACTTCGTTCAAAATTTAGAAAATTTGGGATGGATATTGTCTACACTAGTAGAAATACCCAACTCGAAACAAAACTAGGGTCTACCAAAGACCCTATTGATACCCTGAACAAAGCTGGAATTTATAAAATTGCATGCAGTCACTGTGACATGGTTTACATTGGACAAACTAAACGTAACCTAGGGATACGTTTCAAAGAACATTTCGCAGAAGTGACCAAAGCAAGTAAAGTTTCAACAAATGCCCCACCACACCATTTCAAATCAAAAGTGGCTGAACATATTTTTAACGAGGAACATCCACTAACTTCGGATAACATTCACCTCCTCCGCCCCGTTAATAATTTATGGAAATTAGACGTAGCTGAAAGTTTAGAAATTTATAAACAACACTCATGCACGCTTCTCAATAAAGACGCAGGTAATCACCCCTCATGGCTATTCAATCTGCTTCCCAAAAACCCCAGACATGGTACGGTAAACAATCGACCGCATAATTCCCTACCTAACTCCAATTAAGGGTGCTAAATTTTCATTTTTACCTACTACAAATAAAAAAACAGGATTTACGCTTTGCTCTTTACCAGTCCACATAAGCACTGAGGAAGACTGTACGTCACAGTCGAAATATATATTTGCGGACTGAATTTCAATATTTATTTCCAAAAAATTTAGTAGAGTATAACGGAAACCGATAACTATTTCTTTGATTGATCTCAATCACTCTGCTAAGACGCTCGTTATAGATTTTCTAGAAGTCAACTCTGGTTGTCCTCGAATATGGTTGTCGCCTTGCTAGTGTCTTCGCGGAGCTCATCGAACAGTCTGCGCAACCAGATCAGCTCTTGGGCCGCCTCACTTAGCGAAACATACTCGGCCTCCATTGAGGACAAGCTCACGCAGGTCTATCGCCGACTAACCCATGCAATGGATCCGGAACCAAAGAAAAATATAAACCCTGTAGTAGACCGTCCGCTCACTTGATCGCCGGCCCAGTCGGCGTCGGAGTATCCGACAAGATTTCAGTCACTTCCTGGTTCGAATTTGAGTTGAAACTGTTTGGTCCCCTTTAAGTACCTTGCGACGCGTTTAGCAGCATTCCAATCTCTTTCTGTTGGTCGACTTACGCATCTTCCGAGAAAAGAGACGCACGCCGCGATGTCCGGTCTGCATTTACTGCGACGTACAAAAGGCCACCAACTAGACTTCGATGTCTTGTTGCATCCGTTAACTCGATTTCGCGCATATATCCTGATTCCATAGGTGTTTTCGATGCGTTACATTCGCTCATCTCAAACTTGGTCAGCAGCGTCTCGATATAGCCAGTCAAACGTATACTGTAGTACCCCTCATCGCGCAGAACTTCCAATCCCAGGAACCGACGGACTGGTCCTAAATTGGTTGCTTTAAATGCGTCACGAAGGGCGGCATAAACGGCGCGTATAACGCTCTCAATATTACAACCCACCAGTACTGCCCATAATCGCATATTTGTAACATTTGCAAAATTGGTTGTTCGAGCAATTCGCACTTTTATATTTTGACCTTAAATGCATTGTTACTAATATATTCTCGCAAATAGACACTTTAACTAAACTTAGTATCATGAAGAAAGCACTACTTTACACTATGTATACATTGAATATTACTTTTGAAGTCAAATTGGTTGAAATTTTTGCAATGATACATTTATGCCGTCACTTTCAAGCTACTTTTGGAATATATCACATGGAAAAAGAAGTTTTTCATGTATTCAACAAGCATGAGCTGAACATCAGAAACAGATCACCGGTGGTTGGTTACCGGACCAGAATAACTTCCGAGTTCCAAAGGATGCAGATGTGGATTTGGATGGAAACTTTTTCGACAAAAAAGTTGAAAAAGTTAAGTAGTGTGACAATTATGCTGTTATTTACGCTATGTGACAAAACAACTTGGTATTTTTTACGACTTTTTTCACACAAACATAAGCATATTTTTCCAGATGTAAAAAGTACATACTATTCTAAGCATTTCCCAATAAAAAGCACGAAATCCATAAAATGTCGAATGTTACAATTATGCGATCACAGGCAGAGTAAGTCGTCGACATACACCAGCAGAATAACCGTCTTGTTTCGGTCTTTTCGTAGATACAAGCAAGGGTCGGCACTGTTTGAACTTCAAACGAGTTAGAACTTGATGCAGCGCACGATTCCAGCAGCGAGCACTCTGTTTGAGCCCATAAATGCTCTTCTTGAGACAGCAAACAAAAGCCTCCTTGCCTGCAGCTTCATACCCGGGAGGTTGACGCATATATACCACCTCCTCCAACGTTCCAACGTTCGTAACTCGTCGACGCGCGAGGAGTGAGTTACCGAAATTGTTTGTAAACAAGATAGAATGGCGAGCGCACGGCGCACCACTCTCAGTAGACTTAGATTAAGTGTTCTAAAATAGAGACAGGCCGAGAAAAGGCCATTAGGGAAATAAGGATAGGTAGCTATTTCACGAGGGAAAATTGTCTCTCGCGAAATACACTCTAGGGTTAGCAGTAAGTTCACAGGTAAACCTTAAATCATTTGTTAAGTAAATGAGATTCCGTACGGTCCGCGCTGGTACGTACAGGAATTTCGTGTCGGGTTAAGTTTTATTTTTCGAAGGTATCACAATTCCTGGTAGGGCAACAGGAGTTGCCCTACAAGAGACAGAAAAAGTGTAGTCCAGAAAGTCAAATAAAACATTTACGGTGTCAAAAGTGTCGTTTGAGTGTAGCTACACCGCGAAAACAAAAACGACATTAGTTAATAAGTGTTATTTTTTTTTCTTCATTTTCAAGGTTTTCAAAGTAAAATTTAGTATAAGTGCTTGGTATTAACATGTTTGAGTTCATATTTGTAACACACAATTCGTTTGGAAAACAATAGAATATAATTTGTCTCTGCTTACAAAATGGCTGACAAACTGCTGAATGAAAATTAGTTATTTTTTCTATTTTCTTGCAGAAATTTGGAAAATTCATATCATCCTTATTCATAGCATGTTGTAGTTATTCGTGAAAGATATTAATAATGGAATAAATGGTCGGCGTGCGACCAGACCGAACCAAGCGCCAAAAACATTATTTTGAGTAATCGGCGATCAAAGTTTACTCACGGCGTATGCTTCCTGCAAGCTGCTGCAGAGAAATTTTGTTATAATACCATTATAAACTGTTCAAATGATTTCGTTTTTTCATGAAAGATAGATTATCAATTTTAACATCTACTAGTGTTGAAAACTCAATTTTCAAAAAAACGGCGCTTGGTTCGGTCTGGTCGCACGCCGACCAAATATGATAATGACAAGAAACAAATGCAAAAATATACCAGAGGGGTTCCATTATACCATTATACGCATACTGTACCTATGTAAGGCATAGATTGATATGACATTGAAATTTTCCAATTTAACTTTAATAAAAAATGTTTAATTCCATTACCGTGTTTCACTTTCAAGTTGTAAGTTAATTTACCTACTGCTGCTGTTGAAGGTTTTAATAAAAATAAGCGAAATGACAGAAACTGTAAAGTAGTTTTCATTGAAACTGAACAGGAGAGAAAAGTGTTTTTTTATTGCGCTAAGCAGGGATGTTATCTGCTCAATTCCAGTGCACAAAGAGTCAACTTTTCGTTTTTCACATTTTTTTTTCTTCATCTATAGTTTATTTGACACGGCACAAATACAATTCAATGTTTAACGGCGCCAATTATATCTGGTAGCTTACTTTCTAAAGTATCTTAATAACTAAAAGCAAATTTTTTATCCTCGCTGCCGACTACGAGCTGAAACTAAATCTAACTTAAAGCTAGAATATTTTGCATTAAAAGCACAGGTTTGCTGTTTGATGGTTTTCATTGCCATAGGTAAGCAGCATATTAAATTTGTTCCGCTGCTGGGCCAAGATATTACGGACTGGCATATTGGGTTGTTTCCATCGGGCCTTGAGAGTATCGTGCGGGTCTGATTGCTGTTTCCGGATCCGGGGTCTTAACGTGTTCTTGTCGTTTGGTTGGATGTAGGCGGAAGGGGATAGGACTAAACTGGGGCGTGGATGGATTTCAGGAAAAAGTATATAAGGGACATGTAGGATAGGTCACGGCTCGCCAAGACATCACGAACAGGAACAGCCGGCTGCCTACCTTCGGCCTGCAGGGAAGCTATTAATCTAGACCTGGCGTCACGGTGTACAGGGCATGACCAAACAACGTGCTCTATGTCGTGATAACCTTCACCACAGGCACAGATACCACTCTCCCCGAGCCCAACACGACGGAGATGCGCGTCAAATCTATAGTGATTGGACATAAGCCGGGACATCACGCAAATGAAATCCCGACCTACATCCAACCCCTTGAACCACGGGTTCGTCGATACCTTGGGGATTATGGAATGTAACCACCTTCCCAGTTCCCCCTTGGTCCAAGAATTTTGCCAACTGATGATCGTATTCTGACGTACAAATGCGAAAAATTCATTAAAGGCAATTGGTCTTACATAAATATCACCGTTTGTTGCGCCCACCTTAGCCAAAGAGTCCGCTTTCTCATTACCCGGTATCGAGCAGTGAGAAGGGACCCACGCTAAGGTAATCTGAGTAGATTTTTCGGATAAAGCACTCAGATGTTCCCGTATTTTCCCCAGGAAATACGGAGAGTGCTTAACATCTTTCATCGATCGGAGAGCCTCAATGGAACTGAGACTGTCCGTAAAGATGAAATAATGGTCCGTGGGCATTTTTCGATAATCCCTAGGGTGTACTGAATTGCAGCTAATTCTGCGACGTAAACAGAAGCAGGATTATCGAGCTTATGGGAGACGGTTAAATTGTTATTGAAGATACCGAAGCCAGTGGACCCATCAAGAAGTGATCCGTCAGTGTAGTACATATTGTCGCAGTTGATGTTTCGATATTTATTGGAAAAAATTTTAGGGATCTGCTGCACGCGTAAATGATCCGGGATTCCACGAGTTTCTTCTATCATGGATGTATCGAAAAAAATCACAGGAGGCTTGTGTGCAAAGCCACGATCGCGAGGATGAAGTAGAATACTTATACACAGCTCTACTAACGGCTGCACATTAACCTACGGCCGGGCGAAACGGTCCACGCCGCTTTTCGCGTTTAGCCTGGCAGAGGCCTAATGTGCACGGCCAACACAATAGAAAGGTGTTTTCGCATTGAAAATTACACACGGCTTTACTGGAGTAAGTGTTGGCAAATGCATCTACCGCTAATACCGCCGCTATCGTACGAAAGCGCTTCGTTTCATGTGGGGAATAATATCAACAACGAAAAATGACGCGCGTCTAAGCACACCCGAACTGTTTCGCCATGTCGCTTCCATTTACTTCCTTATAACATCCGCCTCATGGAAGTACCGGCTGCACCTACCGCTGAGGCTGTTACCATACTGCTACTGGTATCCAAAACTATCAACTCTTCAAATTAAGTGTTTTATTTGTCCTCAAAAGAACAATTGTTCAATTCCATATCGAATATAATGCAATCGCATCTCTGTAATATTACCGACAGTAATATTCTTCTGAACAAAATGATTCAACTTTTCCATTAGAGCAAGTTCCGGCTGATGTACGGCAAAAATTTCGCCCGATCGCTCGCGTTGGCGTTCAGCCTGGCAGAGGCTTGAGACGTGGTGAACAACCACAGGGCAAGTGATTTGTTTAATTTGAAGGCAACCACAGGCGCAACCCGGACGATCCATCCAAGCTCACCTTCCGACTAATGAATGTGACTAGTTTTCCCAGAAACACTCTTTTATAGCCGAAGGGTGCTACGAAATAGACCACGCCCTATCAGTTCAGTTGTTCCATTCCCTAATGTTGTTCAGACAAATTATTCCACAATTCGAATTTGACTTTTGTATCCAGCGAATAAACACCGATGGTGCTCTCACACAACTTGGCTCTCACACAACTTGGCAGCTGGGAAACGACGAAATTCTGTTTATGCTGATTGTTTGAATCGACTTCATATTAGCTCTGCATAGTCGAACTAACTACTTTTGTGAATGCGTTCTAACAGGGCAGTTTATTATTCAATGTTGGTTTTGCTGATCGCAGCCTTTGCGCTGCCCCTACAGGGCGGGTTTACTAAATAAAGTGAAAATTAGACAACTACAACAAAATTTTAATGCATCCCGCACAGAATGTCTGCTTGTGTTGATGCCAGAAAATTATTAACCTTCAATTATTATTTCAAAATCGGTTGCTAATTACAACCTTTGAGCTGCCTTAACATTGGGTGAATTAAGATATACGGACAACATGCACTGTGGAAGCTATTTCACATTCAGTAAATTAGACGGGTGCGACAAATTTAAATTGCTAGGATGCAACACAGAATGCTTGTTTGCGTTGACAAAAATTATTAACTTTCAATGACTTGTTTATTTGCCTTGAAAAAAGCATTTTGATTTCCGAAATTGGATTTCCTGATGGCAATCTTCATGCTGCCCCAACACGGGGGGAATAATGGCTGTCTGGCGACACACGCTGGGAAAAACCGCGCTGCTCCTGAGACGTGATGACCAACCACAGGGCTAGTGCTGTTGCTAAGGAAGGACGACTGCTGTTGTCGCTGTCTAGAACTATAATGAGCGGCTCCGGCTGAAACAGGCTCTTATATAGGCCGAATAGCATGTTTTCAATTGCAAGGTATATGATCCTGTCGACCGTGCTTGGGAAGCAAGCATATAACGACCAATCAGAGGTCGAATTTTTCGATTTGACAAGGCTTGACTATTTTCAATAGTACAATATTGTGAATAATAAAATTACAATTATCTTATTTTGGGAAGAATCTTAGAAGATTTTCCAATCTATTGCTGCAAGAACGAAGGAAATCCATCGAATACTAACCGATTTATTAGCATTTGAAATTGGACATATTTTTCACTTTTTTCGGTTTTAGATTTTCATTTCACATCCCTATGTAGCCGAACTTCCTGAGAGAAGTATTCTACTTCAAAACACAGTAGAATCAGAAGAATTTGATAAGTCGACACGATTTGGAATATTCGAAGAAGGGTTAATATTTTGGGACATGTGATTGAAATACAATGTCATAAAACGGGTTTGAGAATTAAGTTCGATTAACCTTTCAAAATTTTCAATCACGGGACGGTTCAAGACCTCACATTTGATAAGAATACGAGAAGACAGGCTCCAGAAGCGGGTTTTCAATGGTAGTACTCCAGCTAAGATCTCCAAACTCATCGTATGGGTCGATTGCATGCAACCCAAGGCGATACGCAAACAACGATATTGTATTCGCTCCAGTTTGATCAAATGTGTGTTTGCTGCGGAGCGGAAGCAGAAACACCCGTACTCAATGACAGACAATATCGTTGTTTGGTAAAGCCTTATAAGGTCTCCTGGGTGGGCTCCCCACCATTGTCCGGTTATTGTACGAAGAAAATTCACTCTTTGTTGACATTTTTTCATCAGATACCTCACGTGACAACCCCAGGTGCTTTTAGAGTCGAACCAGACACCAAGATATTTGTGTACCAAAACCTGAGAAATCGTTTTACCCATTAATTGTGTTTGAAGCTGAGCAGGTTCATGCTTCCTAGAAAAAACTACTATCTCAGTCTTCTCCGGAGAGAATTCGATACCTAGCTGTAAAGCCCAAGCAGACAAATTGTCCAAGGTATCTTGCAATGGTCCTTGCAAATCGGCAGCTTTGGCTCCTGTAACAGAGATTACACTGTCGTCTGCAAGTTGTCTTATCGTGCATGAATTTGCCAGACATTCGTCGATGTCATTTACATAAAAGTTGTAAAGAAAGGGGCTTAAACATGAGCCCTGGGGAAGACCCATGTAGCTAATGCGAAAAGTTGCCAAATCGCCGTGCGTAAAATGCATGTGCTTTTCGGACAACAAATTGTGCAAAAAATTGTTCAAAATTGGAGAAAATCCTTGTCGGTGAAGTTTACCCGAAAGAATGTCAATAGAAACGGAATCAAAAGCCCCCTTAATGTCCAAGAACGCAGACGCCATTTGTTCTTTGCGAGCATACGCCAGCTGAATATCTGTTGAAAGCAACGCAAGACAATCATTCGTCCCTTTGGCACGGCGGAAGCCAAATTGAGTATCTGATAGTAGACCATTTGATTCGACCCAATGGTCTAAACGACGGAGTATCATTTTTTCCATCAATTTCCGGATACAGGATAGCATTGCAATCGGCCTATAAGAGTTGTGATCAGAAGCTGGTTTCCCTGGTTTTTGGATGGCGATCACCTTCACTTGCCTCCAATCCTGCGGTACAATGTTTTGCTCCAGGAACTTATTGAACAAGTTCAACAAGCGCCTCTTGGCATTGCCGGGTAGATTCTTCAACAAGTTGAATTTGATTCTATCTAACCCAGGCGCGTTATTGTTACAGGACAGGAGGGCAACTGAAAATTCTGCCATCGTAAAAGGTGATTGTATCGCGTCGTGGCCCGGAGACGCATCGCGAACAATGTTTTGCTCAGGAACAGAGTCCGGACATACTTTCCTGACAAAATCAAATATCCACCGACTTGAAGACTCCTCGCTTTCGTTGACCGTTACGCGATTCCGCATTCTTCGGGCTGTGTTCCAAAGAGTGCTCATCGATGTCTCCCTCGACGTCTCGTTCACGAACCGACGCCAATATCCGCGTTTCTTTGCTTTAGCCGAACTTTTAAGCTTGGTATTAAGCTCCGAATACCGTAAATAGTCGCCAGGTATACCTCCCTTCTGGTAGGCCTTGAACGCGTCGGAACTTTGCGTGTAGACATCGGAGCACTCTTGGTCCCACCACGGAGTGGGAGGCCGTTCTTTGATCGTTACGCCGGGATATTTCTTCGTTTGGGCTTGCAACGCGGCGTCGAGAATCAAGCCCGCGAGGAGGTTGTATTCTTCAAGTGGTGGATGATGTTGAATCGACTCGACCGCTTTTGAAATCATTTCCTCGTATAACTTCCAATCGACATTCCGTGTGAGGTCATACGGAATGTCAATTGGTCGCATGCGAGTCGACCCGTTATTAATTGAAATAAGAATAGGCAAATGGTCGCTACCGTGAGGATCAAGGATTACCTTCCATGTGCAATCCAACCGTAGCGACGTCGAACATAAGGATAGAACCAAAGGGCTTGGGCGCGCTGGCGGTTTCGGGATACGTGTCATTTCACCGTTGTTTAAAATAGTCATGTCGAAGTCATCGCAAAGGTTATAGATGAAAGAGGAGCGGTTATCATTGTATGGGGAACCCCAAGCCACGCCATGAGAGTTGAAGTCTCCCAAAATCAAACGTGGCGAGGGAAGAAGTTCTATTAAATCAAAGAGCAGCCGTTGCCCAACCTGTGCTCTGGGAGAAATATATATTGAGGCAATACAAAGCTCTTTACCTTGTATTGTCATTTGACATGCGACAACTTCGATGCCTGGAAGCGAGGGGAGGTTAATACGATAGAAAGAATAGCACTTTTTAATCCCTAAAAGTACTCCTCCATATGGGGTGTCTCGATCAAGGCGAATAATATTAAAATCATGGAAGTTGAGATCAATATTTGAAGTAAGCCAAGTTTCACAAAGGGAAAATGCATTGCATTTGTTTTTATTTATCAAAACTTTAAACGAATCAATTTTTGGTAAAATACTTCTACAATTTAACTATAAGACAGAGATAGAATCCTTCATATACGCAGTTGAATTAGGCATCGAAGGATACAATCGCTGCAAGGAGGGGCCATTGGGCAGTCAACTGCTTCAAAAATGATCTAACTGTTGGGAGGAATGCTGTAAGAAAAATTTTAATTGGATTGGGTATATTGAAATTTTCAAAAATCCAGTCCACAATGTCAGAAAATTTCACTAATCCAGAGTTTGTTTCATCAACTGGATGTGCAAAAGGAACAACTGGGGTTTTAGATGTTCCTGGCAGTACTGGGAACTCCTTCTGGGACTTTAAATTTGCAAGCCCAGGAGGAGTTTGCTTCGGTTTTTCCGCAGCACTGTTTGGTTTGTTCGTACTTTTCATTACACTTTGGGAAATCTTAGGACCTTTACGGGGAAGTTTAGGAGAAGAAACATTTTTCCTCTTCCTAGACTCCCCAGGATTGGCATAGGATGTTCCCGCTGATGAATCGTCAGAATCGGTTTCATCGGAGGGCAACAGATCAAAGGGGTTCGATGTTATGGTAGAAGTGGTCACGGTCTTCTTCAGCATCTCAGCGTAAGAACGCTTTGAACGCTCCTTAAGTGACCGCTTGATTCTATCTCTGCGCTGCATGTACACCGGACATGTGGAGAGCTTATGCTGGTTTTCCCCACAGTGAATACATTTTTCAGCATTAACACTGCAAGAATCTTCCGCATGAGTCTCCCCACACTTGCTACATCGTGCCTTATTGCAGCAGTAGGCGGCTGTGTGGCCTAACTGCTTGCAATTGGTGCAATTCATAACACGGGGTACATACAATCGCACAGGCAGACGAACCCGGTCGATCGAGACGTGGCTAGGGAGTGCAGATCCGGCAAACGTAACGCGAAACGAGTCTGACGGAGTGTAAACTTTTTTACCGCCGACGAGAGACATGGACCGCAATTGCTTACAATCCAAAATCTTCGCCTGTGTTTCGGTATTTTTGAAGCAACCGGTTGCGCTTTTTAGGATACACTCGACAGACAGACTCGAATCGGTTATGACACCGTCGATCTCCACGTCTCGTGCGGGTATGTAAACGCGATACTCGCGTGTGAAGAGCTCAGAGCAAGCGATAGCATTGGCCTGTGCCAGATCACTGACCACGACACGGAGCTTGTTAGGTCGGACCTTGGAAATTTCGGTCACGGCCTTGTACCCCTTCGTCAGGTCTTTTGAAATTTGCAGTATGTTTAATCGCTTTGAATTCACTCCTGCCTTTGGACGAAAATAAACAGTATAGCTGCCCTGTTGAGATCCGTCCGGGTAAAGCCTGGGGCGAGAAGGGACTGGAGAATGAACAGGGGAGGGGGTAACAGAAGGGTCAGGGTCAGGGGGGTTCGGGGATGGTGGCACGGGAGGCGAGGGATCTATATCCATCGCGCTAAATGTAGCGCACTAGCGAACTAGCGCCGACAAGAACACGTACCTCTTTACTTCTTCCTTCCAGCAGTGGTTGTCCGATCGTTCGAAGCTGCACCCAAAGCAGCCAGTAGCACCAGTACAGCAGCACCAATACAGCCACCAGCAGTGAGCCGGGTGTGAGATCACTCAGCACAGCGACACGGACTCGACTGTCAACTGATGGCCTTGAATAATACACTCTTTTGTTTGGCTATTCGTACACACGGACCGGATTGTAATAGAACGACCACTTTGCACGTCCGTTCCTGTCGAGTGTTCGACGCGGAATGTGTTTTTTCACATTGAGAAGAACGTCTGCAGCCTTGAGAAACTCACCAGCACAAAGAGGAATGACGAGAACGAAAAAAGAGATATGATAGTGCACAATTTCACTCTTTGTTTCTCTTTGTACTGAGAAAGTGGTTACGTTGCATGCCGCAAGCGCTAGAGCATGAGACAAAAATACAAGCGTACTCTCATCTCTATAATCCTTAATGGTAATGTGGTAATTACCACTGTCAAAGGCAATGTGTATGAAACCGGGAATTACTGTGTCTAGAATTCTCGTGTGTTTTGTGTTTGTCATTATTACATCAATATATTTTTTGTTTTGTTACAATATTATTGAAAAAAAAAACAGTATAGGTAACTTTCATTGCAATTAAGAGATATTGTTTTTTTTAAATTGAAATGTTTGTTGGTTTTGTGATGAGAACGTATCAGAGCTTAGAAATATGATGATGTGCTTTAGCTTTGCTCCTGCGTTTTAACCTTCTCGCGGGGGCATTTTCCAACCTCATCATTTATTTACACGTTGTACTCAGTGATGCCATGTTTGCATCTGTATTTTTAAGCTCAAAATATCACCTTGATAAAATTTCGAAAAGCTTGTTTAACATATATCATAATTCATTCATGCACACGCTTATACGAAGCATATAAATATAACAAACAGGCTTCGAAATGGTCAAGGTAGAAACACTTTTCACTGCGATAATCGTTTTCTTTTTCCTCTGACGGTGGCAAGGCTCGCTGTCTAAATACATTCATGAACAAACATGTCAAACGAGTACACGCCACCACGACGTTTTTTTTTCCTCGAACGTATTTTGATATTTACGAGCAAAAGCCTGCTGTGGCGTACGCTAAGGAAGCGAAATCAAATGAAAGTATTGACTGTTTACAAGCCTGATAATAAAACAAGTCTCACAAAATTTGAGTTAATTTTTTTACTGTATCAAAAAGTTTAATTTGCGATTAGGAAAACTAAAAAAATCCGTATAAATCTGTATTATTTCCAGAAAATCTGTAATCTGTATATGCAGATATCTGTATGGAAAAGACGTAGAAATACTGTATAAATACAGATAAAACTGCACATGTGGCATCACTGGTTGGACTGAGCACGCCAGCGCGAGTGGGAGAATGTGAGAATAATTTTCTATTCGAAAAATAGCAATACTAATAACCAGCACGTCGCACAAACCAAAGTATGATTCACAAAGTTCCGCAAAGAGCAACTTTGTGTAGAGGAACAATGTACTTTCTCTTTGTGTAGGTTTCTCAATCGTCTGTGCACTCAGCTCAAGAAAAAAGTCATAGCAACAAAGAGAAGAGCACACGACTTGAAAACAGAGCAGCTAGTCAGAATTTCATTTTTCTCTTTTTTCCTCTGAGGAGAAGCCATCCCTGGCGCTAAGAATTCAGCGCAATTTCATACATTATTTTTATTCATCTTGGCGATATATTTAGTGTTAAATAATGTTCAGCTTATATTTTTATGAGTTTTTAAGAATATTTTACAACAAATTCGTAAATTAACTTTACCTCTACGCCGTATATAATAAGTTGAAATTTTGAGACATGAGACGTCCTAGACAATCGATTATTATTTTTTATGGGAATTAATCAAGCAACGAACTAAATTTTCATATTTTAAGTTAACCTTCCATGCTTTTCTACTGATTATTTCGATCAAAAAAAGCGAAATGACGAAAGCTATGAAACAATTTTTGTCGAAACAGAGCCTAATTTTGACTTAAAATATGTTGATAACTGAATATAAATAAAATAATATTTTACTAATTTGTAATGAGTGATTAGCGTAGGCAACTACAATGTTTCTATAATTAAATCAATAGGGATTGTTTCGCATTCGTACTCTACCTCGATTATTGTGTACGATTGAGTTATACGAAGGAACGTAGAGTGCTGCCTTAGCTCTTCCGTGGTCATCTGCTACCCGAACATTTAAAGGTTGAGTACCACCCTGGGGTATTACATTGTTTAAGGCTGATATCGCTTCCTGTGCTTCCTCTCGTTTACTGAACCTTTAAAGACAAAAAAAAAAACAAAAAACTAATATATATATATAATATATATATATATATATATATATATATATATATATATATATATATATATATATATATATATATATATATATATATATATATATATATATATATATATATATATATATATATATATATATATATATATATATATATATATATATATATATATATATATATATATATATATACAGCACTCGTGCGCTAATTGCACGAAAGATGCAGTGCAACTAGCGGATGGGCTTTTTAATTGCATGAACTCAAAACTGTCAAAAATTTTTAGGGGTAGCGCTAATGTTTGGTTTTCGTGTATCCGTTTACGAACCAATTTCGAACCAGTCAGATTTTTTCATACATTGCAACTTTGTTGGAGTTGGATATATATATATATTGGATATACTGCCTGTAATCGCATAATTGTAACATTCGACATTTTATGTATTTCGTGCTTTTTATCGGGAAATGCTTAGAATAGTATGTATTTTTTACATCTGGAAAAATATGCTTATGTTCGTTTGAAAAAAGTCGTAAAAAATACCAAGTTGTTTTGTCACATAGCGTAGATAACCGCATAATTGTCACACTACTTAGCTTTTTCAACTTTTTATTAAAAAAGTTTCCATCCAAATCCACATCTGCATCCTTTGGAACTCGGAAGTTATTCTGGTCCGGTAACCAACCACCGGTGATCCGTTTCTGATGTTCAGCTCATGCTTGTTGAATATATGAAAAACTTCATTTTCCCTGTGATATATTCCAAAAGTAGCTTGAAACTGACGGCATAAATGTATCATTGCAAAAATTTCAACCAATTTGACTTCAAAAGTAATACTCAATGTATACATAGTGTAAAGTAGTGCTTGCTTCATGATACTAAATTTAGTTAAAGTGTCTATTTGCAAGAATATATTAGGAACAATGCATTTCAGGTCAAAATATAAAAATGCGATTTGCTCGAACAACCAATTTTGCAAATGTTACAAATATGCGATTATGGGCAGTATATATATATATATATATATATATATATATATATATATATATATATATATATATATATATATATATATATATATATATATATATATATATATATATATATATATATATATATATATATATATATATATATATATATATATATATATATATATATATATATATATATATATATATATATTAGGGTGGGGAATCGTTATATGGAAAAAACGAAATTTGATAGCAGAAAGCCAGAACCAAGTTTTTTTTGTTCTATTTGGAGCCCCAAACAATCCTGAATTTATTGGAAGTCGATTGGTTTTGTCTCCGCTTGGCGCATTGCATTTTAAATTCATATGGAGATTTGTATGGAAAAACCAACTATTTTGCATTTTCCATTCTAAAGAGCTCAATGGCTCAAACCATAGGTTTCATGACTTCATATGGTAGGTTTTTTGATGCCTAACAACTTGGCCGAAGACACTTAAGAGCTAGAGTGTGCCAAAAAAATACTAGAGCTGTCCAAAGTTGAGTATGTCGAAATTTATGTTGCAAATCATTTTTTCTGCCACCACTGCCAGTGTACCGGCGTCAGTCAGATTGCCATCAGAAGTTACCTCTGAAACACGTTGTAGATTCTATTTACCCCTAGAATATTGACCTAAATTTGTTTGCTTGGTCCAGCTGAGTGTATAAACCCGTTACGACAGGTTACTTCTGATGGGAATCCTACTGACGCCGGTACATTGGTAATGTTGGCAGAAAACAAGATTTTCTGCATTTAAATCGACATACTCAACTTTGAACAGTTATGGCTCTTCTTAGAGACATTATAGCTCTTCAGTGTCTTTTGCAAAGTTGTTAGGCATCTAAAATACTATACTTTAACATAAAGTAGTGCATTATTAAGCTCTCTAGAATGGCAAATGCTCTAGAAAGGCAAAATTTAGGGCTGAGCACCTTGACTTTTTCAACATCGATTTTTTTGGGACACCCTAATATATATATATATATATATATATATATATATATATATATATATATATATATATATATATATATATATATATATATATATATATATATATATATATATATATATATATATATATATATATATATATATATATATATATAAACACTTGAAACATGAATACTAACCGTACAAACGCAACACCTCTGGGATGACCAGTCAATTTATCTCTTAGAATATTTTTTTGCACTATTGTTCCATATTTGCCAAAAATGATATCTAATTGTTCTTCAGTTATCGTCCTTGGGAGATTTGTTATATACAGATTTGTTTCCTTAATTTCTTCGCTTTGTGGGCGGGCATACGAAACTTTAAGTCGTTTGTTCCGTACTGTGTAGCCATTTAAACATCTGATAGCACGTTGTGCTGTTTCCTCGGATAAAAAATTTATAAAACCAAAGCCAAAACTGTAACCAGTCTGAAAATTGATAATTAAGATGTAAATGTTATAATTGCAATCAATCTAATCAGAATTCAAGTAGGTACAATACGTAGTATTAAATAATGTCTTAAGGTTTTTGGAAACTTCGGATTACAAGTAAAGTGACCAGATGTTTAGAACTCAAACGTGGGACACCAGTTCAATTCCACCGTGGGAGGGGAGTTGGGTATTTTCGGTTTTTTTTTTGCAAAATTGATTCTAGAGCTTTTTTTGCAAAAAAAAAACCCTAAATTAATCCACCTAGCGGTGAGACCCAGCCTTTCTCATTCGAACTTATCATTTGTTAAAACAGATTTACACCAACACTTAAAAATACACCTTGAAAATTTCTGCTGGATTTGTTATTAATTCTAAACAACAAATTTTTGTTAGCCAACAGCACAACTATACCGAACATTCAAAATATAACATTCACACACATATGAACATACATTAATACATATACATGCAAATAACATTAAATTCTTTCAAATATGTGATGCGATTTTGTTTTTGATCGTGGTATAATCGATTTGTACTCATATACTGCGTAAAAATGTTTAGATGGCTTATGTCAACTTTATTCAGTGGATTTCAAATAATTTATAATTGAATGTTGGTCCCTATACATTAATTTGAATGATCTTATCAGTAAAAATGAAATTCTTTAGGGGCCATCCACATACAACAGCTTTGGGGGGGGGGAGGTCTGTGTGATGTCCACGGTCCATACAAAATTCTTAGAATTTATATGGGCAGTTGTCCACGGGGGGGAGTTAGGGGTTAAAATCGTTAAAAAACTGTCCACGTGGTATGTGGATGGCCCCTTACCGCAGTTAATATTATTGCTCGTCTCTGATGTACATCCAACTAATGGACAAATACCAATAAATATGGGTTCTTGAAACCTGGATTATAGCCAATGGCCAGAATCCGACCTCGAACCCCATTTTTAATCCAGAAGACCACTTCTGGTTGCCTGATAATTATAAAATCCATCATAAAATTGACGAACTGCCTAATCTGGGTATTTCGATGGCGAAGATAGCAACAGATTCCGATCAACAGCCTAAAGTGACAAATATCATCCAATCCGATTTGGGTTAGCGGTATGATACCCGGAGGCAAGATATCATCTTCAGACGTCATTTTACATTACTAGACAGTAGCTTCCGGTTTCTAGAAACCAGTCTAAAAGGACCTAACATTACGCAATGTGAGTTTTTCAGTACCCGGGATGATGCTCATAATCCAGGAATCAACTCCACACTTCATTTTGAAATCCGAATATGCGACTTCCTGTTTCGGGAAAACATCCTTGAATTACCAAATATAATCCAATAGTATTCGAAATTTGACGTAATATTTGTACAAGATAAATAGTAGATAAAGCTTTGATCCAAGTTCGAAATTAGGAGTCATTATGATAGAAAAAACAGCTTTTGGGTTTTGATTCTTTGTAAGTTTGAGGAACAACCTGTTCGTTTGACACCTGTTTTCTTTAAATTAGTCGTGTAATCTTTGAGAGAATAGACTTTCATAATGGTTAAAATAAAAGTCCGATTACACTGGTCAACACAAGGGTGGCCCCGAAGGTCTAACTAAGAAAAAATGAAAAATTATAGCTTTTTCTGTGAATTTTTTTCTTTCTAGGGCAACTATTGTGAGCTTTAGAGCAGCATTTTTTTTCGATTTTGCTAACCAGTGTTATAATCAAATGAAACGGGTACCAATAAAGCAACTAAACCTTCAATTTAAATCTAAGATTGTTGAAATCAGTGAATTTAAAAAAGTTTTCTGAACACGTTTCTTTTCATAACCTTCGAACTACATGATCAATCATCATAAAATTCGTTATTTAGGGGTTTTTTGAAGACAGTCCGTTCATTTGGCACCTATTTTGTTCAAATCGGTTGTGTAGTTTCTGAGATAATGGAGTTTCATAACTTTTACATTTTGATACATAACAGACAAAGTTACAGTCCGATTATAATAAAATTCAATAGGGTCTAATCAGGCAAATAGACCTTTCTATTGTAACTTATTTTGTGAAAATCGGTCCATCCATCCCTGAAGAAAGTGGGTGAGTTTAAGCAGTCTTAGAAACATGTTTCTTGTCATAGCCTGATTTCCAATTTGTTCCACACCAATGCACAATGGTCCAGAAACCAAATTTAGGGGGAAATTTGGGTCTAGAGCTCTATAACAATGTTTTATGGAAAAACTTTATTCTACAAAGTTGTTACCTATGATAAAGCGCTCATTGAAAAATTATCAAAAATTAGGGTGACCATAATTTTTTATGCAATCAAGTATCTAACTTTTTTTTCTTTTTAGATAGAAGCAAAAACTTGTTCTACAATGTTATTGCTCCAATAATTTTGAGTAACTTTGTAAAAAAAGTTTTTCTCTATCTTTGAAAACAACTGATTTATATTGAAAAAACCCATTTTGTGCTCTAACTTCTTTATTTCAAGTTTCACCTTAAAACTGTCTTCAAACGACTTTCTGAGCTTTTTAAGGGAAATAATTTGCAATGTTGATGTTGTAAATATCTCTATTCTACTCAAAGTTATTAATGTTTTTCATTTAAAAAACAAGCGTTTTTCATTTGTTTGTCATTCTTTTTGGGGCAAAAATAAAAAATATCTCTTGGACTCATTTTGATGGGCATACTTGAATCTATACATAAAGGAATTTTTAAAAATATGTTATTTTTATAATTTGAATAAATTCAATTCAAAAACATGACAAAAATTTCAATAATTTCATATATTACGCAATATAAGAGCACGCAGATTTATTTTTCTGGTATTTTTTCTTATAACTAGAAATAATTACCTTCAATTTGATTCAAAAAGATTGAAAATCGATCAACTGGTTCGAAAGTTATGATTTTTTTAAATTAAATACATCGTCATTTTTTTATGGTCACCCTACTTCGAAGTTGGTCACGCAAAGTGCTTCAATTGTGCTCAAAATCGCAGGGATGAATCTATGTTGAAAATAATCAAACCCGTATTTTTTCGTTGGGTTGTTGGGGGGACTAGCTCTGAAATAGGGTGACCATAAAAACGGTTGTATTCGATGTATTTTATTTCAAAACTTTTGAGCCAGTTGATCGATTTTCGATCTTCTTGAATCAAATTAAAGGTAATTATGAACTTTTAGTTGTAAGAAAAACTACCAGAAAAATTAATCTGCGTGCTTTTCTATGCGTAATATATGAAATTGTTGAGATTTTTGTCTTGTTTTTATATTGTATTTACTCAAATTTAAAAAATAACATATTTTTAAAAATTCCTTCATTCATAAAATCAAGTATGGCCTTCAAAATGAGTCCAAGAGATATTTTTTATGTTTGCCCCAAAAAAAATGACGAACGAATTAAAAACGCATGTTTTTTGATGAAAAACATTAATAACTTTGAGTAAAATTGAGATATTAACAATATCAGCATTGCAAATTGTTTCTTTAAAAAAGCTCTAAAAGTCGTTTAAAGACAGTTTTAAGGTGAAACTTGAAATAAAGAAGTTAGAACGCGAAATGTGTTTTTTCAATATAGAAGAAAAATTTGTTATACAATGTTATAGCTCCATTAATTTTAAGGAACTTTGTAAAATAAAGTTTTTCTCTATCTTTGAAAACAACCGATTTATATTGAAAAAACACATTTTACGCTCTAACTTTTTTATTTCAAGTTTCATCTCAAAACTGCCTATGAACGACTTTTAGAGCTTTTTAAGAGAAACAATTTGCAATGCTGACATCGTAAATATCTCAATTTTGCTCAAAGTTATTAATATTTTTCCTCAAAAAATATGCGTTTTTTATTTATATGTCATTCATTTTGGGGCAAACATAAAAAATATCTCTTGGTCTCATTTTGAAGGGCATACTTGACTCTATAAATGGAGGAACTTTTAGGAACATGTTACTTTTTAAATTTGAGTAAATTTAATTTAAAAACAAGACGACAAATTCAATAATTTTATACATTATGCATATAAAAGCACCCAGATTTATTTTTTGGTATTTTTTCTTATAACTAGACGTAATTAACTTCAATTTGACCCAAAAAGATCGAATATCGATCAACTGGTTCAAAAGTTATGATTTTTTTTTTAAATTTAATACATCGAACACAGTCGTTTTTTATGGTCACCCTATTTCGAAGTTGGTCACGCAAAGTGCTTACATTGTGCTCAAAATCGCAGGGATGCATCTATGTTGAAAATAATCAAACCCATATTGTTTCGTTGAGTTGTTAAGGCGACTAACTCCGAAATAGGGTGACCAAAAAAAACGGCTATATTCGATGTATTTTATTTCAAAAAATTCATAACTTTTGAGCCAGTTGATTGATTTTCGATCTTTTTGGGTCAAATTAAAGGTAATTACGTCTAGTTATAAAAAATTAAAAAATACCAAAAAAAAATTCTGCGTGCTTTTATATGCATAATGTATAAAATTATTGAAATTTTCGTTTTGTTTTTAAATTGAATTTACTCAAATTTAAAAAATAACGTATTTCTAGAAGTTCCTACATTTATAGAGTCAAGTATGCCCTTCAAAATGCCCAAGAGATATTTTTTATGTTTGCCCCAAAAAGAATGACATACAAATGAAAAACGCATATTTTTTGATGAAAAATATTAATAACTTTGAAAAAATTGAGGTACTTATAATGTCAGCATTGCAAATTGTTTCTCTCAAAAAGCTCTAAAAGTCGTTCATAGACAGTTTTGAGATGGAACTTGAAATAAAAAAGTTAGAGTGCAAAATGTGTTTTTTCAATATAAATCAGTTGTTTTCAAAGATAGTGAAAAACTTTTTTTTAACAAAGTTACTTAAAATTAATGGCGCTATAACATTGTAGAACAAATTTTTCTTCTATCTACAAAGATAAAAAAGTTAGATACTTGATTGCATCGAAAATGTTGGTCACCCTAATTTTTGATAATTTTTCAATAAGCGCTTTATCATATGTTACAACTTTGTAGATGAAAGTTTTTCTCTAAAATTTTGCTATAGAGCCCTAGACCCAAATTTTCCCCTAAATTTGATTTCTGGACCATTGTGCAATGGACCATAAGACGTGAGTTAGAAACGTGAAACCCGTGATACTCAAAGTTTGTTTACGATTCCCTTGGCCGGATTAATTTAGAGTGGACCGTATACGGTTGATCGATCGATGGAATACACGTGATTAACTCTTAGCAAACTATCTTTATTAACTTGAAATTTAACTTATGATCACGCGGACTACGAACTGAACCCTTCAATGGTCGTACATAGAATGAATGGGAATAGAATCGTTGAAACCAGCGTTGCCAACCCTCCAGTTTTTCCTGGATATCTCCAGTTTTTTTCGGGAACACCAGCGAAACAGCCAAATTTTCCAGTTTTATCCAGTTTTCTATTTTTTTCTTTATTCTCGCTTATTTACCGTCGGTCTAGTTTCGCCACTGTTGTTGTGCCAATCACCGACGCCCGGGGAGGCGACTCCACCCAGGACCCTAACTCACGACCCGTTGATTAACGGACCGGCGCCAACGGCTTCACTTCCTCATGCGATGGAAGGCGTGATCCCAGAGATTTTTCGCCTCAGAAAATCTCCCGGTGTCGGCTAGGATTGAATCTAGACCAGTTGGGTTGGTTGTGAGTGGATCACGCCACCTCACAACCATCGACACCTATGTCGGCGGTGGGATTCGAACCCAGGCGTCGAGCCAGCTTTCTATTAGTCATCTTATTTATTGAATTCTTTCCCCTCAAACGTATGGTCTTTTCGATATTATGTGCATTCATGCCCTTTAGTTCTCTGGTTTTTATCGAATTCCAGTCGCATCTTCAAAATTTCGAGTACGTTAGACTTTATACCTAGTTAATATAATCTTCATCAGTGAAAAATCAAAATGGCAATGCATTGTCTCTTTCATGATTTTTGTTTGCATGAAATAATACGGTACAATATATGTATATAATTGTTATTTACGCAACATTCTTGTATCGAAAATCAAACAAATTTCTGCAGAAGGTTTAAATTTTTGCCTTTCTCCTAGAAAGGTATAGCAATCACTTGCAAAACCGAAAGTATAAAAGTGCCCCAAAGGGCCGAATGGCATATATCACTCGACTCAGCTCGACGAGCTGAGCATTTTCTGTATGTGTGTGTGTGTGTATGTGCAGCTTTTTATTCTCACTGACTTTTCTCAGAGATTGCTGGACCGATTTTCATGAAATTAATTGCAAATGAAAGGTCTTGTTGTCCCATACGACCCTATTTAATTTTATTGCAATCGGATTTTTAGTTTAGAGGTTATGTATCAAAATGTAAAAATCATGAAACATCATTATCTCAAAAACTACACGACAAATTGAACAAAATTAGTTTCAAATAAACGGGCTACCTCAAAAACCTTTAACTTTTGAGCTTTATAAAGATTAAAACTGTGGTTCAAAAGTTATGAAAAGAAACGTGTTCTGAAGACTGTTTAACCTCACTCATGTTTCTCAGAGATGGCTGAACCGATTTTCACAAAATCAGTGTCAAATGGAAGGTCTAGTTGTCCCATAAGACCCTATTGATTTGTTTTGCAATCGGACTATTACTTTGCCTGTTATGTTTAAAAATGTGAAATCCAGTTATGAAAAGGAACATATTCCGAAGACTACTTGGTCCCACTCACTTTTCTCAGAGGTGGCTGACTCAGTTCCACAAAATTAGTGTCAATTAATATGTCTAACTGCCTCATAACACCCTATTGAATTTTACTGTAATCAAACTGTAACTTCGTCTGTAATTTATTTATTTATTTCGTCAAACAAAAGTAGACTACATATGTTTAAAACTAACTTACATGCTATATGCTATTTATACTAGTGGAAGCAAAAAAAAAAAGAGTTTATACATAATTGAATAATAATTTCTCTACTTGACGGATTATTACAATAAATGTTTTCTATCGAGTTAAATTGCGCGTTGAATTGGAATATTGTTTTAATTTAGTTCTCGACATAGAAAAGTCAATTGCTTCACAGTGTTCGTTATACACTAACATCATTTGATTAATAGGCCCGTATTTAGCATAATTGTTTCGTTGATGATTTAAAGAAAACAAAGTCCGAGAATGTACCGAAATGTGAAAATCACGTAAATTCATTATCTCAGAAACTACACAACCGATTTGATCAATATTATTAACAGATGAGCGGGCTAGTTAAGGGTTAACTGATGAAATTCAAAGACTATTCAAAACTATACCTGCTTTGATCGATATATGTGGCCTCAGCATAATTTAAGTGTGGTATCTAGGGTGGTCGGTATTACCGACTTTTTGAAAAACCGGTATTTCGGTATTCATAAAAACAAAAACCGGTAAAACCGGTATTTTTTTTTTCGGATTAATACAAACCAGTGCACAATGGTCCAGAAACCGAATTTAGGGGGAAATTTGGGTCTAGAGCTCTATAGCAACATTTTAGAGAAAAACTTTCTTCTACAAAGTTGTTACATATGATAAAGCGCTCATTGAAAAATTATCAAAAATTAGGGTGACCAACATTTTCGATGCAATCAAGTATCTAACTTTTTTATCTTGTTAATAGAAGAAAAATTTATTCTACAATGTTGTAGCTCCATTAATTTTAAGTAACTTTGTAAAATAAAGTTTTTCTCTATCTTTGAAAACAACCGATTTATATTGAAAAAACATATTTTACGCTCTAACTTTTTTATTTCAAGTTTCATCTCAAAACTGTCTTTGAACGACTTTTAGAGCTGTTTAAGAGTAACAATTCGCAACGCTGACATCGTAAATATCTCAATTTTACTCAAAGTAATTAATATTTTTCATCAAAAAATATGCGTTTTTCATTTGTATGTTATTCATTTTGGGGCAAACATAAAAAATATCACTTGGTCTCATTTTGAAGGGCATACTTGACTCTATAAATGGAGGAACTTTTAGAGATATGTTATTTTTTAAATTTGAGTAAATTTGAATTCAATTTAAAAACAAGACGAAAATTTCAATAATTTTATACATTATGCATATAAAAGCACCCAGATTTATTTTTTGGTATTTTTTCTTATAACTAGACGTAATTACCTTTAATTTGACCCAAAAAGATCGAAAATCGATCAACTGGATTAAAAGTTATGATTTTTTTTAAATAAAATACATCGAATATAGCCATTTTTGATGGTCACCCTATTTCGGAGCTGGTCCTCGTAACAACCCAACGAAACAATACGAGTTTGATTATTTTCAACATATATGCATCCCTGCGATTTTGAGCACAATTGAAGCACTTTGCGTGACCAACTTCGAAATAGGGTGACCATAAAAAACGACTGTGTTCGATGTATTAAATTTAAAAAAAAAATCATAACTTTTGAACCAGTTGATCGATATTCGATCTTTTTGGGTCAAATTGAAGTTAATTACGTCTAGTTATAAGAAAAAATACCAAAAAATAAATCTGGGTGCTTTTATATGCATAATGTATAAAATTATTGAAATTTTTGTTTTGTTTTTAAATTGAATTTACTCAAATTTAAAAAATAACATCTCTAAAAGTTCCTCCATTCATAGAGTCAAGTATGCCCTTCAAAATGAGACCAAGAGATATTTTTTATGTTTGCCCCAAAATGAATAACATACAAATGAAAAAAGCATATTTTTTGATGAAAAATATTAATAACTTTGAGTAAAATTGAGATATTTACGATGTCAGCGTTGCAAATTGTTTCTCTTAAACAGCTCTAAAAGTCGTTCAAAGACAGTTTTGAGATGAAACTTGAAATAAAAAAGTTAGAGCGTAAAATATGTTTTTTCAATATAAATCGGTTGTTTTCAAAGATAGAGAAAAACTTTATTTTACAAAGTTAGTTAAAATTAATGGAGCTATAACATTGTAGAACAAATTTTTCTTCTATCTACAAAGATAAAAAAGTTAGATACTTGATTGCATCGAAAATGTTGGTCACCCTAATTTTCGATAATTTTTCAATGAGCGCTTTAACATATGTAACAACTTTGTAGAAGAAAGTTTTTCTCTAAAATGTTGCTATAGAGCTCTAGACCCAAATTTCCCCCTAAATTCGGTTTCTGGACCATTGTGCAGTGATGACTCGTGGACTTTGAACCTACTTTTTCAACCACAAAATTTTTAAAATCATAGCTTAGGGAAGTAATGATGATTGTCCGCGAAAAAACGCAAGTCATTCTCTCTGTACTATTTAAAAACTATAGAAAAAGCAGAAATTTTCACACGAGCAAATCCGGGAACATTCAGCTAGTTGCTAATAAAAGCCCGCTGCGGTATGAGCGCGAAGCTTTGACCATGTTACAGCTATTCAAATATCTCATTTTCTCAAGAAACAGTAGTTTTTAGGATGAATTCTTTATTGGTTGATTATTTCATCCTGTAAACACTTTGTATCAACAACAACAAAATTCCTAATCCAAATTTATAATTATTTATTTTTTTTTAGTTTTATTTTTAAACAGCACAAAATGAATAATGACTTATGTATTTTCGCTGACATGATTGTGATTACTGCTGCCTAGTTTGATTTTCATAATTTGTAGTTAAACTGGTAGGTTCATTACCTACGAGTTGCCTCTGTGAGTATGAGAGTGTAAAGAGATTATCTGTTCTACTAAAAAAAATAAATGTTTTGCTTTATTAATATGAAGTATTTGGACATATTATCGATACACATAAACACATCGTCTGAATCCATGCAGAACAAGCAAAAAGATAACAAAAACTGATAAATAGGTAAGGGTAAATTCATATTCAATGTTGCTTCTGTCTAAATGTATTTATTATATACATCGTCATGTGATTTGTAATGCCTATCTAAGTGGGTGGCATTCATTAGCCTTTGAATGATTTTGATGATTTTTTTTTAAATTTAAAGAAAATACCGAAAAACCCGTATTTTTGCCTCTCCAATACCGGTATTTCGGTATTGAAAATAATATCGGTTTTACCGGTTTTTGTTTTACCGGTAAACCACCCTAGTGGTATCGTACTATTTGAACGTTCCAAATTCATTGATTCCTTGCGATGTGTTCAAAGCCTGCAAATGCACGACGAATCGGCCATAGGATACGATCAAAGTCAAATAACAAATCGTTTGAAATGATTGGTTTTATCGGAATGACAACATCCTCGATTTTTGGCTTCTGTACATCGCATTAATTCTGAATATATTCATATTGGTTGAAACCGGAAGTCACCAACCTCTAGGATTCTAATCCAAAATGAGGTCTGTGGTCGATTTCAGCCATTTTTGGCTGTTTTCCAGAAACCAGAAGTTGCCATCCTACAATTCATAATGGTGTCGAGGTCATTTTTTAGCCTTTTGCAACATTCTGGCTCCAGAGATACTAATATTGGGTGGTATTTCATCGCTTTGGGCTGTTTTTCAGAAACCGAAAGTCGTCATTTTGGACTTTAAAATTGCCTGTGAAATCAATTTCTGTCATCTGGGCGTAATTTTGGTTCCGAAAGCATTCATATTGAATGGTATTTGGTCATTTCCGGTTGTTTGCCAGACACCGGAAGTCACCATCTTAAAATTCAAGATCGTGTCTGTGATTAATTTTTAGCTTCTGTGCATCTTTCTGGTTCGGAGATACTCATATTTAATGGGGATCGCCCATTTCAGGCTGCTTTCCAGAAACCGGAAGTTGCCATCTTACAATTCAAAATGTTGTCTGAAGTCGATTTGTGGCTCCAATGCATCATTACGATTCCGGAAATACCCATATTTCATGATGGCAGTTGGAGACAATTTCTGGATTTTGAACGTCATATTGGTTAAAGAAACACTCGTATTAGGTGGTATTTGGTCATTTTCAGCTATATTTTAAAAACCGGATGTCTCCATGTTAGAATTTAAAATGGTATCTGTGGTCGATTTTAGCTCCTGTGTATCATTCTAGATCCGGATATCATTATATTGGGTGGAAATCGGCCATTTTTGGCTGTTTTCCAGACACCGAAAGTTGCCATCTTACAATCCAAAATGTTGCCTGAGGTCGCTTATGGAACATATTTGTTACCACTAAAAACATTCACCTGCCAAATATGGTTCCATTTAGTTGATTAGTTCGAGAGATGTGCAGAAATTTGTGCAGAAACATGTGCTTGCAGGAGAGGAAGGGGTGTCGAACCATTATGGACATATTTGTTACCTCTAAAAACATTCACATGCCAAATTTGGTTGTATTTTCTTGATTGGTTCTTGAGCTGCGCGAAATTTGTGTTTCATTTGTATGGGACCCTTACCTTATAGAAGAGGGAGGGGTATCAAACCATTATGCACATATTTGTTTCCTCTAAAAACATTCACATGCTAAATTTTGTTCCATTTACTCGGTTAGTTCTTAAGTTATGCAGAAATTTATGTATCATTTGAATGGAACCCCTCCCTTCCAGAAGAGGGAGGGATCTCAAACTATCATAGGAACCTCTATCGGCACCAAAAACCCCTACATACAAATTTTCACGTCGATCGGTTCGGTAGTTTTCGAACCTATATGGATTAGACAGACAGAGAGACCGGCTTGCATTTTTATATGTATAGATTACAACATCAATATTTTAGAACCTAAAGAGTGAATATACATTTATTGGATTGAAGCGTTCATATAAATCTATTTTTACAAATAAAAGTTTGAATGAGAAAGGCTGGGTCTGACCGCTAGGTGGATTAATTTAGGTTTTATATCCAGTTTTCTCCAGTTTTTTATTATGAATTCTTCCAGTTTTTCTTGAAAAAAGGTTGGCATCGCTGGTTGAAACGGTGCTCACTCCATTGAGCTGCTAGGTAGCGAGGGATGTATGTACTCATTTTGCCTTGTCTATGTATTCGAGTTCTTATTGTTGCTGTCGTGACGGATGGAACACCATTATTATACATAACGGGAAAAGTTAGAGTCCAATAACAATAAAATTCAATAGGGTCTTATGGGGCAATTAGCCCTTGCATATGACACCAATTTTGTGGAAATCGGCCCAGCCATCTCTGAGAAAAGTGAGTGAGTTTAAACAGTCTTTGAAACACGTTTCTTTGCATAACTTTTGAACTACATGTTGAAACATTATAAAATTATTTTACAAATGGTTTAAAAAACAAACCCGTTCTTTTGATACCAATTTAGCTCAAATCGGGTGTGTAGTTTATGAGATAATAAATTTTTGTGATTTTCACATTTTGATACATAACCTCGAAACTAAAAATCCGATTACAATAAACACAATAAACACACACACATGGTTTTTCTTTTTTCGAACCGGAATTTTTTTTCCAACTAACCGTAACCGACCTGTACCCGAAAGAAAAATACCCCGAAATTGCCGGTACCTGACCCGTACCCGACCCGTCCTGGATTTTTTTTTATTTATTTATTTTTTTTTTTCAAAATACCTGGTTACCTCGCACATTTTATGCACTGATTGTCATATGTGGTTCTCGAGATGATGGCCGGAGTTAGGCTAGAACCGATTGTTCATGTGAACGAACGTTAATAAACTCAGAGTTCCAGGCGACATATTGGTTCTCCTTGAATCCAGCGTATCACCTGCCACTGAGAACGTCCGCTCGTCTGATGTTGAAAAATTGACCATATTTATCACGCAGCAAAATTTCTATTCATAACTGTGTACGGAGAATTTGGGTTCCATTTTTCGTGTAAGTTACCTCATATTAAAATTGATCAAGGATTTCAATTATTTATTTTGTATGTATACGTATGATTCATATATAATACTGGAAATTTTTATTTTGTTATCGAGAGATCAATAAAAATTCAATAGAATTTTTTTTATTACACGTTTTAACCACAAAAATGCCTTAAAAAAATCGGCAAACTTTCAAAACTCGTAGGGGGCCATCCACATACCACGTGGACAGCTTGGGGGGGGGTTGTGCAATGTTCACGGTCCTTACAAAAAAAAAAGAATTTATATGGGCATTTGTCCACGGGGGGTGGGTAAAAATCGTCAAAAATCTGCCCACGTGGTATGTGGATGGCCCCTAGCTTACCAAAGGACAGAAACATTATGTTTCAGAAAATATTATTAATTTTATTGTGTGTATGGATGTTATCATGATAAGTATTTTTCGAATAAGTCCACGGTCAAGTAAAATGCAATCATCCTTTCACAGTGATGACGTTGCCGGTGCAACTACAAAATTGTCGCTACATAAAACAGAAGTTGGTTAAGCAATTCCTCAAATTTCAAAAGAAAGCCGGCTTGCACCATAAATCCAGAAAGCGCAAGTTTAATAAACCGAAATACGCTGGCAGGATTATTACTGAAAGTTTATGAAATTTATTATTTTACGTAAAAATAAATCAAAATATTTTGGGTAAGCACACTGAATACAAAAAAATGCTTGCGTTGAATAATTTATCAAGTAAGGCGATACCTTCAAGTTGTTACAATACCTGCTACTAAAAAAACTCATTCTGATTCATTTGACTTTCCCATAGCTTCGTATCCGTTTCTCCCTCCCAGACCAAGACTATGCTATGCCCGTACCCGACCCGAACCCGACCAGTTGAGAATTCTTAATCCCGTACCCGACCCAAACCCGAAGCCTTGGTTTTTAAATTACCCGTTCCCGATCCAAACCCGAAAAATATTTTTTGGCGTTACCCGAAACCCAACCCGAACCCGTTGGGTACGGGTCGGGTACGGGTATCGGGTAAAAATACCCGTACCCGACCATCTCTAGTATAGAGCAGCACAACACTGCAGTGATACAGCATCGCATTGTCTGCGGGAAACGTGTGGAGTATTTACACTAGCTGCTGCTGAAGTCAAGTGGAAGACAGAAGAACGGATTTTAAGGTGGTTCTTAATTTTGGAAGCTTGCGAGTTTCGCAAAAACAAAACAGAATGATAAAGCGGCGGGTTTTATTTTATTTATTTATTTTTAATATTATTCTAATGTTAGTTTAAATTTAATTTATAAATCAATTTAAATTTTTATTGCGTTAATAATTCTAATTATAAATTCATTTTAAATCCGTTTTGATTTTGATTGCAATAAAAATTTTAATTTAAATTTTATTTGTATTCCAACTCTAATTCCCTTTCAATTTAAACTTTAAATCAGTCTTACGTGTTATTTTATTCGTATTTATATTCTTATTCCTATTCCTATTTTTTTATTGCTATTATTTTTATGTTTATTCATTTTCAATTATTGTTTTTATTCCTATTGCTATTCTTATTGTATAATTACAAACTAAAAAAAATATGTATGTATTTATACATACATATTTTTTTTGTTTTTAAATTGAAATTTTTTTTTATCTCATTTTACCTGTATTATTCTTCATTCTATCTATTTATTTATTTTTAGTTTTTATTTATTTTTAGCAATACTATTATTTGTATTTTGATTCCTTTATGTTTACTTTCATTTTTTTTGTTCACTGCTTTGGAACAGAGTGTGAAGAGAATTACAAGCATAAATTCAAGAGGTGTTTATTATTTTTAATGCCGAATCTAACGACGCGGGTGAAAAAAAAATTTTGGTGCATGGTCGCTACATCGGTCAAGTTATGTCGCGTGGTGAGAGCTTTCCTCCGTCTCTCGGGGACACTGATGGTAGTACGGCCGACGACTGGATGTCGGACACTGCTACAGGGGAAGCTTTTGTATTTGCGCGAAGTGGTAAATTGCGGCGATCACCCGCTGCAAGTCGGTCAAACAATGTCGAAGAGGGGGCTTCGAAAAAGCCGTCGAATCTGGGGGTGAGCGAAATGTCTACTCCTAAGTCTAGTAGCAGTAACACAAGGGGCGAGCAGCAAGACCTGCAAATGTGTAGATCAGGAGTAGGGGTAATGAAACGTAAAGTGGAGAAACTCTACGAATTCATCAAGGGGCAACATAATGTGAATCACGTAAACAGATCTTTAGTGATTGGGTTGAAGACAGTATGTTAGCTGAAGAGCGGGAACAGCAAACTGGAAAACGAGAGCAGAAAAGGCCGAGAAAGAGTTGAAAAAAGTGCTTAGTGTGGCGTCAAAGAGTTCCGAAAACTCCCGCGCGGGTAAAACAGACCGCGATACGCCCGGTGAAGAAGAAATTCTAAAGAAAATAGGAGAAGACAATGAGAGCAGAGACATGAAGAAGGTGAAAGCGAAGAGTGGAAACCATCACGAGCAGGAAAGAGAAGAAGGCAGAGAAGAAGAAAAGAGACGATGGCAAAAATGAAGAAAAGAAAGAAAAAACAGGCAGAAGTGAAAAAACAAATGAGGCAGCGGTCCACGGGCGACGCAATGATCGTGGAACTGAAGGCAGGAATTACTTATGCCGACCTCCTCCGGAAAGTGAGAGCGGATCCAGAATTAAAGGAGATAGGTGAAAAGGTGGTGAAGACAAGGCGCACTCAAAGGGGTGAAATGATTTTTGAGCTGAAGAATGAGCCAGCGGTGAAGAGTACGGCTTTCAAGCAGCTCGTCGAGAAGTCCCTTGTTGAGGAAGTGAACGTTAGAGCGCTTTCCCAGGAGACTGTGATCGAGTGCAGAAATCTAGACGAGATCACAACAATAGACAAGCTGTTGGGAGCTGTTAAGGAACAATGCGAGTTGCTTATCGATGCTCCGATGGTGATCCGGTTGAGAAACGCGTACGGTGGGACGCAGACGGCAGCGATCTGCCTGTCTGTGACAGCTGGGAATATATTGCCAGAGAAAGGTAAGATTAAAGTTGGGTGGTCCGTTTGCCCCTTAAAGCCGCCCTCCGGGTGACTAAGGAAATGGAGCATTGTTTTAGGTGCATGGGTTTTGGTCACCATGCTCGAAACTGCGAAGGCCCTGACAGATCTAAACTGTGCAGGAAATGTGGCGAGGACGGGCAGTTTGCGAGCGACTGCGCAAAGCCAGCGAAATGCCTGCTCCGCAAACCGCAAGATGGCAACGGCCATGTGACGGAGTGCTTGGAGCAGTTCCAACCTTGGAGCAGTTCCAACAAATGTTGGATGATCTAACCGAGATAGTTATCGGACGAAAACCAGTTATTATCGGCGAAGACTTCAACGCTTGGACCCTGGAGTGAGGTAGCAGATGTACCAACGCTAGAGGGTACAGTTTTTGGCCGAGCTGCAGTCCACCACGGGTCGACGCTTGGCGAACGTCGAGGCCATGCACGCGCTGTGTGACCACCGATGGGTGTGCGATAACATCGATTAGTCCCGGACCGGCAGCGGGAGCTTGCCTAGGGAGTGGTGGGGTTTCGGGCATTGGGCAGTCGATTCCCCGTAAAAGCCACGGCCACCCGTAAGCAGCTTCGACGGAGCGAGTAGTGCCGCTCCCATCACCCAAATGCACTAACCTGCCTATTGGGGCTGATACCAGTAAGGTCCCAATTATGGTGTACTGGTCGCTGTGTTTTTAGGTTTTTGACGTTGGGCTGGCATCTGCACCGAGCTCCCTTAGTAAAGTCGTGTGACAACGGCTTGAAACGGTGAGGTGGCACACGGCTGCAGGGGTCTCCGTCCTGTAAAACCTGGCAGGCCTTCCAGTACGTTCCGCGGCCATTGCCTGATGGGAATCAGGCAGGAGTGGGATCAGATACCCTTTCCTGACTTACGCCGGTCGGGAGGCGTCATAGTTACTCATGAGGGGCTATGACGACCTTCACTAGCCATGACCTCACTGCTGCGGCATAGGCCACCATGGGACCATATAGGCGACCACTTCACCATGACCAAGGATAGCGGCTGGAAGGGGGACCCTTTTAACAACAATATTTTTTTTTTAAATTAATGAGGAAGAGAAGGTAGCGGAAGAGGCAGATCGCTGCCGTCTGCGTCCCACCGTACGCGTTTCTCAACCGGATCACCATCGGAGCATCGATAAGCAACTCGCATTGTTCCTTAACAGCTCCCAACAGCTTGTCTATTGTTGTGATCTCGTCTAGATTTCTGCACTCGATCACAGTCTCCTGGGAAAGCGCTCTAACGTTCACTTCCTCAACAAGGGACTTCTCGACGAGCTGCTTGAAAGCCGTACTCTTCACCGCTGGCTCATTCTTCAGCTCAAAAATCATTTCACCCCTTTGAGTGCGCCTTGTCTTCACCACCTTTTCACCTATCTCCTTTAATTCTGGATCCGCTCTCACTTTCCGGAGGAGGGGTAATAAACCCGTTTGCCAGGCGGGGCATCGCCCGGTCTCCACCGAGACTGGCCGATGCCGGTAAAGGCGGCGCACAGGTTGGTACACCTTTTGCGACGCCGACAGGGGAATTCCGAGTTGGGGCAAAGGCGGGCACGCCTAAGCCAGCACCAACCGGAACGGCGAAGACTGGCGGCAAGGTGGAAACACCTAAAACCGCCAAGGAGCGGGAACAGACATCTAGGGCTATGCTACTCTCTGCGGTAGGAAGCCACATGAACAAGTTCCCGAGCGTGGAAGCGGTGTCCGTACAACTTGATGAAATACTCAAGTTCACGGACGAACGTAGCAACATATCAAAAGACTTGAAACAATGTCTTCTGTTGCTACGTATGAATATTTGCAGCGCGAAGTCCGAGCTTTCGCAAGCCCTTAAACGGGCTAACGATGCCGAAAGCAAGGCACTCGCGCTAGAGGCGAGGCTTAACCAGCCTAAAAAAGGGAGTGCTGCAGCTGTGTCTAAATACACACAAACAGCTGCAGCATCGTTTGCCGAAGTCTGTTCAACTGAACCGACTGGCAAACGTGCGAGGGGCTCTCCGGGGGAAACGCCCCCAGGACGCAACGAAGGCGGTTGTTCGGTGACAGCCAGGAAGTTGGTTCGTCGGTCCAGCCGAGCAAAGAACCAGCAAACGGCGAAGTCACGGATTGGACCACCGTGGTGAATAAAAAGCAGCAGAAGCGGGAACGACGCGCGAAGCGCGGCGACCGCAATAAGAAGCCGCAAAGGGCGAGTAGGCGGAGCAAGGGTGACGCGCTCATTTTCAAGACAGATGCGTCTAAGTACGCTGAAGTCTTGAAGGCCATGAGAGGCGAACCCAAGCTCAAAGACCTCGGCACGGACGTCAGGTCAAGTCGTCGGTCACGCACCGGCGAGATGATCCTCGAACTCCGCAAAGAGGCGAAGGGCAAGGGCTGTGCCTATACAAAGACGGCCCAGGAAGTGCTAGCCGAGGAGGTTCAAATCCGAGCCCTCACTCCTGAAGTGACTCTCCAGGTTAAAAACCAGGACGAGATCACCGAAGGGTGCGACATAGCACAAGCCTTCGAACGAGAGTGTGGAGTGGTAGTGGCCGCGGAGGCAGTTCGTCCCCGCAGGGGCCCGGTCGGCACCCAGGTTGCTTCCATAAAGCTTCCACTAGCGGAGGGTAACAAGGCCCTGAAAAAGGCCACGTTGAAGGTGGGTTGGTCGGTCTGCCCTCTGGGCACCTTCCAACAGCCTGACGTTTGCTTCAGGTGCTTTGAGCGGGGGCATAAATCCTGGTCGTGTAAAGGGCCCGACAGGTCCAAATTATGCCGCCGCTGCGGTGGCGCAGGCCACAAGGCACGGGACTGCGGTGCACCTCCCAAGTGTCTGGTATGCACCGGTAAACGGGACGCCAAACACGCCATGGGAGGCCCCAAGTGTCCGGCTGCACGGCCGGCTACTAAGCCGCAGGCTTGAGGGTGATACAGTTAAACCTGAACCACTGCTATGCGGCGCAGCAGTTGCTGCACCAAGCGGCTGCTGAGTCGTTGTCGGACGTGGCCATCGTCTCGGACCCATACCGCATTCCAACCGGAAACGGTAACTGGGTATCGGACAAGTCTGGGAAGACGGCCATTTGCACGACAGGCAGGTCCCCGGTTCAGGAGATTGTGTCGACCTCCAGAGAGGGGTACGTTGTAGCCAAAGTGGATGGAGTATTCTACTACAGTTGCTATGCTCCGCCAAGTTGGTCTACCGAAACGTTCGCGCAGATGGTCGATCAAGCAACCGTGGAACTGACGGGCCTATGGCCGTTGGTGGTTGCGGGTGACTTCAACGCTTGGGCTGTCGAGTGGGGAAGTCGATGTACAAACCAGAGGGGCCAGGTCTTGTTGGAAGCTTTGGCAAAGCTCAACTTAGACTTGGCTAACGTTGGTACAAAATGCACCTACAGTAGAAATGGTGCCGAATCGATTATCGATGTGACGTTCTGCAACCCGGGACTGATCACGAACTGGAGGGTAGACGACAGCTACACGAATAGCGATCACCAATCGATCCGCTATGAGGTAGGCGTGCGGAAGCAAGCAGCGAGTAGGGCCAATATTCCATCCTTCTACGGCTGGAAAACATTGCATTTCGATGCAGATATTTTTGGGCAGGCAATTAGATGGAAGCACGAAGGGGGTGAACCGCTCCCGGATGTGGACCATCTAAATTCGATGCTGTCATGGGCGTGCGACGCCACGATGCCTAGGTCTCGTCCGCCTAGAGAGGGTAGGCCACCGACATACTGGTGGAGCGATACGATAGCAGGCCTGCGCAATGCATGCCTCCGTGCAAGACCGAGGATGCAACGCGCACGTTCCGACGAGCAAAGAGCGGAACGCGATGCCGCATTCAGATCCGCTAAGGCAACGCTTAAGAGCGCAATCAGAGCCAGCAAACGAGCCTGTTTCGAACGACTTTGCGCCAGTGCCGATTCGAACCCGTGGGGTGACGCCTACAGGATCGTTATGACCAAGACTAGAGGTGCGCTAGCCCCGGCCGAACAATCACCAGCGATGCTAGAAACGATCATTCAGGGCCTCTTCCCAAGCCACGAACCAAGTCCCTGGCCTCCGGCTGACGAGTCACCACCTACCGTGAGTGACGGCAGCCGTACAGAGGCTGACGATGCGGTAAGGGTGACGGAAGATGAATTGATCGAGATCGCAAACTCCCTGAAGGTAGGCAAGGCTCCGGGACCAGACGGAATCCCGAACTTGGCCATCAAGACGGCCATCAAAGAAGCCCCCGGGTTGTTCAGGGCGGTCATGCAGAAATGCCTTGACGATTGCCTCTTCCCGGACGTGTGGAAGCGCCAGAGGCTGGTGCTGTTGCCGAAGGTTGGGAAACCACCAGGTGACCCATCGGCATACAGACCAATCTGCCTGCTGGACACGGAGGGCAAGGTGCTTGAGAGGGTAATCCTCAATAGACTGGTGAAATATACAGAAAGTGAGAACGGTCTATCAAGCAACCAGTTCGGTTTTCGAAAAGGTAGGTCCACGGTGGATGCAATTCTCTCCGTCACCAGAACGGCTGAGGTTGCAATTCAACGCAAAAGGAGGGGCATTCGTTACTGCGCGATCGTCACGCTTGACGTGAAGAACGCGTTTAACAGTGCCAGCTGGGACTTTATAGCCTTAGCGCTACAGAGTCTCAGAGTGCCGACGTCGCTGTACAAGATTCTGGGTAACTACTTTCAGAATCGAGTGCTAGTGTATAACACAAACGAGGGTCAGAAAAGCGTTCCGGTTACCGCAGGTGTACCGCAAGGTTCCATCCTGGGTCCGGTACTGTGGAACGCCATGTATGACGGCGTGTTAAAACTAACACTCTCTCCAGGGGTGGTGATCGTGGGCTTCGCCGACGACATGACTCTTGAGGTCAATGGCGAGTCAATTAGAGAGGTAGAGTTAAAGGCCGCGCTATCAATACGCGTAGTGGAAGACTGGATGCACTCCAGGAAACTGGAGCTAGCGCACTATAAGACTGAAGTTATTGTTGTAAATAACAGAAAGTCTGAGCAGGAGGTATCGATTAGTGCCGGTACATGCACTATCGCCTCAAAACGCTCGTTGAAGCTTCTGGGGGTTATGATCGACGACAAGCTCACGTTCGGGAGCCACGTCGATTATACCTGCAAGAAAGCTGCCATGGCTGTGGCAGCGCTATCTCGCATGATGGCAAACAGCTCGGCGGTCCGTAGCAGCAGGCGCAAAGTCCTTGCTAGCGTGACCACGTCCATACTCAGGTATGGAGGACCAGTGTGGTCCAAGGTATTGAGTACCTCGTGCCATCGCGGCAAACTCGAGAGTACGTACAGGCTAATGTGTCTAAGGGTCGCGTGCGCATACCGAACAGTGTCGTACGAGGCGGTTTGCGTCCTGGCTGGCATGATGCCCATCAGCATCATCGTCAAAGAGGATGAAGAGTGCTTCGACCAACGCGACACGAGGGGTATTCGCAACACCATACGGTCATCCTCAATGGCCAGGTGGCAGCGGGAGTGGTCCAACACTACGAAAGGTAGATGAACACACCGACTCATTCCAGAGTTAGCATGCTGGATTAATAGGCGCCATGGGGAAGTAACCTTCCATCTGACACAGATCCTGTCAGGCCATGGCTGCTTTAGGCAGTACCTGCATAGGTTCGGGTACGCCGAGTCCCCTATGTGCCCCGCTTGTACGGGTGCGGAAGAAAGCGCGGAGCATGTGTTCTTCCCATGTCCGCGCTTCGAGCGGGTACGGTACGAAATGCTGGCAATAAGTGGGATGGACACCACGCCAGAGAATATTGTGCGTAGGATGTGCGAAAATAGGGAAATCTGGGATGCGGTCATCACGGCCGCATCACAGATCGTTAGTATTTTGCAGGGCACCAATCGACGGGAAACCATCGATGTGCCCCAGTTAGTTAACGGTTAACTAACTGGCCTGTATAGGCTGCTCTGCTACCCATAGAGGTAAGTGCGAAAAGCACGACAGGCCCTCTCCCTGAAGTAATGCCTAACGGCGGTCCCGGGGAGACCAAGGGCTTTAGCTGTTCAGCTTAGGTTGCTCAGCATGGGTAAAAGCAGAGGGTACAGTTTGCTAGAAGCTCTGGCGAAGTTAGAAGTCTCACTATGTAATGAAGGCGCCGTAAGCATTTTTCGTAGGAATGGACGAGAATCTATTACCGACGTCACCTTCTGCAGCCCGTCGCTGAGAGCAAATATGAACTGGAGAGTGTGTGAGAAGTATACACATAGCGATCACCAGGCGATTCGGTACCGCATCGGTCAACAGAACCCTGTAGCAGTACAGAGAACAAGATCTTGCGAACTAAAGTGGAAGACGAAGGCTTTTGATAAAGACCTTTTTGTTGAGGCCCTGCGTATTGATGGAGGGCCGTTTTGCTAAAATGCGGATGAGCTGATGAATGCATTGGCTAGAGCGTGCGATGCAGCCATTCCCAGAAAACAGGAGCCGAGGAATAAACGTCGGCCAGTTTATTGGTGGAACGAGCAACTTAGCACCCTCCGAGCTAGTTGTCTCCGGGTTCGCGTCCAGAGAGCAAGCATCGCAGCAGACCGAGAGGAGCGCCACAGGGCGTTCCGGGCGGCGAGGGCTGCATTCAAACGAGAAATAAAGCTAAGCAAAATGAACAACTACAAAGAACTGTGTCGGGACGCTGACGCTAACCCTTGGGGTGACGCGTACCGAATCGTGATGTCGAAGGTCAAGGGGCCAATGACAGCTATGGACCAAAGTGCAGAAAAGTTGAAAACGATCGTTGAGGGACTCTTCCCGACACATAACCTGGTGACTTGGCCGACTACACCTTACGGTGAAGAAGATGAGAGTGACGCCAATGGGCCGCAAGTCTCCAATGAAGAGCTGCGATCCAAGCATTTCCGGACATGCTCAGAACGGTAATGTAATGGTAATGTCTGGAGGAAGGTCACTCTCCGGCCAGATGGAAAAAGTTAGTGCTGTTGCCGAAACCGGGCAAGCCACTAGGGGATCCAGCATCGTACAGGCCGATTTGTCTGCTGGATACAGCTGGTAAGCTCTTGGAGAGGATTATCCTGAACAAGCTGATTGGAATTTTCGGGAAAAAAGAAAAAAAATACGTTGCTTGTGACGCCTCTGCAGAGATATGTAATGGAACTCAGTATTTACGATTTTGACATTGTTTACAGGCCGTCAGCAAAAATGGGTAACGCAGATTTTTGCTCAAGATTTCCTCTTCCTGAAAATAATCTATTATGTTTACAAAAATAATTTATAAAAAGTTAAAATGTTTCCGATGAAATTCCGTTGGACCATGTTTTGATCGCAAGTGAATCGCAAAAAGATCCGTTTCTACAAAAAATTGTTTACTACATGAAGCATGGTTGACCACAGAAATTAGATCGCAGTTTTTTTGGATGTATATGCACAGCACCAAGATTTGGAAGTAGAAGAAGGTTGTTATACCAAGACCGTGTCGTTATTCCTGATAGTTTGTAAAAGCACATTCTGCGTTTTTTACATGAAAATCACTCAGGAAGAACCTAAATAAAGCAGATGACCAGAAGAACAGTTTACTGGCATGGCATGAGTATTGATATTGAAAATTTTGTAAAAACTTGTACTGTGTGTTGTCAAATGAATGTAGTTCCTAAGCAGGTACCGCATTCTAACTGGATCCCTACAACAAAACCGTACACCCGCACGCGGACTTCTTTTATTTCGACAAAATAGTTTTCCTGGTCATTGTCGACAGTTTTTCAAAACGGCTTGAAGTTGAGTACATGAAGTTTAGTACTGATACCAGGAGTGTGAAGTCGACGCCCCAAAACCAAAAACCCGAAACGCTGTTGGATTTATTTCGTCCTAGGAATAGTTTTAGGAATCATCTGACGAAGCGTGATAATGTGGATAAATCTGTGTATAGCTATAATACTAAAAATTGCTAAAAACCTGACTGGATTGACAAGTTGCGCCCAGTAGTTCTAGTTTACTTTAAAAATCACAGGAGGGTTGTATGGAAAGCCACGACCGCAAGAATGAAGTAGAATACTTTTACAAGAAAACCCGGCTGCTTGCGTGTTAGTCATTTTTTAATTTGTTGTTCAATTCAATATCGGATGAGATACCGATCACATCTTGGCGTTATCACTGACAGCGCGAATAAAGTATTCCTTGTGATAAAATAAACAGTGAAAAGCTGATTTAACACTCAAAACTAGACGGCTCATGTGCTGTCAAAATGAGTCAACTTTTCATTGAATGCATTTACTAGTGCCCGCTATCGCACAGAGACTGCACTAAAGTGCCTCACTGCATCAGCTGCTATCGATGCTAAACCCGCTGTAACTGCTACGCTATCCGTAGCCATGCTAATGTTTTGGCCGCTAGACGCTGCTATTGGTATCCGCTGTCCCTGCATCAGCTGGCCCAGCTGCTATCGATGCTGAGATCCGATGCAACTAATGCACTATCCGTTGCTATGCCACAGCTGTGGCCGCTATCCGCCTGTTATCCACTGCACTGCTACTGCTGCTGCTAAGGGAAGACTGCTGTTGTCGCTGTCTAGAACTATTATGAGCAGCTTCGACTGAAACAGGCTCTTATATAGGAATGAAAAACCTATCGATAGTAGTAGGAAATCATCGATAACTACCGATAGCCATTTCAGTCGATAATTCCCACCCTTACTCTTATACAGACAAATGGCTAATTTAAAATGACAAGGTCAATGATTCTGTCGACCGTGCTTGGAAAGCAAACATTTTAACGACTAATCAGATCAGTCGAATTTTGCGCTTCAACAAGGATTGGCCATTCTCAATAATATAGTTGCTTGCATGATTTGGACTTGATAATTATTGAATTTTAATTATGCGAAAAATTATTTTTTATGCTGATAATGAAAGCTATTCGGATGTGCTCATGACTGAAGGAAAAGATAATTCAGTACATTCTGAGACACGGAGATGAAACCAAATATATATCTGTTCCAAATTCCTTGGAAGTGTAAATTGATTTAAGAGAAAATATTAACTCTGCAATTAGGTTTTTATTTCATCCTGGAAAGGACAATTTGTTTAATTCAATGTTTGATAAGATGCCGATCACATCTTTGCGTTATCACTGACAGTGCAAATAAAGTATTCCTTGGGGGAAAATAAACACTGAAAAGCTTTCCAGAACGTTCTTTTCATTGTATGCATTTGCTAGTGTGCCTGCTATCGCTTATAGACAGCATTTCACTGAAATGCCACACTGCATCAGCTGGCCCTGCTTATATAGATGCTGAGACCAACGTCAACCGCTGCGCTATCCCCGTTGCCACAGTAGTGGACGCTTCCGTTGCCCTGCATCACCTGGTCCTGCTATCGATGCTGAGACGCGCTCCACTATCCGTTGCCATACCACAGCTGTGGCCGTTGTCCGCTGCACTGCTACTGCTGCTGCTAAGGGAGGACTGCTGTTGTTGCAGTCTAGAATTATAATGAGCGGCTTCGGGTGAAACAGGCTGGGATGAATAGCACATTTCAAATGGCAAGGTATATGATTCTGTCGACCGTACTTGGGAAGCAAGCATATAACGACCAATCAGAGGCCGAAGTTTTCGTTTTGACAAGGCTTGACTATTTTCAATAGTACAATTGTTTGAGAAATAAAATTACAACTATCTGCATTTGGGAAGAATCTTAGAAGATTTTCCAATCTATTGCTACAAGAACGAAGGAAATCCGTGTTTCTTTAACGACATTTCAGGTTCCCGTCGGAGGTCGGGTGTATCTGGCGCATCGTAATCAGCTGAAGCTGGTTGGAGCCCGCAGAAATCGTCACGGTTTGATTTTTGCGAGGGAGAAAGGAAGGAGTGTTAACCGGAAACGAGCGCGTGATGACGATGAAAGCGTTAACGACGATGCTGGCGGATTCCTTGGTTTCATATTTGTTTATCTACCGAGGCACATCTGACGATCATCCAATGGTTTGTGATTCGGAAAGTGGTGGCACATCGGCGTGTTTACTGTCTGAGGAAGTTGACCCCGAGGAGGGTCCATCCACGCGAAAGTGGTTGCAATCAAATCAACCGTCAAGCTTGAGTTGTCATCCAGAAAGTTTGCGTCGCTCTAGTAGACTGAAGCGTCCTAAAAGGGATGTCGATTTTATATACTAAAAAAAATCCGTTCCCGTTTGTGGCAGTAATCTTTCGCCACTATCTAAACAAATAAATGAGAAAGCGGCAAATTTGTTCAACCGCATTCAAATGTTATGAGCCGTATGGCAGTTAAGTTTTGCCATTTTCAAAAAAATATGTTTGTTCAAACTAAAAGGGGGCGAACTATTGTGACCACCCTAGTTTACAACGACTGACTGGTTCAGCGTTTTGAGCATAGTATAATAAACTCAGATTACAGTTGACTGTCGGAGAGTACACCTCGCGTTATTATTACTCCAACGTGTCACCAGTCCCGTTATTTTTCATGATTATTAAAGATTTATTGTATATTGAGTGTAATGATCCAAAAAATTAGCAATTTTTTATTATCTCTCGCATGTTTCATAGATTTTTATATGGTGCTTCAGAACACCACTGCACAGTGGTTTAAAAGCGGGAGTTCGTGAACCTAATTATTTTGTGACGTTTCTGTACATTTTAGCCGTTCGGTATGTTCTGATGACTTTTATTGTTTTTGATTTCACATCTTATGAACATTCACCATTTTGTTTTTTAAGGTAAAAGTAAATTTAGAAAAATTAACTTTTTTATTTCAACCGATAGCGAATAAATGTGTTCTACAATGTTGTGATAATTAAAATTTGAATAAAGTTTGCTTAAGACATCAAGTTATGACTTCAATTTATTGACATATGAAGAGCTCTTTGAAAGTAGTAACTTAAAATTATTTTTTTGGAATTTTCTATAGTGTATCCACATTATATAACGTGGGTATGTTTAGCAAAGTTTTAGATAATAGTAAAACAACTTTGCTCTAAGCACTTATGCGTTTAGATCTCATCTGTAGAAGATACTATGATTATTAAGTTTTTCAAAATATTATTTCTAAGTAAGTTTCAAACGGTTGCACTTGCAACAAGTTCCATCTTCAAGCCCGAAGTTTGGTCTACAATAATTGTGGAGATAATCGATTCAATGCGGTGGCTTTAAGTTTCTTATGTTTCTATATGATCTTATGACTGTTTAAAATCTGTCCACGTGGTCCTCTTATATACAATACACACGAAGTTAAAGTCCGATTACAATAAAATTCGATAGGGTGTTATGAGGCAATCAGACCTTCCATATGACACTGATTTCATGAAAATCGGTTCAGCCGTTACTGAGAAACATGATCTAATTCATAAATAGTTTCCAGAACACGTTTCTTTCCATAACTTTTGACCCACATGTCCAATCTTTATAAAATTCAAAATTTAAGGGTTTTAAGGTAACCCGTTCATTTAAAACCAATTTTGTTAAAATCGGTTGTGTAGTTTATGAGATAATAAACTCGTAATTTTTCACATTTTGATGATAACATACAAACTAAAAATTCGATTACAATAAAATTTAACAGGGTTTTATGGGCCAACTAGACCTTTCATTTGAAAATAATTTTAAGAAAATCGGTCCAGCCATCTCTGAGAAAATCGAGTGAGATTTATATGTTGCACATACACACACATACAGAAAATGCTCAGCTCGTCGAACTGAGTCGAGTAATATATGCCATTCGGCCCTTTAGAGCTGTTGCTCGCGGTTCACTAGCTCCCGTTCGTAGAGCTTCCAACGTTAAGACGGGGTTTTTCTTTTCGCGGACTTGTGAATCGTTGCTTCAGCTTGTAAATTTTACAAACAAGAACTTTCAAGTCTTCGGGCTTTTTTCTCCTTTGGAGGTTTGCCTTATGAAGAGAGAAATATTCAAGCTAGAAAAATATTACAAGTTCCGAGCTTTGGGCTAACCAACGAGTATATTGCACAACTCAAAACTCACCGCTAGAATAATTCTTGGCTGAATGAGTGGAATCGTACAAACAATCTGCTGGTCGCTCTCGAGCTGGCAGTGAAGTAAACCTCAATGTTCAAGATTAAAATTCAGACTGAGATATGACTTGATTTTTATTCAACAATTTCAAACCTTATATAGTAAAAATTTGGTTAAAATTATGTTCTGTAGGGGGTAAAGTAACTAATACTATAAAAAAAGCTAGCCAGGGAATTTCTATACTATTTTCTTAGCCCTAGCTTGATTTACTGAACAAAGATAGTGATATAGTTCTGTTTCTCTTTTTATCTCGAACGTAGATTAGAGTTAACATGACAAACTTCTTAAACACAGAGAAATACGAATTTCCATACAACACCAAAATTCAAACATCTACATCACGCATAGATGATCCATGCACCACGCATAGATAAGCAGTTGCATCGCAATCTCTCTATCTCTACTAGGACGCACGCATGCGTATATCAAACCTGCACTGTTTATTTAAACCTAAAAGGAGCGCGAAAAGTTAAGATCGAACGAGATCTCCTTTTTTTCATATCCTTTTCATTTCACTTTCGTTCTCGTTTGGTCTTAACTTTATTCAACTCGCCTGTTTCTGAGTCAAGTATAAGTTTCAAATAATGACGATAGCACACGTTGCGTAACAGGAGCACTATTATACCTTCGGTTTTGCCACCCCTTTGGCATCGCGCAATGTTTCAAGGTCTAACATCTCATCATATGTGTAAACAAGATAGTATATCACCACCTCTTTTCATACATCTTTATCTTACTGCTGACAGCGGGCACAAATTAATTTGAGCCCAGGACATCAGTTCATTGTCATTCATTGTTACTCGGTATAGGGATGCCAATGGCTCGGGTTTTACCAGTGATTGCTATACCTTTCTAGGAGAAAGGCAAAAAGAGAAAAATTGTTTTTGACGTGGGATTATGTCTTTGTTTACTATACTGGGATGCATTCTGTAAAATTGGAAATTAAACTGGCAAATGTTGCATCAGATTTCAAACGTTAATAACAGCATAATCACATGATGGATAACAATAACCAATATGTCGTTGGATGGATAAAATGTATAACAGTTTTGTAATATGCTAGTTATAACTCTAATTTCATTGCTGAGCGGTAAAATTGATAAAAGTTTCAATAACAAATTTACGCCAATAATGAACCAATTACATGCGAGCATTCCTAGCACAGACGACGTGAATGGACACTAGGGTGCCGCCAAAATGGTCATCTCGAATTCCAAAAAAACCCTATACAAAATGTTCACCTGCTCGAAAAAACACCCTGTGCAAAATTTCAGCTCAATCGGACTTAAAATGGGGTGGCGCGAAGCGATTGAAGTTTGGCCTTTTTGAAAATCAAAAAATCACCCAACGGGGTTTTTCGAAATTTTTTTTGATGCCAAATGCGTTTTTAACGCATGAAACGTCGAGAATTGATGTCATCTATCTTATCTTCTGAAATTGATCACTAGTCCTTCGAAATAGCCTGTATAATGGTATACACTATAACTATCATCGAATACATTATGTTTCATTAGGGTGGTTCATTTATTCGGCATAGAGTGGTTCATAATATTGTGAAAAATGAGTATAAAATTTAAAAAAACTCTTCAGCGCGTTTGATTGGTGTGACGTCTTCGAAAAAAATGTAGATAATAATTCTGTCTTTCCAAAAAAATTACACTTGAAAAAATTAGTTATTCCAAAAAAAGGTAGAAGAAAAATTAAAAATGAATTATTCAAAAGAGCTTTTTTTTGAAAATCTTTTTGAAGCCGAAATCAGCTCGTTGAATGTTGCGCGTAGCTTTTGTTTCTGTAGATTTATTAAATCGTATTGCCACGGCGAATTCTGATCTTACCTACCCCATCATACTAACACAAATTCCCTTCATGTGACATCCGTAGAAGTGCAGAGGTGAACTCGGTCTCATAACAACGTTTGTCGAACTAACAATCCTCTTCCTATTTTTTCCCAACGACCGTAAGGACGCGGCCGGCGCCGTTATTGATCTTTCTGAAGTGAGAGTTACTGAATTGTTGTACATTGAAGATGGTATAACATCCCAAAAGCTATCTATGTGGTTCTCTGTGCAACTTCACTAGCTCAGGTCAATCACGGAAGTGCAACTACGATATGTGCGGTCGTCAATGCTCATGCTCATGCTCAAAATATATTTCCGTTCTAAGACAACTTATTTAATCAAAAATTCACAAAATGATATGCTCTTCCGATGCCTACTATTATGGGCCACTTTTTGTCTCTCCCAGTATTATAGGCCAGTGCTCCCAGTATTAAGAGCCAGACCATTTTTTTTTTGTTTTAAGGACAGAGACACCATTTTAAAGAGTAATTCCGACAGTGAGGTTAACATCGGGACGAAGGTTTGAATATCACAATGACATTGAATCAATTTCGATAATACAAGTTACCACCGAAGGACGGTACACGACACCGGAGGAACTTGCAACCCAGCGCACCGAGCTTCAAACATATTTTTTGCTAAGTCAGAAGGTAGACAGTGCTAGGGCGACAGAATGTGTCGCGTAGACATTATTTGTAACTCGTGCACCTGTAGCACCATTATTCTAAATTAATGAAATCAGTTTCATTTGAGCTCCGTACCGCAGGGGTTTAGTTTTTAAAAAAGTTGACAGCCAATTCGGAACGTAACTGGCGCCCGAAGTCGGGACCTTAAATCGGTAACAGTATAAGTGCGCGAGCGCGAAGCGGCTCTAAGTGTTTTATCTACCAAATCCGGACCTAGCTCCGTCGTGAATCAACTTCTTGATTTGTGGTTTGGATAGACGAGGAGACCCACCGAAAGGACCCAGCACCCGGAACTAATAGGATTTTTCAGGACCAAGGCGTTGTCCCGCTATACTTATGTGGTATATCCTTGCCATAATATTGTAAGTAACCAACGTTTTTTAAGAAGTGCGACACAGAAAAACCCAACAAAGTGAAAAAACCCAACGTATTTTTTAGAAGTGCAACAAAAAAAATTAACAACAGAGTGAAGAATAAGGAAATCGTGTAGTTTTCATTGTAATTTGTCTTTCAGTAAAAATATTAGAACGGAAGAATTAGTAGATTTATTCACATCCTTAAATATGGCTAACCCGACACCCTAGCCATCTCCCACACCGGTTCCCGTGAGGAGATTCGAAATTGACGCGAATATGAGCTTTTTTGAACGAGGTAGAATCCCAACGATAGTAACGGATCTACCCGACTACACCGGTAATTCGCGTAACTTGTCACAATGGATCCTCGACGTGGAGGACATTATAGAGCTCTTCGCCGACGGAAGAGAAAGTTTTCAATATCATTTGATTATCAAAACTATTAGACGTAAGATCAAAGGAGAGGCGAGTGATGTTCTTATAATTAATAATCCACCAGTTCTATGGGATTCAATAAAAGACACCCTTCGGCTTTACTATGCCGATAAACGAGATTTAATGACACTCGACGGTCAGCTCAAGGATATGGCGAAAGGAAAATATGAATCGATTGAAACGTATTACAGCAGAGTAACGGAGATGATCACGTTAATTAGCTCTGCTGTGAATATGGACTACGAGTGGCGCGGCCACGAAAGCGCGATAATTAAGTTATATAATAAGATCGCGCTGGACACTTTTGTGAGAGGCCTGGGCGAACCGCTCTCAATGTTTTGCAAAAATTATAAACCCAAAAATCTTGCGCAAGCGTATCATTACTCCCTAGATTATCCAAACGTAAGTGCTCGAAATGCACCATTTAATGCTCAAGCGTATCAACCTTTACCAGCACCTCGAAGTAACTTGCCCACTCGGAATCAACCACCAATGCCACCCCAAGACAATTTGCTAAACCTAATCCTGTGAATAGACCAGCTCAACCAATGATTCCGCAAAGACATTTTAATAATAACAATAATTTCCGACCAACACCACCCGTTTTTAATTATCGTACACCAAACATGTTCGCTCCCACCAGAACTTTTTACCCACAACAACCCCGACCCGAGCCAATGGAAGTAGACAATTCTATAAGAACACGACAAATAAACTACGGCAACCGACCGACATTCAAAACGACACGACCAGCATCCGACTCAATGCAGGCACATAATTCAGCACCCAAAAAATTTGCAAATGTAGTAAACGCTGATGAAGAAACCGAATATCTTGAAAAATGGGCCTACGAAAACGAAGAGCAATTCGATGCTCTCGAACCGCCGCAGGAAGAAACAGAGACCAATACACAATTTGATACTGACGAGACTGACGAAACAAATTTTTTAGAAGAAAGCAATTGGGCGAGCAAATGATCCAAATAGAATCGAAGACCAAATGCTTACCGTATATTGAAGTGCCGACAACGAAAGGCATTCTTAGAATGCTTGTCGACTGCGGTGCCAACATAAAAGTCATCTCGAATAAATGGGCGGAAACCTCCGGTTCAAAAATTATAGTCACACCCAAGCAAAATATTAAAGGAGTTACAGGAACTGAAAGAGTTAACAAAAAAATTTCATTAAACATCTTCCACCCGTTAATGCAGAAAGTGTTCGACTTCGCAGTTTTCGATTTTCATACCTTTTTCGATGGTATCATCGGTACAGAAATTATTTTCGGGATAAGATTCAACCTTATTACAGGCGAACAAATATTGCAGATAAAAAGAGACTCTGGATTCATAAAAAGTATACCTCTGAAATTTTACTATCGCACGGCGACAAAGAGAAAAACAGTGTTGAATACAGAAACTATAACAGGAAAAATCAGAACAGCCCATTTGACTAAAACCGAACGAGAAGGCTTAATCCCGATCATAGGAAATTTTGCTCAAGTGTTTCACTGCCCCGACCAAAATTTAACTTGCACTACCAACGTCGAATGCGAAATCAGAACAATAGACGACATACCAGTATATCAGAAGTCATATCCATATCCCATGGCATACAAATCGGAAGTCGAGAAACAAATTAAAAAATTACTCAGAGATGAAATAATTAGACCCTCCAGATCAGCCTGGAACTCTCCCGTCTGGATTGTTCCGAAGAAAGATGATGCTTCAGGCGAAAAAAAATTAAGGCTCGTAATCGACTATCGCAAACTTAATGACAAAACAATGTCAGACAAGTATCCGATGCCGGAAATTACGAACACCATCGACAAGCTAGGCGGAAACAAATACTTCACTACCTTGGACCTTGCATCTGGCTTCGCCAGATCAAGCTGAAGGATGTAGATATAGAAAAGACGGCTTTTTCAGTGAACTATGGCAAATACGAATTTTTACGTATGCCATTCGGCCTGAAAAATGCGCCCGCTATTTTCCAGCGCGCGATCGACGACGTGTTAAGAGAACACATCGGAAAACGATGCTTTGTGTACATTGATGACGTGATAGTCATTGGAAAAACGCTAGAAGAACATCTCGAAAATTTGAAAATAATTTTGAAAACCTTACAGGAAGCCAATCTCAAAGCTCAAATTGACAAGTCAGAATTTCTCCATAAATCAGTCGAATATTTGGGTTATGTAATTACAGACGAAGGAATCAAACCGAATATAAAAAAAAACGAAAGCATTCAAAAATACCCCGAACCCCGAAATTTGAAATGAATTATTTCCTTTCCAGCATCGATAAATTTAGTAAGTATGGACGAATGATTCCTATCAGATCGAGACACGCTGTTCACATTGGAAAAGCTATATGGGAAACTGTCACTAACTTCATCGTTCCTCGTTCCATAGTCATGGACAACGAACGAGCTTTTCAATCACCCGATATCCGTGGAAAACTTTTAGATTTAAATGTCCAAATTTACCTCACACCCAACAGTAAATCCGAAGTGAACGGACCGGTGGAACGGTTTCATTCGACTATCATCGAGCTCTACAGAATTCAGAAAAATTTAACTCCATCACTACCACCCCGTAACATAATTCATATAGTCGTCGAAAAATACAATAAGGCCATTCATTCATCTAGCTTGAAAGCTCCCAAAGAAATCCTTTTTGGCATCCAGAGATACCCCAACGCACAGACTGACCCTGACGCACTAGAACAGATTCGACAAAAGACATACGACGAAGTCATTGTTAGACTCAAAGAAAGACAAGCGAAACAGTTAGAAAATGTTAATAGAACTAGACAGCCGCCACCAACATTAGAAACAGGTCAACCAGTTTACATCAAAGATAAGATTATAAAACCAAAACATAAAAAACCTTTCAAAAAGATGCACGTTCAAACCAATAAAGAAGTAACCTTTCAGAACGAAGCCGGAGCAAAATTGCACAAAACTAATGTAAAAAATATAAATCTACGTCTAATTCCAGGATCAGATCGGGATAGGTACATTGATCATACGGAATGTTAATCAGGACCACGTAGCAGTAGTTCACCTATAAAATTGCAAAATTATAGAAGGATATGAGAAAATTATACACGAAATCAATGTCACAAAGATTAGTCAGACCGTATAAGATGTCAGGACTAAAATACTTCTACGCCAAGATGACGACGAAATCACAACAACACTCAGACAAAAAATCCTCGAAATAGAGACAAACCTACAACAAATCCAACCTTCACGCAGACGAACCAAACGATGGGACGCACTAGGACGAGCCTGGAAATGGATGTCCGGCTCCCCAGACGTCAACGATTTGAAAATAATTAACTACGACATTGGTAAATTCACCCAAAATAATAACAAGCAGATTTTCATAAACACAGAACTGTATCAGGATATCAATAACATAACAGAAGCAATCAATCAGCTTATCACGGCAGATAATAGAACAGGATTCGCGATAGATTAAGGATACGAAATCTTGAATATCATATTACACTTGCAAACTTTAAACGATGAGATATCTAACATCCAAAATTCGATATTAATGGCTAAACTCCAATTGACAATTGAGTAGAATGCTCAGTCTAGACGAATTAGAATTCATAGGTCAGATTTTTATCAAGCAAGGGATAGATACAGCATTTTTAGATGAAGCACTCGGGTTCGCAACCACCACCATCGGAACCAATGGAGACATCATCTTGTACATTATCAACATCCCTCATCTTAGCAACGAAACGTACCAGCATCTGAAAATCGAGCCAATAGTTGCTAATTCGAAACGAATCAGATTGGACGGTAATGAATATCTCTACGGCAATGGTAAGCTTTTTCTTAAACACAACCATTGCAAACAGTTGAGCAACTGGAGTTTGTGCAACCTATCAGATCTTAAAGATGTCACTGAAGACGATTGCATATTCAACATTATCACTGGACGAAATAGTGAGTGCAGCTACGAACAAATACTACACCACGAAATCGTAACGGAAATGAGTCAAACCACACTGCTTTTAAATGAAGTAAACGACACGCTATGGAATACTTGTGGAGTATGGTATATCCCAGATTATGAATTTTTTGAATTTTATGAATTTCCCACAACTTCAAGATAACTTTCCCAAGACCAATTAATAACGAAATCCACCCTTTTCCCATATGTTTCCAAGAAACCTTTTTCCCATATGCTTTCAAGAAAAGCCAAAGCAAAGTATTGCTTTGTTTCCCACTCACAAACCATAATTTCCAAACCACTCATGATTCCCACAAGTCCCAAAACGATTAACAAATCCTTTAATTTTCTCACCAGTCTAAAGTATATGTCCAGCAGTTATTCTGGGTCACGTTCCTTCCCAGCCAATAAATTATTTCCAACCTCACAAGTTGCATAACTAAGCTAATGCACTTGAGTTGCATAATGCCTTACTGCCACAGTGAGAGTATCCAATGTCACAATCCCATGTCTTGTCCAGACCTATCCCAAGCCCAATGCGATGTGCGCATATGGCTGCAAAATAAACAAACAAACTCACAGGCTAACTGCGCCTGCCGCGCACGCCTGTATGTTTGTATGTTATGTATTCAAATTACCAATCGTAGCGGCGTCATCAAGCTAGCCCACGATTGGATGACAAGTAAATGAGGTAGCTATGTTTTTCTCCCACTAGTTCGTAGTACTAGAATTAAGCAGCGTAAACTTAGCTGTAAGAACCAACCTGTAAACCTAAAAAAGAAAATAAAGATTATTCAATGTTTTAACGTCAATGTGATTTAGCTTATTATATGGCGACCGACAGAGTGATCTGCAAATCGTCGGATTGCAGAAATTCGTGGCCGTGAAGTGAAAAGTGAAGCAAATACGGAAAGTGTTAAATCCTCGAAAATTGAAAAACAAAGAGACTTAGTGACCTGCTCAGAAATGCAGAGTGAAGAATGTTGGGACGACGCAGACGCCCCTGCGTATACCCCAAACGTAGAACAGAAGAAAATTATAAAAAAACGCCACCCCGTATGACGAAGGCACAGAAAAAAGCCTTCTACGCGGGTGAGCGTAAAAGGTGGGAGTTGTTGCGGCAACAATCTGAGTGAAAGTGCAAAAGAACTAACATTCGAGAAAATTATAAACAAAATTTTAAAAACTATAGACTAAAAAGTGACACTAAAAATAGTAACGATGGGGAAAACGCAGTCGAAGTCCGCGACGGTACATAATGCGGACCCCCAAGTGAAAATCATTAACAATCAGGAGCTGCATAGCGAATCATTGCAGACTCACGAAGTGATGTTATGGGTGATTATGTGTGTATCTTTAGTTCAACTATTGCTAACCGCGTATGAAATGTTGAAACGGCGCATTAATAAGCGCGCGCTGAAAATCGCGAAAAGTCTCCACGACATCAGCCACGTGTAGTGAACTTTCAAAAGACTTTATGCCACCGAAAGATGGCTGTTAAAAGTGTTTAAATAAACAATAATTAAAAACAGTCATGGGCAACTACCTCGCCTGAAGAAGGTAAACAGTGTTAAAAAAAAATTGAAACATTTTTGATAAAAAACTTAACGGTAGCTACCTCGCCCGAAGCAGGTAGTGTTTAAAAAAAATATATATATAAATAAACCAAACAAACCGTCACCATCAATGGATTCACTAGTGTACAGTTATCGAAATGTTCGCACCAGCAGCAGAGGTCAAGCTTCATCACCGATTGTCAACCAGCCTGTACGACACGACAGCAGCAGTAATGCCAGATAAGTGATACTTGTGTTTGTATAATAAATATAATAATTTAAAATTTAAAAAAAAAAATCTGCTAGAATTTTGTGTTTGCATAATCAATATAATAATTTAAAATTAAAAATCTGTTCATGCTAAAATTTAAGCAAATGATTTTGCATCATATCGAATTGAGTTGGTAGTAGATGGAACGGTTGAAAGAGATTGAAGCTTTCATAAACAGAGAATATCTTAATTTATATAAAAAAAAACTAGAGGAAGAACATTATCGGGCATACAAACCAAAACAATTCAACTTCAGGAATTGTTTACAGAATATAAAATCTTATTACAATCCCTACGGTATAGAATCAGAACTGAAAACTGGAATGAGGAAGTAGAAGTCTATACTAAATTAAAGGAAACATATAACAAATGCATAAATATTCTGGACAACACCCCAGTGACTCAAAGAGGGTATGATAGTGAGCCTGAAGTTACTAATAAAAAACTTCTTCTGAAACCCGACATTAATGATTCGCTTTCAAGAGTAAACAGCGATAATAAATTAGCAACTCCGAGTACCACTAACTCGTTCTCGAAAACGAACAGTGATATTCACTTAATAAAAAGAAAATTTAAATTAAAAATTTTAGCCAAATTAATCATTTGGTGTAAACGTGCTCATACCGCAGTATCAATGGCACTTAATATAAAAACAGCAGCCGAACTGGCTACCTTAATTCCTGCGTATGATGGAAACTCCGGAGGAGTTAAATCCTTCGTGGACGCAGTAAATTTAGTTAAGACAATAGTACCCGCTGAAAACAAAGCAGCGGCTATTCAAGTTATTTTAACTAAACTAAGTGGGAAAGCGAGAAATCTATTCGCTACAATTCCGGATGATTATGACGGAATTACTCAAGCTTTGATCAGCAATTGTAGTGAGAAAAGTACGTCAGATTCAGCTAAAAGTAATCTGAATAACTTAAAGTTAAAATCTCCAAGCGATTTGCGAAATTTTACTAAGCAAGTAGATTCACTTGCTGAAAAATTGACTGAAACCTATATTACCGAAAAAATTCCGAGCGAAGTCGCAAAGAAAATGTCTCAAAAAGCTGCTATCCAAACATTGGTAGCGAATGCTTCAAACTCAGAGACAAAAATAATGTTAAAAGTAGGTAAATTCACCAATCTCCAGGAAGCCATTAATATAATGGTGGAGAATGAAAATGTTACTACGTCAACATCGAACGCAGTGGTACTAAACGCCACGAGTAACAGAAATAGATATCAAAACAATAACGTGAACAGGATACCGCAGAGGAATAATAATCAAAGAACTAATTTCAACAATCGATATCAATCACGATTCCCACTTAATAACTATAGAAATCATAGCAATCATAACAACCAATACAATCAACAGCAGAACAATAGAAACTTTAATCGGTTTAATAGAGGTTTTAATCAAAATTACAACCAAAACCGTCAGTTCAACCCGAATAGAAATTTCGAAGCTGCAAGAATGTTTTTCGCAAGACAGCAAAACATTCCGCAACTACCGAGCAATATTCCGACTCAACATCATGAACGCTTAGTTAATCCCTGCTACGCTCAAGTAGCAACGGGATCCAATCAACCAAACAGTCAGCAAAACGCTAATAACCAACAGTTAGCAATACCACAAAATGGATTTTCCAAACCAAACTATTTTTTTGGCCAACAGTAACAATTGATCCTAGACGTCGACTAACTAGTCAGTTGTTACCAACCGCCACACCGATATTGACAATTAATTTAAATGCATCAAACTTTATCCAGGTCAAAGTGCACATGACCGGGAATACAATTTGTAATTTAATCATTGATACTGGAGCTGATATATCGTTATTTAAAGCGCGTAATATCAACCCAGATCAATCTGTAAATATTAATAATAAAATAAAATTAGTTGGTATTACAGAAAATAGCGTAGAGACTTTAGGCTTAGTTAACACCGCACTATGCTTTAACAATAGCCTAGTTTTGAACCATAATTTTCATTTAGTTACGCCCGATTTACCTATTCAAGCAGATGGTATTTTAGGACGTGACTTCTTGATTAATTATAAATGTATTGTAGATTATGAATATTGGCTACTTACATTTAACATAGAAAATATACAGATAGCGATACCCATTGAAGATAATTTAAACGACGGCTTTATGATACCAAGCCGCAGCGAAGTTATCAGAAGAGTCCCACATTTAAGAATCTCAGAAGACATGGTAGTTCATTCTGAAGAGATTTATCCAGGAGTATTTTGTGGAAACTCCATTATTTCAGCAATAAAACCTTACGTTAAGTTTATAAATACTAATAATGAACCATTGTATATATCTTATTCTCAATTTAAACCTACGTTAAGTCGTTTAACTGACTATGTTATTCTTAACGTGAATAAAAACAAACGTCAGCATGAAAGAAGATGTGAACAAATTTTAAATAACATTAACATGGAAAAAATTCCGCAATATGTTAAAGAAAAATTTATGAATTTAATTAATAACTACCAAGATATTTTCTGTTTACCAGAGGAAGTGGTTACGCAGAATAATTTTTATTCACAGAACATTGTTCTTAATGACAATGTTCCAGTATACATTCCTAATTATAAGACAATTCATGCACAGCATGACGAGATTGACAAACAGGTGAACAAAATGTTAGAGAGCAACATAATTGAGCCCTCAGTATCTTCATATAACTCTCCAATTTTACTGGTGCCAAAGAAGTCTAATGACAATGAAAAAAAATGGCGCTTGGTGGTCGATTTTAGACAACTCAACAAAAAGATTTTAGCGGATAAATTCCCGCTACCGAGAATTGATGACATCTTAGATCAACTCGGTAGAGCAAAGTATTTTTCAACTCTAGATCTCATGTCAGGTTTTCACCAAATACCGCTAGACAATGAATCTAGAAAATTCACCGCCTTTTCAACAAAAAATGGTCATTATCAGTTCACAAGATTACCTTTCGGACTAAATATAAGCCCGAATAGTTTTCAACGAATGATGAAAATAGCCATGGCAGGTTTGACGCCAGAGTTAGCATTCATTTATATTGATGATATTGTAATAATTGGTTGTTCAGTTAATCATCATCTTTCAAACCTAACTCAAGTTTTTGAACGTTTGAGATACTATAATCTGAAACTTAATGCACAAAAATGTAATTTTTTCAGTACAGAAGTGACATATTTAGGTCATAAGATTACTGATCAAGGTATGTTACCTGATGATTCCAAATTTAAAGCTGTGTTGAATTACCCAGTACCAACAAATGCAGACGAAGTTAGATGATTCGTTGCATTCTGTAATTATTATAGGAAATTTGTGCCAAATTTCGCAACGTTGGCATATCTTTTAAATCAGTTGTTAAAGAAAAACACGACGTTCGTTTGGACTGAGAAATGTCAAATTGCATTTGACAGTTTAAGAAATATTTTAATATCACCAACATTGTTGCAATATCCCGATTTTTCAAAGGAATTTATACTGACGACAGATGCTTCAGACGTTGGATGTGGAGCAGTTCTGTCTCAACAAACACAAAATGGAAATTTACCAATCGCTTTTGCAAGTAAAGCATTTATTCAAGCAGAGAAAAATAAACCTGTTATTCTGAAAGAATTAACCGCTATTCATTGGGCCATTAATTATTTCAAGCCTTACTTGTATGGAAGAAAATTCACAGTTCGGACAGATCATAGACCTTTGGTTTATCTGTTTGGAATGAAAAATCCTACTTCTAAATTGACCAGAATGCGTATCGATTTGGAAGAATATGACTTCACAATAGAATACATTCCAGGAAAAGGAAATGTAGGAGCAGACGCGTTGTCTAGAATAATTACAACCTCAGACGAGTTAAAGAATATAAATATATTAAAAGTAAATACGAGATCTATGACTAGAGAGACTCGAAAGACTAAAATAAATGATATTATTACGGGTGAACGGGAGTCGACGCCAGAAGAAATTGATCACCTCTCCGTGTACTCGACTAATAACCCCTCTGAAACAAATAAATTACTTAAGTTAGAAACAATTGTAGTCGCAAATGAATTAAAGTTTATAATCAAGAAAAATAGTAAAATTGTTGCACAAGTGCATCAACAGTTAAATAACGGAAGTCAAATTTTAGAATCTGCTCTTCTGAAATTAGAGGATATCATGGTAAAAATGAATCAAGGAAAAATAGCGCTGTCGACTAACGACGAAATATTCAAAATGATTACTGTCGAAAATTTCAAAAATATAGCCAATACACTAGTGTATTCTATACAAATTATAATTTATAAACCACCAATGATGGTTACAAAAAAGGAAGTAATACAGAAATTATTACACGATTATCATTACACACCTACAGGAGGACACGTAGGACAACATAGACTATATCTTCAAATAAGGGAAGTTTACAAATGGAATAATATGAAAAGATCGATTGCAGAATTCATCAAGGCCTGTGAATTATGCCAACGAAACAAACTCATAAAGCATACAAAAGAAAAACAAATAGTAACTTCAACTCCATCATTCCCATTTGAAATTATATTAATAGATACAGTTGGTCCGTTACCTAAAAGTAATAATAACAATAGATACGCAGTGACTATTTAATGCGATCTAACAAAATACGTTATATTAATACCAGTACCAACCAAAGAAGCAAATGTTATCGCTAAAGCGTTGGTTAATGATTTCATACTAACATATGGAACATTTTTAACTTTAAGATCCGATCAAGGAACAGAATATAATAATGAAGTCTTTGATCAGATCTGCAAAATATTACATATCAAACAAAAATTTAGTACAGCTTATCATCCTCAGACAATCGGAGCGCTCGAGAGAAATCACAGATGTTTAAATGAATACCTGAGATCTTTCGTTAACGAGCATCAATCTGATTGGGATGAATGGTTGAAATTTTACGCTTTTAACTACAATACTACTCCACACACAGATCATGGATTTTCTCCACATGAACTTGTTTTTGGAGTTAAAGCTAAATTACCACAAGAAATTTTCAAACAAGGAATAGAACCAGTTTACAACTTTGAACAATATAGTAAAGAATTAAAATATAAAATTCAAAAATCGAACGAAATTGCAAAAAATAAATTGATTGAACAGAAAGTAAAACGAACAATTTCAACAGAAATAGGTACAAACCCGATCCAATTAAAAATAAATGATACGGTTTATCTAAAAATTGAAAACAGAAGAAAACTGGATCCATTTTATGAAGGTCCATATATAGTAGAAGAACTTTTAGATCCAAATTGCAAAATAAAAAACATTAATTCAAACCATTCAATACTAGTTCACAAAAACCGTTTAATAAAAACTTAAATTTCATATTACATTTCAAATCACATGTATTCAAATATTTCCAAGATATTATATACTCAGATAGCATATATAAATCAAAATCATTTTCATGTATTTTAATTCAAATAAGTAATCAAACGATGTCAAAAGCACAGTATTAATGATCATTCAATGTAATAAAATTCAAATACCGTTTATAAGAGAAAACATAGCACATCCTATTTTTCAATTTACTCCAAAGTGTTGACAACAATAAATGGTTTCATTTCAATTTCACCATTTATGTTCCTCTTGGAGGGATGGTATGGTATATCCCAGATTATGAATTTTTTGAATTTTATGAATTTCCCACAACTTCAAGATAACTTTCCCAAGACCATAAATTATTAACGAAATCCACCTTTTTCCCATATGTTTCCAAGAAACCTTTTTCCCATATGCTTTCAAGAAAAGCCAAAGCAAAGTATTGCTCTGTTTCCCACTCACAAACCATAATTTCCAAACCACTCATGATTCCAACAGGTCCCAAAACGATTAACAAATCCTTTAATTTTCTCACCAGTCTAAAGTACATGTCCAGCAGTTATTCTGGGTCACGTTCCTTCCCAGCCAACAAATTATTTCCAACCTCACAAGTTGCATAACTAAGCTAATGCACTTGAGTTGCATAATGCCTTACTGCCACAGTGAGAGTATCCAATGTCACAATCCCATGTCTTGTCCAGACCTATCCCAAGCCCAATGCGATGTGCGCATATGGCTGCAAAATAAACAAACAAACTCACAGGCTAACTGCGCCTGCCGCGCACGCCTGTATGTTTGTATGTTATGTATTCAAATTACCAATCGTAGCGGCGTCATCAAGCTAGCCCACGATTGGATGACAAGTAAATGAGGTAGCTATGTTTTTCTCCCACTAGTTCGTAGTACTAGAATTAAGCAGCGTAAACTTAGCTGTAAGAACCAACCTGTAAACCTAAAAAAGAAAATAAAGATTATTCAATGTTTTAACGTCAAAGTGATTTAACTTATTATAGGAGTATCCGACCGAAAACTACAGGGATCATTTCTGATCACTTATCAAAATTGTTCAGTTGCGATTCAAAACTTCTCGTTCTGGAATCATGTGATTTAAACCGTACAACAGCCTCTATATCTGCCTTCTCTTGGATTGGAGGTAACCCAACACCAAATTGAATATCCTACCGATATCCACACGCTACGCAAATTACACCTTAGAAATCTGGAACATCTAGAAAACCTGCAATTAACATCGAAAACGCATTATTGGACCCTAATTGGAGGGTTATCTTCGTCATTCACCATAATAGCGTTTTTTATCATCTACATTTTATTCAAGACAAAATTTAATACCACAGCAGTCATCATAAACGAATCCAAAGCTAACCAACCAGTAGAGGCCGGAAATACCAAACCAATTCGAATCTATCAACCGCCATCGTTAGGAATCGGACCATTGACCCAGGAGGCTCAATACTAGAAGGGGAGTAGTTACCACCGAAGGACGGTACACGACACCGGAAGAACTTGCAACCCAGCGCACCGAGCTTCAAACATTTTTTTTGCTAAGTCAGAAGGTAGACAGTGCTAGGGCGACGGAATGTGTCGCGTAGACATTATTTGTAACTCGTGCACCTGTAGCACCATTATTCGAATTTAATAAAATCAGTTTCATTTGAGCTCCGTACCGAAGTGGTTTAGTTTTTAAAAACGTTGACAGCCAATTCGGAACGTAACTTACATTATCGTAATATTTTGCTCAGACTCCTATGCAGCGGGGAGTCTTTAAGAAACTCATCACGGATATATTTATCCATTATTTTCTCCATCAACTTTAGAAGTGATTAAGTCAGACTTATGGGTCCGGAAGTCTTAGGTAGGGTTTTGTCCTTTCTTCCTACTTTGGGGATAAACACTACCTTCTCCTTGAGCCAGTTATCCGGAATATGGCTCAGGATAAAGCTGGCTCTGAAGAGGTTGATGAGTTCGGACATGATAGCTGCGGCCGATTTTTGTAGAAAGATATGCTGTCTGGACCTAGAGACTTCATAGGGTCGAATGACCTTAGAGCCCAACCTTTTGAAGCTTCGGTGAACAGTGAACACCTTCCGCTAGCTGCTCTTTAGCGAATCTCCTGCAAAGAACAACCGAGGCGCCTTTTACGTGATGGAAATGCGCTTGCACGCAGTGAATGCTGCTCATTTTACAGTGAAGTAGCCGTCTTTTTCCGGATCAGAAGATGATCCGGGTATTGGCTGACGGCTGCCAACAGCGGTTTAGATGGTTGATGGAAGTTGTTCTTCCTCACTGTTTGGCTTCGGTTGCAGCAGTCGATTGGCAACAGAAGGTCGTTCCGCACTCTGTGGCGGTTTTTAACTTTGGTGTCGAAAAAAAATCGAAAATTTCCGATTTCTCAAAAATTTAACCCTTAAATGCTCACGACGTTGAAAAATCATCTAAAAACATAAAATCTTTGTTTAACAGGTTTACTGCTCTAAAACTAACCAATATGCGCAAAAAATTAAAAGATTTACTTTACAATGTGAAAATATTACCATGTTGTTTTAAAACAACACTGCGACTTTATCGCAGAATAAAGTCGAAACAATTACTTTTGTTAACAGTAACATTGAAATTGATCTTTTTTCAGTATAATTTCTGATAATTCAGACATTTTCACTTACCACTAACCTTATTTTAAAATTTATTTTCAGAGACAGTCAGCACCAGTCGGAAATCTCACCATGTTTTTTTTCGTTTCCGAGATTTTGACAGCGAAAATAAAAACAAAACATTCAAATACAGTACTTACAGCTGTTAAGTGCTCTTCGTTAGAGCCTAGAGAGCTGTTCTAATGAGTTACATATCTAAAAAAAACTAAAATACATATATTTTAAAACGTTTTTAGTTATGTTGTTTTAAAACAACATTGCGCATTTAAGGGTTAAAATGGCGCCATTGTTGCCTCTTAAGTTAAAATATGTTCAAACTCGGGGGAATTTATTTTTGCATCAAGCTTCATGAAAAAATCATACATAGAAGCAAAGGCAAAAAAATGGCTGCACTGTGATATAGATAGTTTATTCAAGTTTTGCACTAAAGATTTTTCGATTTTTTTTTCATTTTCAGTGTTTAAATCAGCAATCAAGCTAGGGCGCTCATTATGCTCCTAATCCCTCTACCTAACTTGTTTTACCTACCCTTTTTTCAACGAAATTTTTAACATAATTTTAGACGATTTTTTTATTTCATTCCTTCTTTACCTAAGATGCACTTTTCAGCCTAGTTTTACTAGAGTTATAAACTTGATAAAGTTTCTTCTTGAGTTTAGTATCTTTTCTGATTTATAGTCGCTATTTCAAGTTATTATTATAACTTAAGTTCAATTTTTAGCCGTTTTTCATGCATCAAAGCCGTTTTTCATGCTTCAAAGCCGTTTCTCTGCTCATTCGAAAGGTTTACTTTTTTGTTTTTGACTTCTAAAAGTTGAAGATTTTTTTATTTTCATAGTTTTTAATTTTTTATTTTTTACTTTTTATGAGTTTTATTTTCGTTTTCCTATGCATGCGATAAAATATGTGAAAATTTTGGAAATGATAATCGACTTCTATTCATTAATTAAATGTAAATCTCATTGCTTTAAAATTATTTTCGTTTGAGGCCTCAACTAAAAACTGTAATTTACTTTTATTGGACATTTAGAATTACATTACATACAAATCTTTTTGCTTGAGAAAAGTTTAAAAATTTACAACGGCTTGCATTTTCGATTTTTTAACATACACTTAAAGTTTTTTTTCCACCTTTTTTGTGTTTGCCTGTTTTCCTGAAATTGGAATTATAGATTGTTTACTCTATGTTTAAATGTTTTTAGTCAGTTTGCTACTCGAAGCGTTTTCTTGAATTTTGAGTTAAACTTGGCGTATTTGTTTTTTAATCACAAGGTTCCTGCCTCATTGAATCTTTTTTATTTTTAGTCACTCATTTGTTTTTTGAACGTTTAACAACTATTTAGAAATCAATGTCTTTGTAGAATGTATGTTTGAATCTACTGTTATTTTTCTTGGGTTAAAAAGCAAAGCATAATTTGTGATTATATTGCTTTTGGTTTCTTCTGAACTATAAAAGCTTTTGCTTTGCCCGTTTCGTCGCATTTCTCAGCCCTCTTAGGTGGAATTTAAATGGGATGGGATAATGGTTTTTGGCTGATTTTGAAATTATTTTAGTTATTTTTTTCAGACATTTTTTGTTTATTCACTAAACGAACCACAGAAATAAATATTTTGCAAGAGAGGACAACATTAACATTTTGCAAATTCCACGTGGACAAAGAGGGGGGGAGTAGTTTAGGTCAACGACCACGATTGTCTACGAGGGGAAACGGGGAGGGGGGGGGGGTATCTCTAAAATGATAATTTTAGTGTTCCCGTGGAATGTGGACAGCCCCATTATACAAATATTCATATATATATATAACATATTATTATAATCACGGTGCTCCCACAGATCGTTATTATAAAAAAAATGCATCAAAAAATCTGAGTACACCATTCGACTCGTTATGACGTCCAGAATGTCTGGTCAAAATTCAGCAATTGTTTTTCTTTAAAAATTTTCCGCAACTTTGCTGAAGAGAGCAATCTGGTATATTGAAAATTAGAATTTTTTTTTTATCTAACTGTTAGGTGGATTGATCGAAAAAATAAAAACGCCAAAAGTAAGGCCTTGTTCTATGAAACAATTTTGCTGAAGATATTGAGTACACATAATCAATTTTTCACAGTCAAATCTAGGACGATCTCGATTTATCGAGTTCAGACCACTGTGCACTGTGGGATTTTCAAATAAATCTTTCCACCAATTGTTAATGTCTTGAAATATAACCCTTAAAATGTGTAGAAACTATTTTGCAAGTTTTTTCAAAAATGGTGGTTGAAAAACGTGCTTTACAATAAGTGTTTCGTCGTTTTTATATCACTTTTTTGTACTTTACGACCTTCAAAAGGGCATTACTCAAAAATGTACCGTACGATGATTTTGAAATTTTGACCAGGCATTCTGGACGTCATAACGAATCGAATGGTGTACTCAGATTCTTTGGTGCATTTTTTTTTTAAATAACGGTCTGTGGGAGCACCGTGTAATATAATATATTATTAAATGCACGTACCTTCAAATCTCTCATAACTCGACAGCTCTCAATCGATCCCATGGTAGAAAATAATGAGTAAAGCTCGCGTTCAGTCATATCCTGCGGCAAATAATTGACTATCAGGTTCGTTCCACTATAATTAGTGCTACCTGAGCTGCAACTGAGTCCTGATAATAAGCTTGTGCTTGAAGTTGATATATGAGAAGTATTGCCAAATGTGTTGCTAGAAGTCATTTCGTGAATCCGTGGTCGTGAAGTGTATGCAAAATCCGAATCCTGTCCGCATGCATAATTTGACTGAAAAAATTCAAGCAATTTGAACTTAACGGTGTACGTAAATATTTAGAGATAAGGCAGATACTGGCTGTAAATGATTTTCGAAATTCAAATCTATACCTATAAAAATGCAGTCCGGTCTGTCTGTCTGTCGGTCTGTCTGTCTGTCTGTCTGTCTCTCTGTCTGTCTGTCTGATCCATATAGGCTCGGAAACTACCGAACCGATCGACGTGAAAATTTGTATGTAGAGGGGGTCCCACACAAATGAAACACGAATTTCGCACAGCTCGAGAACCAATCAACCAAATACAACCAAATTTGGTAGGTGAATGTTTTTAGAGATAACAAATATGTCCATAATGGTTTGACACCCCTCCCTCTTCTGTAAGGGAGGGGTTTCAAACAAATAAAACACAAATTTCTGCTTATCTCGAGAACTAATCAAGCAAATGGAACCAAATTTTGCATGTGGATATTTCAAGGAGTATCTAATATCTCCATATTGATTTGACACCCTTCTCTCTTCTGGAAGGGTGAGGTTCCATACAAATGTGTTGTATTTGGTTCGGATTTTGTGATACACAACAGAGAGTTAATAACTTCCTTCTCGCGTGCCCGTCTGGACGGGACTGACTCACTTCTTTATTTCTATTCTTCGCTTAAACTATACCACTGGCGATGACCGGCAGCATAACGCGGGGTCAGCAAAGTGCTCGATCGCATGACGGCAGTACAGTCGCTTTACGCCTACGTCGGCATATCACGCTGAACCATCGCTTGCTCGACCGAACTACACGCCACACACCGCGCAGCTATCCGAGCCATCTACCACACGCCCTATTTATTTTTTATAAAATTTTTCACTATAGTTATAAATTTTATATAATTTCAGATTGAACAATTAATGATATTATATCGAAAATTCGTGTCCATCTACCACACGCCTTATTAATTGTATAATCCTTACTCACTATTGGTTATAAAACATCTAGTTTTATGTATTATATCTATTTTGTCTTCTATCCTTATTTCTACATTAGGACCCTTATCTGCGGTTACTGGGTATGGTCCTAAATATATTTTACTCAACTTAGATCCTGTTTCATTTTTTACAAGAATTAGTTGACCTACATTATATCTTATATCTTTTGCATTGACATTATATTTGGTTATTCTTTTCATTTTAGAGTTTATTAATTTGTCTCTTGTCTCCTTTTGTGTTTTTTGTAATTTATATCTCAGAAGTTTTGCATAGTCCTCTACGTTGTATAAGGTATCTGCCTTGTCGTTTTCGCTCAGATTAGATGGTAATCTACACAATTTTCCAAAAACTAATTCAAAAGGCGTCATATTCGTTTCTAAGTGTGTTGTTGTATTATATGCAAATTGGTAATACTTTATCCAAGATGCCCAGTTTCCTGGTGTTCCTGATGCGTATATTCTTAGAAATTTGCCTAACGTTTTGTGTGAATTCTCCAAAGCTCCCACTGTCTGATGATGGTATGCCGTGGAATTCAGCTTTTTAATTCTTAGAAGATTGCAAATTTTTTGAAATAGCTCAGACATGAACTCTGTTCCTCTGTCGGTTGCTATTTCCTCAGGAATCCCATAATTTAAAAGAACATTCTCGACGAAAGCTCTTGCTACAACATTTGTGGATTTATCTTGTATTGTTGTTGCAGTTACGAACTTAGTCAGTTCGCACTGGGTTGTCAGAATGTATTGACATCCCTCGTTGCTTGGTGGCAATGGACCAACTAAATCCAAATATATTTTATTAAATGCACTTGTTGCAGTTGTTGTTTGCATCATGGGTGTCTTGTTCGGTTTTACGTGTTTGTTCTATTGACAAATTTCACATGAACGAACGTAATTCGATATGTCTTTCGACATGGTCTTCCAGTAGTATCTTTTCTGTATATTTTTTAATGTTTTATTTATTCCTGCGTGCCCTGCCGTTGGCAATAAATGAAAATCATTTATTATCAATTCTTGTTCCTTTGGATCTACGATATGCTTTTCTTTATTATTTACCAATCTTATTGGTGGCATGCCTTTCATTAAATTATTAGTGTACACTTCATTATAAAATTTTTTCGCGCGTTCATTATTTTTTAATATGAGCTCAATAATTGATTTTTCTTGGCATATCTTTTTCAGCTTCATAACTATCCGCCGTAGCTGGATAAGCGTGCTCGCTGGTTTCAAAATTATTTGATTGTTTTTTGAGCAATATTCGGCTTCAGGTGATTGTTGTTTTTCGCAGATTATTATTTCGATGTCTGTTCCGTCTTTAGAATGTTGGCCAGGCATTTCATTGACTTGTTTCAAACTAGACTCATTATTTTTATTACTTCTTGTTGTTATCAGAATATCTTTGTTGACTTTGTTATTTATATCTTTCAACTCGGAAGACGAAATACGTGACAACGCGTCCGCTATCACATTCTGACTTCCTTGTATGTAGGTGATATCAAAGTCATACTCTTCAAGCACCAATCTGAATTTGGTTAGACGGCTTGAAGGATCCTTCATCGAGAAAAGATAAACCAAAGGCCTGTGATCAGTGCGGATCGAAAACCTCTTTCCATATAAATATGGTCTGAAGTGTCTGATCGCCCAGACCACGGCCAAAAGTTCCTTCTCGATTGTCGAATAGTTATATTCTGCACTGTTTAATGCTCTACTGGCGTACGCCACCGGCCTTCCGTTTCCATTTGATAAAACGGCACCTATAGCGCAACCAGAAGCATCAGTGTGCAGTATAAATTTATTTTCTTTGTTGAATTTAGGATAATCCAATACTGGAGGATTGACGAATATATTTTTTAAAAGTTCGAAGGATTCCAGACACTCCTGTGTCCATTCAAACTTCACATTTTTTTTCGTTAGTTTGTTAAGCGGAATGCAAATTTTTGCGAAGTTTTCAACGTGTTTTCTATAATAATTAGCGCTACAAATCTTTTAACTTCGTCGCATGTAGTTGGTGTTTTGCAGCTTTTGATCACTTCGATCTTCGAGGGATCAGGCTTGATTCCTTCCGAAGAGATATAATGACCTAGGTACACCAACTCCTTTTTGAAGAAATTACACTTTTCTGAGTTCAGTTTCAAATTAACTTTCCTTAAACGTTCGAAAGTGCTAATGAGGTTTCTATTGTGTTCCTCAATCGTTTGTCCAAAGATGATCAGATCATCCAGATAGACTAAACATTTCTCCATATTTAGACCTGACATAGCAATTGTCATTAACCTAGAAAAAGAGGATGGGCTTGTTTTCAAACCCATTGGTAACCTTTTCATTTGGTATTGACCTGTTGGTGTTGTAAAAGCTGTTATAGGTCTGTCTTCGGGTTTAATTTGGCATTGATAATAACCTTGTGATAGATCAAGGTGTGAGAAATATCTTGCGCCCGATAATGAGTTGATAACTTCTTCAATATTGAGCAAGGGAAATTTATCATCTTGAAGCGTTTGGTTGACCTTTCTATAGTCTATGACTAAACGCCATTTTTTTGTATCATTGGCCGATTTTTTCGGTACCAATAATATTGGGCTGTTCCACTCAGATTGTGCACTCTCGATTATATCGTTTTCAAGCATAGTTTTTATTTGTTTGTTTATTTCATCTTTTTGAAAGTGTGGTATTTTGTATGGTTTTGTGTATGAAGATTTAGAACATTCTTTTATGTTTATGGAAGGTTCATAAATTGGAGATGTCGTCAGATGATCATCCTTTAGGCAAAATATATCATTATATTTTTTACAAATATCGGAGATCGTCTTTTTCTCGTCCTTCCCCAAATGATCTAGTTTTAATTCTTTGAACAGTTTATCAATCCTGCTCTGTTCATGCTTTAGTGTTGTGATTTCAATGACGTTATAATCCGTTAGTGGTTTGGTTTCCACTTGCAAATTTGCAACATTCACAGGTTTATTATTTACGTTTAATATTCGTACTGGTAGTTTATTTCAATTGGAGTAGCTACCGAGTTAGCTACAAAAACGAATGGTGATATTTGCTTGTTTAAAATCACGCATTCACCTTTTATCTTTGTTGGAACGAATGTTAGGATCTCAGTTCTCGCTGGTATTGTTACGCTGGTAGTTACGCAGTGGTAACTATGATAATTGTTGAAAGGAATCGTAATTTTACACTGTTGGTGAGCTAATTTTAGTTTCATCGTTCGTAAGTCTATGCTAGCTTCATACTTTCTCAAAAAATCTGTACCGAGCAGTGCCGGTACGCTCTGTGGTAAATTTTCCGATACATGCAACGTTACGGGGAAACAATAGTCGCCGAAACAAATTTCAGTGGCTATTGCCCCTAAGGACTGTGATCTTCCGTTTATCCCTGTTATAGTAATAGTATTATGGTAATTGATCTTAACATTTCTGGGTACCAACTGTTTTGATATAAGCGAACAACTGGCTCCGCTATCGATTATGAAATTTACGTCCCTTTGATATAAATAAAATTTGGCACGTAGCAATCCTTTGTTTGCGTTATTCACGAAAAAGATTCGCCACGTTCACCTCTTCGTTATTTCCATTTTCTTGTTCTGCCATATTTGCGTGACGATTATTTTGTTGTCGTCCGCGGTCATTGTTTCTATTATTTGCGTCATCGTTATTTGCGTTATTATTATTGTTGTTATTGAAACGTCTATTGTTGTTTCCTTGGTTGTAATTACCTCGTTGATAATTGTTTCTGTTATTTGGATTTCCTTGGTTTTGGTAAAATTGTCCTCTACCGCGGTTACCGCCTCTATTCCGGAAACCACGGCCTCGTCCCCGCCAGTTTCCGCGAGGGTTGTTATTATACCTCCGAAACCTGGGTTGAATCCACATTATGGATTCGTCGCTGGTATCATTCACTTCCAGTGCATCGCTAATTGCTTTTGTTAGGATGCCTGGGTTTCTGGCCTTTAAGAAAAAAGCTGTTTGATGATTTTTTAATCCATTAATAAATGCTTGTACAGCAATGGGCTGTACTATATTAGCTGCGGCTGCTTCCGTTGCAAATGTGTCGTTCGAAACGTGCGCCGATGCTAGTTTTGTAGCTAGCTTTTCTATTTCCGCACCAAACTCGGAAATAGTTTTATTAGTTCGTTTCATTTGGTTTAGTTCATTCTCTATCGCCTTCGGGGTGATTCGGACTGAAAATTTGTCCTTTAATATTTGTTTCGCTTCGTCGATCGACTTGGCTTTCTCGATCACTCCGTGTGATGCCCCAGTCAAACGAGCCCGAAGGAAGGTTAATAGAGCTGTCTCGGGAACATTCTCCGAGGTACGCTTTGAGGAGGTCTACGGTTTCTAGGAAATGTCCTAGCTCTGCGCAGTATCCTGTGAATATGGATACAACCTTCAGGGCTAGCGAAAGGTCGAGTTTTGCTGCCATTTGTATTTCGTCAGAATCGGAATTTTCCGATTCACTAGTCGTCGTGTCTTCTAAATTGCCTTGAAGTATTTCTAGGCACTCCGTTGCCTTTTCTTTTAGGGTTTTGTACCGTTTTCTGAACTTTGGATAGTTTTGAGTCCCTTCAGACTCCAGAACTATCCTTCTAATCTTCTCTAGTGTTCTATTAATTAATATTACCTTCTCCCTCTTTGTCGGGGCTGTTAATTTTAACCTTTTTAAAATTTACAAGCAACTTATTTAAAGTGTCACCCGCTTCGAAGAATTTTTTCCATATGAGAAAATTTGTTCCCTATGGCTATTTGATTATTATATAGGTATTATCAAATAATTATTGTATATAGGTAGTAATTTTATTTTGTTATTTTATTATTATTATATTTTTTTTTCTTACAGTTGCCTACTTTAATATTTTGAGAGGTACTCTGTGGTACTTTAATATTTGGAGAGCTATATTTCTGCCTAAAACAAAATATACTTTAGTGTTTTTTTTTTTTCCTTGCTTTGAAATACTTAGCTTAGGCGGCAATCTTATCCGAGGTCGGCTTGAGCAGGTTCTGCAGGTCACTATTGTTGGACGGTGCGCTGCATTCGGCTGCAGTCCGCACAAACGAGAACTGGGCATTGAAGGCTTGTTTGACCAGCTCCGCTTGGGCAGCAACGTCTCCTCCGATTTTGTTCGACAGCGCTGTGAAGTTCGCGAACGAACCCAGAAGGATGTCTTCGTAGGCGTTAATGCTCATGATTGCCTTTTTAACGGTGTCTTTCGGGCAGCCGAAATCGATGACCCTGGTGCATGCAGCTGTTTATCCATTTGTTCTTCGATATGCGCCAGGACTTTGTTACAGAGTTCTAGCACTCGCACATTTGAGTCGTGCCGACATATTCGGCTCATTTGTGTGTCTTTTTTTTTGTATATTTAAAATCGTTAAAAATCTGTCCACGTGGTATGTGGATGGCCCCTTAGGTGTAACAACATGTCCATAATGTTTCGACACCCTTCCTTCTTCTGGCATGTCTCCAAATACCATTTTGAAATCCAAGATAGCGACTTCCGGTTTCTGAAAAACAGCGGCAAATAACCGAATACCACCCAATATGAGTATTTCCGGAATTTTTATGATACACTGAAGCCACAAATCGACCTCAGACAACATTTTGAATAGTAAGATGGCGACTTTCGTTGTCTGGAAAACAGCCGAAATAGACCAAATACCACCCAATATTTGCCTTTCTCCTAGAAAGGTATAGCAATCACTTGCAAAACAAAAGTATTAAAGTGCTCCAAAGGGCCGAATTGCATATATCACTCGACTCAGCTCGACGACCTGAGCATTTACTATGTGTGTGTGTGTGTGTGTGTGTGTGTGTGTGTGTGTGTGTGTGTGTGCGTGTATGTGCAGATTTTTATTCTCACTCACTTTTCTCAGAGATAGCTGGACCGACCGCCACGCCGCACCGCCGCCGCCGACACTTTTACGCACGCCGCCGCCGCCGATGATTTGGACCCGCCGAATAAATTTTTGGTGCGCCGCCGAGAAAATCTTTACCGCGCCGATAGTGATCGTGTATGCTGGATTTTTTTCTGGTTATAGAAATACCGCAAATCACAGCCGATAAGGGAACACTCGTATAGGTATTAGGTAATGCGGAATTTGGAAATTCTTAATACCCCTTCACCCCTATGTAATGCAATTTTGCATGGTGGCCTCACGCAGTGTAACACTTCGTTAAGTATTTTCCCTCTCCTGAGCGTTGAATAAGGCATGACCCGTACGAATTTTTTTGACCATCAAAACTGAACCACTCTCATGAAGAATCGAGTTAAAGATGCCTTATAAACATTCTAATAATTACCAAACCACATTTACCTATATAGTACATATAAACTACATGTGTGTAGTCTACATAGTTGGAATTTATTGAAATTTTTTTTCAATTGACCTTTAGTGGCACTTATTGGAATAAAGTGGCTCAAAAAACCAGCTTTTTTTTCTAAATTTGCCGTTTTCAAAAATTTGTAACTATTGACCCGTTAGACCGATTTTTTCTGCGTCAAATCGAAGGTAATGGATGGGCTTTTTCAAGAAAAAATGCCAAACTGGACTCTAAACAACAATAACTATGCGCAAATCATTATCCCAACCGAATTTCACCGTTTTAGAGGATTCCAGACCCAGGAGACCCTACCGCCGGATTTTTTTTGATTCCTCAGGAAATTTCACATGAAAAATCGTTTTCATTTTAGTTTAATAGTTCATCTAATTTTTAGTACCACTAATTATATCCCAGCAAACAACTTTGTTGAATAACAGCTTATTAAGCTATAGTTCAGCCGAAATCCGCTTTTTAAGCTATTGCCCCTTGCATGACTATTTGGACTTCTGTGATAATCATTCATTGCCCAATTTCTTATTTCGCATTATCAAATTGACACCTCAGTAGCGCAGTGGCAGTATTTTTTGGGTTCATTGTTTGTTTTGTTTTTCATTTGCAACATTAAGTATATATTTTTGAGCAGCTTCAGTTGAAAATTAGGTTGAATATCAAAACAAAACTAAGTGTTACATGATTGATTGGGTGATACTGAGTATCGATACTCTCTCAATTGTCATTGTATCGATACCAGACCACACGGTTTTAAGTATACTTTAATATTGTGCATGCAGAGAAAAATCGGAAGCGATGAATAGACGAGCGATTCAAGGATTTTGCAGCGAATTTCGTAGTATTTTAATATAATGTAGTCTTTGATTCAAAATAAAATGTCCGGAAATATGCGACTGTAATATTTTCTAATAGTTCTGATTGTTTTATAGTCGTCAATTTATTCAAAGAACATTAAAACTGCATTGTACTGTGCGAGAAATAATCAGTGTGACATCGCTAGAAATCTTCGCGTCGCTGGACTCACCAGCGAATTGCAGAGTAGTGCTGCAGCGACAATAATATATATAGGTATCAAGCACTGACCATTGCTGGAGTGATTAATAAGAATTAACCTACCAAGGTAGCAGTCATGATAGAGATTTTTTTGTCTATATAATAAAATATTTCTGTCAAGAGTTTCGATAACGCTAGTATCGATACCCATCGCCCAAACTGCGAAATCGTGTGCGAGATTCGACTGTGATAATCGTGTATTCCGGGGTAGTCCAATTTGGCGTAAAAGTCGCAATATAAGTCAACAAAATTGTTTATTGGGATCAGGTGCGACTCCATCATGCAGTGTCTTTCCAATGGAGACGCATGATGATTTCATTGAATGGCGTTTTCACAACAAAAAAAAAACAACAACAATACTATGCCATACTAGTTGATTCTTGCTGCTTATCCTAAGGTGGTGCTCATTTACTAATGTAAAAGAGCACCACCTTCGGACAAGCACCAGAATTAACTAGCATAGCATAGCATATTTGATTGCTCGAGCGTTGCCCGCGATCACCTCAAATCGCACAAGGAACCGTCAAAATGATGCCTGGAAGTTGCAAACCAATTTTAGTGTGCAACAACAGTGTGCAACAAACAAACTGGTTAATAATGTAGCTGGACACGCCCATGCATATCAATAAAGGATGTGATTTCAGAAGTATTAGTTTAACACTTGTTGCTACTTGAGACTGAGAAATCTTCTGCATCATCCACAAGTATCAAAGGACTTGGCTGGACGTAACTAAGTGACATTCAAGGCGCAAAATTTGGGTGTCCCCTCCCCAAGGTTGCTTAAAATTATCTTGCAACCAATACGAGAAAATGTATATAATTTTCGCGAGTGTCACCTCGTTAAAGATGACACGCGCGATAAATAACTATTTTCTATACTATAACTATTTTCGCGGATTTCATATTTTTGAAGGTGACACGCATGAAAACATTCTATATCGGTCACTCCCCCGAGGGTGATAAGCGCCCCCCACCCCATCCCTGTCACGCTATGCCAGTGAGGAGTAAGTTTTAGTAAAAAGGTACTTATCTTGCGGTGCGATTCTTACTCTACGAAATCGTGCGCATTATGGTTACTTCTTGGTTTCTGAGCATCCGGGACAATAAAATGAAACCGAGACATAACCGCTTATAAGTAAATCAGAATACCAAATTAGTTTCGGTTACCTAATAATCGTTAATAGTTTGTATTACACAAAATTTCGTGTTTTAACTTGTGCACCTTTTTATTTAATCACAAATTAATTTTGTAAAACGCAAGCCAAATCTTATGCAACAAACCGTACGCCGAATGCATTATTGGCGAATCATATTGCAACATTATGCGACGACCCTCTAAGCATCGCGACCAGTGCTGATAATTTTCCCCAGCAAAATTCTTCGAAAATTACAGCCAATCAATTTCAATTTTCACTTCCAATGATCGCAGCACTCTTTCAGATACACTAGATTTTTGTCCTAGTAACGTGCTGTTATACTCAGATGAAATAGATCGCGCACATCGTTCACGGTTACGGAATAAAATTTGACGACAAATCCAACCAAATTATCTTCACTTCAAAGCGAGAAAGAAAAACAAACAGTCCACTCAACCAAAATAAACCTCACCGAAACACTTTTTCACTGATACTGACCGATGCCTCGACAATCTTCGTTAACTCGACAATCTTCGTTAACTGATAAACTGATTTTGTTATGTCAACAAAGAGTGAATTTTCTTCGTACAATAACCGGACAATGGTGGGGAGCCCACCCAGGAGACCTTATAAGGCTTTACCAAACAACGATACTGTCTGTTATTGAGTACGGGTGTTTCTGCTTCCGCTCCGCAGCAAACACACATTTGATCGAACTGGAGCGAATACAATATCGTTGTTTGCGTATCGCCTTGGGTTGCATGCAATCGACCCATACGATGAGTTTGGAGGTCTTAGCTGGAGTACTACCATTGAAAACCCGCTTCTGCAGCCTGTCTTCTCGTATTCTTATCAAATGTGAGGTCTTGAACCGTCCCGTGATTGAAAATTTTGAAAGGTTAATCGAGCTTAATTCTCAAACCCGTTTTATGACATTGTATTTCAATCACATGTCCCAAAACATTAACCCTTCTTCGAATATTCCAAATCGTGTCGACTTATCAAATACTTCTGATTCTACTGTGTTTTTCGATACATCCATGATAGAAGAAACTCGTGGAATCCCGGATCATTTACGCGTGCAGCAGATCCCTAAAAATTTTTCCAATAAATATCGGAATATCAACTGCGACAATATGTTCTACACTGACGGATCACTTCTTGATGGGTCCACTGGCTTCGGTATTTTCAATAACAATTTAACCGTCTCCCATAAGCTCGATAATCCTGCTTCTGTTTACGTCGCAGAATTAGCTGCAATTCAGTACACCCTAGGGATTATCGAAAAAATGCCCACGGACCATTATTTCATCTTTACGGACAGTCTCAGCTCCATTGAGGCTCTCCGATCGATGAAAGATGTTAGGCACTCTCCGTATTTCCTGGGGAAAATACGGGAACATCTGAGTGCTTTATCCGAAAAATCTACTCAGAATACCTTAGCGTGGGTCCCTTCTCACTGCTCGATACCGGGTAATGAGAAAGCGGACTCTTTGGCCAAGGTGGGCGCAACAAACGGTGATATTTATGAAAGATCAATTGCCTTTAATGAATTTTTCGCATTTGTACGTCAGAATACGATCATCAGTTGGCAAAATTCTTGGACCAAGGGGGAACTAGGAAGGTGGTTACATTCCATAATCCCCAAGGTGTCGACGAACCCGTGGTTCAAGGGGTTGGATGTAGGTCGGGATTTCATTTGCGTGATGTCCCGACTTATGTCCAATCACTATAGATTTGACACGCATCTCCGTCGTGTTGGGCTCGGAGAGAGTGGTATCTGTGCCTGTGGTGAAGGTTATCATGACATAGAGCACGTTGTCTGGTCATGCCCTGTACACCGTGACGCCAGGTCTAAATTAATAGCTTCCCTGCAGGCCGAAGGCAGGCAGCCGGCTGTTCCTGTTCGTGATGTCTTGGCGAGCCGTGACCTATCCTACATGTCCCTTATATACGTTTTCCTGAAATCCATCCACGCCCCAGTTTAGTCCTATCCCCTTCCGCCTACATCCAACCAAACGACAAGAACACGTTAAGACCCCGGATCCGGAAACAGCAATCAGACCGGCACGATACTCTCAAGGCCCGAGGGAAACAACCCAATATGCCAGTCCGTAATATCTTGGCCCAGCAGCGCAACAAATGTAATATGCTGCTTACCTATGGCAATGAAAACCATCAAACAGCAAACCTGTGCTTTTAATGCAAAATATTCTAGCTTTAGTTAGTTTTAGTTTCAGCTCGTAGTCGGCAGCGAGGATAAAAAATTTGCTTTTAGTTATTTAAGATACTTTAGAAAGTAAGCTACTAGATATAATTGGCGCCGTTAAACATTGAATTGTATTTGTGCCGTGTCAAATAAACTATAGATGAAGAAAAAAAACTGATTTTGTTGTCTTGCTTCCATCGCATGAAATATAATGAGGTGTTTTGACAGTTCACTTCCACGCAAAAAGCGGGAAAGGAGAACTCTGAAAGGATTGTAAAAAAATAACGTTTATGGATACTTTTTTTCACTTTCACTCAAGAGTGTCAACAAATATCAACCCTGATCGCGACACATCCAATCACATCTTTATTACATCATGTGGTCGTCGAAATTTGAAACCGTTGTAACGCGCGTCCTCTTCGAGAAGAAACTGAAGCGCGTCTGAACGACTTTACTGATACGACGAAAACGCTAAGACACCTATTAAATAGAAATACTGGTGAAGATTCATGTGCTCAAAGCCCAAACGCCGAAATAAGTGCATATTTACATATAAAATTCAATAGAATTCTCAGACAAGTAACAGGAAATAATTTCAAAAAAGCAGAAAGCTCCAAATAGTAGGGTTTAGCAACTATTTTATTTCTCATCTTTTACTCTCAGAGTGCATGATTAAACTTCAGACAGCACCACCAGTCCTGCCCCTATAAGCCGTGACCGGTCGCTGAGATCGCATGAAAATAACACCACGCAGGGCGGCCTGACGCAAGTTCCATCGGTACGTTTGCCATTACTGATGTTCTTAATGATATGATGCTTCAGTATAAGCTTGTTCTGCAATTAAACACACAAAAAAACTTTTAAACCAGCTGCATACAAGTTCGCGAGAAAAAGATACAATGGTGGTTAATTAATAAATATTAGTTGGTCATTATCACTAGAAGCAAACTTACCTGCTGTTTAGGCCGCGTCTTTTTGTGGACCAAAACTGTAAGTGAACGAGCTCAACTTGGTCGTGCTGCTTGGCTCCTACAAATAATCGGTTTTTTGAGAAGAAAAACTATTCTGCAACAAAAGAACACTTACCCACAGAACGGAAGGTCATCTGTGATTCGAAAACTGCTGAGTGCTCAGTGAATTTTGTAGCGCTCCCTTGTGGTGGAAAGAACGCATTTTACACGGAAAATAAATCGAATTTATAACTCTTTTATTGAAATCTGTCATACACACTGGTATAAATCTGCCATGCGAAAACACTACAGGTGCACTCTTTGAATGCGGTTATGTGTTTATTTTATATTATTACTTTTAAATTCTCTCAAGTTTCCCAGCAATAATGGTTATCACAAGCATTTGAAAGATGTTTTATATTACACTTTTGACGTAGGAGTACGAATAATATAGTCGATCTGGAAATTTGCAAATTTTTACTACTGAAAGGTACGGGAATAAAAAGAACATTTAAATTGCGTCCGTCACGAAAAGTGATTAGGATTCGAATGCTTATAGAATCTGCGATCTCGAACCGTCCCAGATGGTCTCGAGGTACGATGCTAGCCTACGGCTCGGAAGAGACTGTTAGTGTCAGACTGACACTGTCAGTAGGATCGTAGTGCTAGCCCCGCAATTGTTCTGTACACTCAAACAGTTGGATGCGAAGTCGGTGTATAACAGAATGTCGAGTTCCGATTTAGAATGTAGTAGCAAGGCTTTGCTTTGCTTTAGAATCTGCGATTTACATAGTATCGCTGCCAAGTATGATGACAGTTCTACAAGGTATGCTACATTTTTGTCTATCCACGCACACAAACAAATCTCGTTATGAAAAATTTCGCGTTTTGTATGGAATTCGGAACATTTTTGGAAATTTCTCGTTTTATGTTGTTTTATATTTGATTTTTTTGGTTGGAGAGTGAATTTCCAATTGAAACACACTAGAAATTGATATTAATTTAGATTTATTGTGAAAAATTGCGACAATATGTCAAAATAAAATATATAATAATGCTATATTTCTAATAGTTGGAGCATAATCTTAGTCATTTTCATAGCTCATGACTTTTGTTACTGTATGAAACGTAAGCGACTCTATTTAAAAGCGCTATAAGAGTACAAGAGAAAAACGAAAAGTGCAAAAAGGTTACCGGCAAAATGATTAAAAACAACATATTTTACATTAACCCCAGCGTGTTTATGTATTTCTCACAAATAAAACATGTTTCTACATCATTTCTATAACTTTTCAGGAAAGTATGTTTTATAAGTAAGACATTTCAATTTAATATAAAAGTGCTCTAAATTAGTTTCGCTTCGACGCATATTGATTTTGTGGAATAGAACTCTGTGTGAAGAAGACCTGCTTTTTCGTGTGCATTTTCCGAAATAAGACCAGTAAAACAGGAGGTGTGAAACGACCCGGGGACAAGCTATTTCATTCGCACCCCGGCTCAACATGTCGACGGGTTTTGGCAAAATGTATACCTGTGTTATTCAGGCCGAAGAACAAGACTTCACATAGGGGTGTGCGAAACGGCTTTTTTGCAAAAGCGGCTCTGAACCGCTCACTCACCGTTCCGAACAAACTCATATGAACAGATCATGGTTCATAATGATTCACGAGCGTTGACAGTTCGTATTTTCTCGGTAAACTTCGGGTTCGAGCGAATCCATCAGTTCTGGCGCGCAAAAAACCGTGGCTCTTTTTCGGTTCATTCACACATTCAAATAAAATCATGATTTTTAAATATTTTCTATCGTTATCCTTCGGTTTTAAAATTCCGATTTAAAACAGTTCGAAATCTGCTCGAAATCGCTACAATAACAGTTCGCCCATGTAACAACAGTCATTCATGCGATTTAGTGCGATTTTTATTCTTCATTGAAAAATTGAAGGACAATGATATAAAATCACGTTTGTTCAGGAAATTACACCCTTTTAGCTGATATATAAATACCAGAAATCCGTGAATAGTTAATATCGAAATATCGTTCGCAAAATGAATATGCTACAACCACATTATCCGTTCGTACAACCACATTATCCGTTGCTCCAGAAGCTTATCCAAGTTGATCTAATCTCATCCTCCTTATTTTTATTTCATCGAATGCATCTAGCATCAATGAGTCCAAACCCGATATACCTTCAGAGTTTGGATCTCGGGTGATCGATAAAACATGTGATATGAGAAATAACAGGATGAATCCTGTTTAGAAATTTCATGGTCGACTAAGACATTCATTCAATATTATAAAATATCTAGATATTTCAATCAAAGAAATAGTTATCGGTTTCCGTTATACTCTACTAAATTTTTTGGAAATAAATATTGAAATTCAGTCCGCAAATATATATATATATATATATATATTTTTTTTTTTATAGATAGATTTATATATATCTATATATATATATATATATATATATATATATATATATATATATATATATATATATATATATATATATATATATATATATATATATATATATATATATATATATATATATATATATATATATATATATATATATATATATATATATATATATATATATATATATATATATATATATATTTATCGTTATAGATTTTCTAGATCTAGATATTTGCCTAACAAAATTTATCTGTACAACATCTTTTTACAACACAAAGTAGCACTTCCTTTAAACAAAAACAAAAAAAAACACTTCGTATTTGATTTATGACAACGATAAAGTTTCCAACTAATTTTTATAAATAACTGTCGCTAACACATGATACAATCGTGAGAGGAAGACCTTCGCAATAATTGCATCATTAACAGTTTCGAACACCCGGTTTTAAATAGCATTGATTGTGGTTCGTGTTCCAAACCAACATGTACGGGGCATCAGATAGCTTGTGTTGATACTTTCACTTACTTCCACTATGCCACATTATAGATTTTCGAATATAAAAAATTGCACAAATGTGAAACTTTGCTGTTTTCGCACAACGTTTTTGCATTGCACGTAAAAGTTCGAATTGAACAGGTTAAACTGTTGAAATAACCGTCAATTCAAAACATCAATTCGAAACATCGAAAATTATGCCACCTTATACCACTGTCGCAGTGGCATAAACGTACACGACAAATATATATTGCTGAGGGAAAAGAAAATTCATTCGTGATTTTTCAGTCCTCTTTGTGTGCACTTCCTGTTTAATCATATACCTGAAATTGACCTTCCGTTCTGTGACTTACTGTGAAATTACTCCTGCCACATCACTATCCATGTATGTCGGCTCACACTAGATCACACTTCTACTAACTACAAACATTCAACAGAATTCAGCAGAACAAACTGTTCAAAAATGCTGCCCAAGTCTTTAACTTTCTTCGTATCACCTGAAATGGCTGGACGGAAAAAGAAACCTCGCATCGCTGCGGGGAGGAGAAGAGAGGCATCTCTTTCTGACACTTCGAGTGTCTGTAGTGACAATCCTTTTGATATTTTGCCTGAGCAAGAAGCTGGTGAAATGGAAGTTATGAGTAATGAAACTATACAAAATGTCAATTCTTTAAAAAAGGAAAAAGTTCCACCTATTGTGGTAACTATTTCTTCTGAATTCAATATTTTCAAAAAGGAACTTTCAACGTTTGTTTCTGACGTTAAAGTTACCTATCAAATTGGTCGTAGAGGCGAATGCCACTTATTAGCCGACTTTATATAGGGTCGTAATCGTCTTATTCAGTATTTAACTGAAAAGATGTATAAATTTTTTACATATGACACGAAGAGCGCCAAGCCGTTCAAGGTCGTATTGAAAGGTCTCACCAACGATCAAACCGTTGATGAGATCAAACTTACTTTAACAGAATTACTTGGCATAGCCCCTACCCAAGTAATTCTAATGAAACAAAAATCACGAGGCGATAACAGTCAGAGAACTAGAATTCCCCTTGTTAATTATTTAATTCATTTTAACCGCAATGGGGTTAACAACTCAAAATATTTTGAAAAAGCACATGCTTTGTATAATGTGCATGTAAAGTGGGAAATTTATAGGAAGTTTGGCGGAGGTGAAAAGCATATCACCCAAAGCCGTACTTGCCAACATTATGGCCATGGTTCCAAATTCTGTAACATGGACCAAAAATGTCTTAATTGTGGAGACTCTTCTTACAAAAAGGACACATGTCCTGTGAAAAAGAGTAAAAATTTTCGTTGTGCGAATTGTAACGGCAACCATATGTCAAATTTTTATCAATGCCCAGTCCGTTTAGCAATTGTTAAGGCAAGGCAAGGTAAACAAAATTCAATTTCTCAATTAAAACCAACTTTAAAACAAAATTCTCCAAGCGTACCAGTGACGCATAGTTTACCTACTCCTTTGCATACCCGTTTAACATATGCACAGGTTACAGGTAGTTCGAACATTCTACCGCCTAGTGTTGGTATTTCGAAAATGACCGTTAGTATGGGTAAGCAAAACACGCTAGAAAATAACTGTACACCTATTACTCCAGCTAATATTGCTGCCGAAAATATTTTTTCTAATGTCAACTGCGTGAGACCTATTACGGCAGGTAAACTTTCTTTTTTGCAACAGGCAATGTTCGATCTTATGAACGCCATGTTACAGGCAAAATCAATGTTTGAAGCCATTCAAATAGGCACAAATTTTACTATTAAAATTGTTTCTAATTTAAAATTTAGCAATGATTTTAAATAAAACAATTAAAATATTAAATTGGAATGCTCGCTCATTGAAGGCCAATGAGAATGAGCTTTATAATTTTTTAACAGTAAATAATGTGCATATTGCAATTATTACTGAAACATTTTTGAAACCTAACATAAAATTAAAATATGATCCCAATTACGTGGTTCATAGATATGATAGGATTCAGGGTTCCGGCGGTGGAGTTGCAATTGTTATTCATCGCCGAATCAAACATCGTGTTCTTCCCCATCTTGAGACGAAAGTTATTGAAACTTTGGGAATTGAAGTTCAAACTGAACTTGGGATTTTATTTACTGCCGCAACATATTTACCATTTCTATGCACACGCGAGCACAAAAATTATTTTAAGGGTGATTTACAAAAACTCACCAGAAATCGTTCGAAATTTTTTATAATCGGCGATTTTAACGCTAAACATCGTTCATGGAATAATTCTCAAAGTAATTCCAATGGCAAAATTTTATTCAATGATTGTTCTTAAGGATACTATTCTATTTTGTCTCCGAATAGTCCTACATGCTTTTCTTCTGTAAGAAACCCTTCAACAATTGATTTGGTGCTAACAGATCAAAGTCATGTATGTAGTGATTTGATCACACATGCTGACTTTGATTCTGACCATCTTCCAATAACTTTTTCTTTATCACATGAATCAGTTTTAAACCCTATGAGCTCTGTTTTTAATTATAACAAGGCTAATTGGGAAAGATACAAAACTCATATTGAGAGAAATTTCAATAATGAGCTTGATTTGCAAAACATAGTGAATATTGATTCCGCTTTGGAAGCATTGAAATGTGCAATTGTTGATGCCAGGAATTATTCTGTTCCAAAGGCTCAAGTGAAATTTGATTCACCAATAATTGACGAAAATCTTCAACTTCTAATTCGTTTGAAAAATGTCCGCAGACGTCAATATCAACGTTCTCGTGACCCTGTTTTTTAAACTATTTATAAAGATTTACAGAAAGAGATTAAACATAGATTTACTCTTCTGAGAAATCAAAATTTTGAGACTCAAGTTGAAAAATTGAAACCATATTCAAAACCTTTTTGGAAGCTGTCGAAGATTCTTAAGAAACCTTCAAAGCCTATTCCAGTTTTAAAAGATGGTTAACGTTTTCTTGTATCCAATGAACAAAAGGCTCAAAGACTTGCTCAGCAGTTTGAGAGTGTTCATAACTCAAATTTGAATTTTGTGAGTCCAATTGAAAATGAAGTCACACGTCAATTTGATTTAATTTCTTTCCAGAATTTTTTACCTGCAGAAATAATTGAAACTAACTTGAATGAGATTAAATCAATTATTAAAAATTTCAAAAATTTGAAAACACCTGGTGACGATAGAATCTTTGATATAATAATCAAACATCTCCCTGAGAGCACAATGTAATTTTTAGTGAAAATTTTCAATTGCTGCTTCAAAATTGCATATTTTCCCAAATTATGTAAAAATGCAAAAAATACTCCAATTTTAAAAATGGATAAGAACCCAGCTGAAGTTTCAAGTTATCGACCAATCAGTTTGCTTTCTTTAATAAGTAAACTGTTCGAGAGAATTATCACACATCAACGAAAATTCAATTTTTGCAAATGAACAGTTTGGATTTCGCCATGGGCATTCCACAACTCATCAATTGCTCAGAGTTACTAATATGATACGAGCTAACAAATCTGAAGGTTATTCCACTGGAGCTGCTCTTTTAGACATAGAAAAAGCATTCGACAGTGTTTGGCATAAAGGTTTGATTGCGAAATTGCAAACTTTCAATTTTCCAATTTTCCTAATCAAAATTTTAAAAAATTATCTTACTGATCGAATTTTGCAGGTTGTCTATCAGAATTCAAAATCTGTTAGATTTCCTGTCAGAGCAGGTGTACCTTAAGGTTCTGTCTTGGGTCCAGTCCTGTACAACATATTCACTTCAGATCTTCCTGATTTGCCTCTAGGATGCACAAAGTCATTGTTCTGCGATGACACAAGCATTTCCGTAAAAGGAAAAAGCCTTCGTGTCATATGCAGTCGATTGCAGAAAAGTTTAGATATTTTATCTTCCTACTTGCAAAAGTGGAAAATCTCTCCCAATGCTTCTAAAACTCAAATGATAATCTTTCCGCATAAGCCTAGGGCTTCTTTCCTTAAGCCAAACAATAATCACGTTGTCAAGATGAATGGTGTTATTTTAAGATGGTCTGACAAGGTTAAGTACTTGGGACTAATTTATGATAAAAAACTTATTTTCAAAGAGCACATTGAGAGTATACAAGCCAAGTGCATCAAATATACGAGATGTTTATATCCTCTCATTAACAGGAATTCTAAACTTTGTTTAAAGAAAAAACTTTTGATTTACAAACAAATTTTTAGACCAGCAATGCTTTATGCAGTACCGATCTGGTCAAGTTGCTGTTCAACAAGGAAAAAAACGCTCCAAAGGATTCAGAATAAAATTCTGAAAATGATTTTGAAGCGTCCTCCTTGGTTTGGTACACTCGAATTACATAGACTTACTGGTGTTGAACCATTAGAAGCTATGTCAAATAAAATTATTAACAATTTTCGACAAAAATCGTTGCAATCCTCAATTGCTACGATAAGCTCTCTTTATAGCCAATAAGTTAGCAATTAAGTTAGTTGTAAGCTTACTTCCCCTTTTTTGACAAGTAGGTTTAAATCCCTACGAATGATAAATCCTAATTACGAAAGCAAACAAACAATTCATTCCGAGTTGTGCTCTCGTTTTGTTCGGTCGCAATTTCATTTCGATCTCGATAGTACCGACCAGTTAATCGCCTTCAAGGTTACCGTGCATTGTATTGCGTGTGCACTGCTGCTCGTTGCCGTCGTCTATTAAAGACAAAGGAACGCATCATCGCCTATTGCTACCGTACGCCACAGACTGTACGTTGTGTCGCTACTGCGAGAGATCCAGTACCCGGCGTACTGCTGTTTGGCTGTACTGGTGCTGCTGTGTGGCTAGAGCGGCTGCAGCTTTTGCTACCGGACTCTTGTTTGAAGGACTGGAGATTGGCATCGCCCGTGCGCTGATTGCGGTGGAGAGCGGCTGCAGAAGATAAGTAGTATTTTTTTCTTGGTTTTTTCTACAATATTATTTGTTGATTGACATTTTGCGTGTGTGGCTTACGCGTCCAACATGGACGACGAACGCGGGGATGAAAGCCCGCTCGTTCTACCGCCTAGCCCTCCCGGATACAAAATTCCAAGGGTTAAGAATGGAACCCCACAGGAAGCTACCCATCGGCTTAAGCAGTATCCGGAGGGCAAAGCTGGTATTGGGGCTGTATTTTTCCGGCCAAAAGTGAAAGCATTGAACACAATGCAAATATGTGGAGATCTGGCACGGTTTACAGCCGTGACTGAAATAACCAAAGTACGCCCGAATAAACTGCGTGTTTTGGTGTCCGACCTCAAGCAAGCAAACGAGATTGCTGCTTGTGAGCTCTTCACGCGGGAGTACCACGTGTACATTCCAGCTCGCGTAGTTGAGATTGACGGTGTGGTCAGCGAATCGAGTCTGACTGTCGAGGACTTGTTGAAGGCTGGAAAAGGCCTTTTCAAGGATTCTAGCCTTGAACCTGCCAAGATACTTGAATGTAAGCAATTACATTCAGTATCGCTCGACAAGGGTGTAAAAACTTACACCCCATCAGACTCTTTTCGCGTGACTTTCGCCGGGTCTGCTCTGCCGAGCTATGTGCTCGTGGATAAGGTGCGTCTACCCGTGCGCTTGTTTGTACCGCGGGTAATGAATTGCCTCAAGTGCAAACAGTTGGGCCATACGGCCTCCCACTGTGGCAATAAAGCACGTTGTGGCAAGTGCGGAGAGCAACATGCGGATGACGCCTGTAATAAGGGTGCTGAAAAGTGCCTTTATTGTGGGCAGACTCCGCATGAGCTGTCTGCATGTCCCGCGTACAAACAGCGCCAAGAAAAGATCAAGCGGTCTCTGAAAGAGCGCTCTAAGCGCACTTTCGCAGAAATGCTCAAAGAGGCCGCTGCCACCAAACTGGTTTCCCTGAATATTTTTGAGGTCTTGTCATCCGATGAGTCTGACTCTGACTATTCAGTTGGGGAACCTTCTTTTGTTGAACCCGGGAAGTCTAGACTTCCTAGGAAAGGACAGAGAAGGTCTCCATCTGAAGTGACTGATACTAAGAAACAAAAAAGTGCTGTAGAAAATCCGAAGCAAACTCCTCCGGGATTGGCAAAATTGAATTCAAGTAAGGAGTTTCCGGCACTTCTGGGAACATCAAAAAACCCAACTGTTCCTTCTTTTTCGTCCAAGATTCAGCCAGAATCTGGACTGCTGAAGTTTTCAGATATTGTGGACTGGATTTTTGAAAATTTCAACATAACTGATCCTCTTAAAAGTCTTCTGCTGGCATTTCTACCAACAGTTAAAACGTTTTTGAAGCAGTTGACTGCTAAATGGCCCCTCCTTGCAGCGATCGTATCCTTCGATGGCTAATTCATCGGCTGAGATGAAGGATTCTATCTCTATTTTACAGTGGAATTGTAGAAGTATCATCCCCAAAATTGATTCATTTAAAGTTTTGATTAATAAGCATAAATGCGATGCATTTTCCCTCTGTGAAACTTGGCTCACTTCAAATGTAGATCTCAACTTCCATGATTTTAATATAATTCGCCTTGACCGAGACACCCCTTACATAGGAGTACTTCTAGGGATTAAGAAGTGCTATTCCTTCTATCGTATTAACATCCCCACGGTCCCAGGCGTCGAAGCTGTCGCATGTCAAATGACAATACAAGGTAAAGAGCTTTGTATTGCCTCAATATACATTCCTCCCAGAGCACAGGTTGGGCAACGGCTGCTCTTTGATTTAATAGAACTTCTTCCCTCGCCACGTTTGATTTTGGGAGATTTTAACTCTCACGGCGTGGCTTGGGGTTCCCCTTCTGATGATAACCGTTCCTCTTTGATCTATAACCTCTGCGACGACTTCAACATGACAATATTAAACAACGGGGATATGACACACGTTCCGGAACCTCCAGCGCGCCTCAGTGCTTTAGATTTATCTTTATGTTCAACATCGCTACGGTTGGATTGCATATGGAAGGTAGTCCTTGATCCCCACGGTAGCGATCATTTGCCTATTCAAATTTCAATTGATAATGGTTCAACTCGCACGCGATCAGTTGATATTCCGTATGACCTCACACGGAATATCGATTGGAAATTATACGAGGAAATGATATCAGAAGCTGTCGAATCGATTCAACATCATCCACCACTTGAAGAGTACAACCTCCTCGCGGGCTTGATCCTCGACGCCGCGTTGCAAGCCCAAACGAAGAAATATCCCGGCGTGACGATCAAAGAACGGCCTCCCACTCCGTGGTGGGACAAAGAGTGCTCCGATGTCTACACGGAAAAATCCGACGCGTTTAAGGCCTTCTTTTGGGTGAAAGGTCAACCCGACGACTTCAAGCGGTATTTGGAGCTTGAGACTAAGTTCAAAAGCTTGGTCAAAGCAAAGAAACGTGGATATTGGCGCCGGTTCGTAAACGAAACGTCGAGGGAGACATCGATGAGCACTCTTTGGAACACAGCCCGAAGAATGCGAAATCGTATAACGGTCAACGAAAGCGAGGAGTCTTCAAGTCGGTGGATATTTGATTTTGCCAGGAAAGTATGTCCGAACTCTGTTCCTGCGCAAAACTTTGTTCGCGATACATCTCCGGGCCACGATGCGATCGAATCACCTTTTACGATGGCAGAATTTTCAGTTGCCCTCCTGTCCTGTAACAATAACGCGCCTGGGTTAGATAGAATCAAATTCAACTTGTTGAAGAATCTACCCGGTAATGCCAAGAGGCGCTTGTTGAACTTGTTCAATAAGTTCCTGGAGCAAAACATTGTACCGCAGGATTGGAGGCAAGTGAAGGTGATCGCCATCCAAAAACCGGGAAAACCAGCTTCTGATCACAACTCTTATAGGCCGATCGCAATGCTATCCTGTATCCGGAAATTGATGGAGAAAATGATACTCCGTCGTTTAGACCATTGGGTCGAATCAAACGGTCTACTATCAGATACTCAATTTGGCCTTCGCCGTGCCAAAAAAACGAATGACTGTCTTGCGTTGCTTTCTACAGATATTCAGCTAGCCTATGCTCGCAAAGAACAAATGGCATCTGTGTTCTTGGACATTAAGGGGGCTTTTGATTCCGTTTCTATTGACATTCTTTCGGGCAAACTTCACCGACAAGGATTTTCACCAATTTTGAACAATTTTTTGCATAATTTGTTGTCCGAAAAGCATATGCATTTTACGCATGGCGATTTGGCAACTTTTCGTATTACCTACATGGGTCTTCCCCAGGGCTCATGCTTAAGCCCCCTTCTTTACAATTTTTATGTGAATGACATTGACGCATGTCTGGCAAATTTATGCACGATAAGACAACTTGCAGACGACAGCGTGGTCTCTGTTACAGGAGCCAAAGCTGCCGATTTGCAAGGACCATTGCAAGATACCTTGGACAATTTGTCTGCTTGGGCTTTACAGCTAGGTATCGAATTCTCTCCGGAGAAGACTGAGACAGTAGTTTTTTCTAGGAAGCGTGAGCCTGCTCAGCTCCACTTACAGTTAATGGGTGAAACGATTTCTCAGGTTTTGGTATCTAAATATCTTGGTGTCTGGTTCGATGCGAAAGGCAACTGGGGATGTCACGTTCGGTATCTGATGAAAAAATGTCAACAAAGAGTGAATTTTCTTCGTACAATAACCGGACAATGGTGGGGAGCCCATCCAAGAGACCTTATAAGGCTTTACCAAACAACGATATTGTTTGTTATTGAATACGGGTGTTTCTGCTTCCGCTCCGCTGCAAACACCCATTTAATCAAGCTGGAACGATTGCAGTATCGTTGTTTGCGTATTGCCTTAGGTTGCATGCATTCGACCCATACGATGAGTTTGGAAGTTTTGGCGGGCGTTCTCCCATTAAAAGACCGCTTTTGGGATCTGACTACTCGTATCCTCATCAAATGTGAGGTTTTGAACCCCTTGGTAATTGAAAATTTCGATAGGCTAGTTGAACTTAATTCTCAAACCCGTTTCATGACTGTGTATTTCAATCACATGTCTCAAAGTATAAATCCTTCCTCATACACCTCCAATCGTGTCAACTTATTAGATACTTCTGTTTCTACTGTGTTTTTCGATACATCCATGATGGAAGAAACTCGTGGAATCCCGGATCACATACGCGTGCAGCAGATCCCTAAAATATTTTATAACAAATATAAAAACATCAACTGCGACAATACGTTTTATACTGATGGATCACTTCTCAACGGGTCCACTGGCTTCGGTATCTTCAACAATAATTTTACCGCCTCCTACAAGCTCGATAATCCTGCTTCTGTTTACGTCGCAGAATTGGCTGCAATTCAGTATACCTTAGGGATTATTGAAACAATGCCCACGGACCATTACTTCATCTTTACGGACAGTCTCAGTTCTATTGAGGCTCTCCGATCGATGAAGGATGTAAGGCACTCTCCGTATTTCCTGGGGAAAATACGGGAACATCTGAGTGCTTTATCCGAAAAATCTTCTCAGATTACCTTAGTGTGGGTCCCTTCTCATTGTTCCATTCCGGGCGGACACTTTGGCTAAGGTGGGCGCAACAAACGGTGATATTTATAACAGACCAATTGCCTACAATGAATTTTTAAAATTTTCACGTCAGAGTACACTTGTCAACTGGCAGGCCTCGTGGGATAAGGGAGAACTGGGGAGGTGGCTACACAGCATCATCCCCAAGGTTTCCACCAAACCTTGGTTTCGGGGGTTGGATGTAGGACGAGATTTCATTCGCATGATGTCTCGGATTATGTCCAACCACTACGGGCTAGATGCACATCTCTTGCGTATTGGGCTGGCGAGCAGTAATCATTGCGTTTGTGGTTTGGGGTATCAAGACATTGAACACGTGGTTTGGGTGTGTGCTGAGTTCTGCGGCGCCAGATCTCTACTTTGGATACCCTCAGGGCCCGAGGAATACAGCCCTATGTGCCAGTTCGTGATATTCTCGCTCAGCGAAACTTGCCATACATGCTAAATGTTTATAGCTACTTGAAGAGCATCAAGGTGCCAATTTAACAGCGAAACAAAAAAAAACCATGTTAGTTATAGTATTAGATTTAGTTTCAGCTCGTAGTCGGCAGCGAGGGTAAAGAATTTGCCTTTAGCTTATAAGATATTTTAGACCATAAGGCATTAGATTTAATTGGCTCCGTAAAACATTAATTTGTATTGTGCCGTGTCAAAAAAATGTTGTGTGAACAAAAAAAAAAAATCCTAACAATTAAAATTACAAATTTCTAACAGTGTTGAGAAGTCACCATTTGTGATTGGACACACATACTCATTATTTACTAATATTTATCATAAATACTTAAGCTACTAACAAATCCCCCCCTTAAAAAAAAAATGCTTCCCAAGTAGCCTACAAAATGTAAACAGGCAAGTTTTAATGCATAATGCAGGCCCATGACCCGCTTATGTTTCTGCATCGGAGTTTGTAAATTCGGTTCCTATTACATATTTCACCAAACAAATTTCATTTCTAAAAGGGAAATTTTAGATAGTCACGATTATCTTGTTTTTTTTTTATGCATACGTTAACTACCAATGTTTCTCAAAAAAGACCATTTTATTATGCAAATTATCATAAAAACATATTTAATTTTCATTCAGTAAAAAACTGTTTGCCGTCAGGAGCCTCGCTCAGTCGACTTGACTCACTTGACATTTCTCTCCTGACGTTCAAACTTTTTCTAACCCTTAAGTCTAGACATCAACCTTTTTTTGCATAGACATCCACCTTTTTCGTATACGTATCGCATTCGTATGCGATACGAATGGATTCGTATGGTCTTTGCACGTAAACAAGAATGACATTTTCGAACTCATTCGAATCCATACTTTCGTATGAATGTTGGATACGGCCGTAAATAAGAATAAAGGTGAATTTGTTTTGTTAAGTGTGTGCAACATTTGTGGTAATCAATTTTCAAAAATTTCCCAGTTTTGGGAACGGAATACCGCCAGTCGAAAGTTGCGAATGGCTGTACGTATCGTTATCGTACGTAAGGTTTTTTGGGGAAAATCAAACAGGCTGAAGGAGTTCTAGTTTAGCAAGCAGCGTTTTTAAGAAAGTCATTTGTGACATTTGGGATTTTTTAAAATTTCCAGTTTGGCAAACGGAGTAGCCACCTGCCACATTAGTCAAAAGTTGTGAATCGCTATACGTATCTCTTTAGGAATCGCCGGCGCCGATAGTTTTTCCTCGTTTTTCCGTTGCCTAATGCTGGTTTTTAGAAAAAATTGAATAAGACGAAGCAAACGTGTTGTTTTGTGAAGTGTTCAATAAAACCTAAATTAATCCACCTAGCGGTCAGACTCAGCTTTTCTCATTCAAACTTATTATTTGTAAAAATAGATTTACATGAATGCTTAAATCAAATAAAGGTATTTATATTCACTCTTTTGGTTCTAAAATATTGATGTTGTAATTGAAGTATAAAATATGAAATTTGACGTAATGTTAGTGCTTAAGAAATAGCGAAATGAAAGAAAATACTCTTATTTTCGAACAATTTAATCACGAGAGATACCGGGAACGTTCAAATAGTACGATACCACATTTAAATCATGTTGAGGCCATATATATTGATCAAAGCAGGTGTAATTTTGAATAGTCTTTGAATTTCTTTTCAAATTATATCAAACTGTTATGAATTTGATATTTGTAATTTTTTGAGATTTCTCGTTTGTATGACACTAGTTGAGTTCAAATAAGTCGTGTAATACTTGAGATAATAGACTTTCGTTGTTTTAACAATTTAATACATAACGGTTGCTTAAGTTTTAATACAATCCAAACTAAAGCCAACTTTGAAACCACGTGTTCAATCATAATTCATCAGTTAACCCTTAACTAGCCCGTTCATCTGATATCAATATTGTTCAAATCGGTTGTGTAGTTTCTAAGATAATGAAGTTTCGTGATTTTCACATTTCGATACATTACAGACGAAGTTACAGTCCGATTACAGCAAAATTCAATAGGGTGTTATGAGGCAGCCAAACCTTTCATTTGACACTAATTTTGTAGAAATCGGTTCAACCATCTCTGAGAAAAGTGAGTGAGTCCAAGTAGTCTTCGGAATATGTTTCTTTTCATAGCTGGATTTCACATTTTTAAACATAACAAGCAAAGTAATAATCCGTTTGCAAAAAAAATCGATTAAGTCTCAACGCGGGTCATGCATTGCCCAAACTGTAAGCAGTTAGGTCACACAGCCACCTACTGCTGCAACAAGGCACGCTGTAGCAAGTGCGGAGGCAATCATGCTGAGAACGCTTGCAGTGGGGATACTGAAAAGTGTCTTTATTGCGAGGGAACTCGGCATGACCTTCCGGCATGTCCCGCGTACAAACAGCGCGAGGAAAAAATTAAGCGTTCCCTTAAGGAACGATCAAAGCGCTCTTTTGCAAAAATGCTAAAGAGGGCTGAGCCACCCTCGACAGGAAACATCTTTTCCTTTTTGCCAACCGATGAGGGTACATCTGACGATCCCGTCGAAGGGTGTTCTTATGCCTTGCCAGAGGGATCTAGGAAGAGGAGAATGCTCAACTCTCCTAATCTTTCTCGTAAAGGTCGTAAGATAACCCCTAGCGGAATGACCAATAAGACAACACAAAAAGGAAGCGGTGAAGAAAAACCGAATCAAGTACCCCCCGGTTTTAATTTCAAATCAAACCAGGAGTACCCACCGCTTCCTGGGGCACCAAAAACCCCTCGTGCACCCATTTCTCGATCAGAAGACATAAAAGAAACAGGGTTCATAAAATTCTCTGATATTGTGGACTGGATATTTAAAACATTCAACATACCAGATCCCCTTCAAAACATTCTTCTTGCCCTTCTCCCTACAGTGAAAACCTTTTTGAAGCAACTCACAGCAACTTGGCCCCTCATTTCAGCTATCGTATCTTTCGATGACTAATACGTCGAAAGAGGTTAGGAATTTTGTCACTGTGTTACAGTGGAACTGCAGAAGTATCATCCCCAAATTTGATTTATTTTCACATTTGATAAACACATACAATTGTGATGCGTTCGCGCTCTGTGAAACTTTTCTCAATTCAAATGACCAACTTAATTTCCACAATTTTAACATCATTCGTCGAGATCGAGACTCACACGGTGGAGGGGTACTTTTAGGGATCAAAAAGTGCTATTCTTTTTTCAGAATCGACCTCCCCTCGATCTCGAATATTGAAGTTGTTGCCATCCAAACGAATATGAATGGAAAAGACCTTTGCCTTGTTTCGTTATATATTCCCCCATCCGCGCGGATTGAACAGAAGCAACTCCTTGATATAGCAGAATTGCTTCCCGCACCTTTTTTGATTTTGGGAGATTTTAACTCTCACTGTTCGCTATGGGGGTCGCTGTACGACGACAACCGATCTTCTTTAATTTGTAACTTGATCGACGACTTCAATATGACACTTTTGAATACTGGGGAAGCGACACGTGTACCTAATCCTCCAGCACGTGAAAGCGTGCTTGACCTATCCCTCTGCTCGACATCACTAGCGTTAGATCGCCAGTGGAAAGTAATCAACGACCCCCACGGTAGTGATCATCTTCCAATCGTTATATCAATTGCTAATGGTTCAACTCCCCCGAACCCAATCAATATTTCCTACGACCTTACACGTAATATTGATTGGAAGCGTTATGAGTCTATTATAGCGGAATCTATCGAGACTCACGAGGAACTTTCTCCGGAGGAAGAATACACGTTCTTAACTGGCTTGATAATCGACGCCGTGACGCAAGCTCAGACGAAACCGATACCCGGGGTAACGATTAGACAACGCCCTCCCAACAAATGGTGGGACAAAGAGTGCTCTGAGCTGTACGCGCGAAGGTCCGCGGCGTATAAGGACTACCGGGAGTACGGCACTGTCAACCTACTACGAAAGTACGAGGCACTGGGCAGGCAGATGAAGAGCTTAGTAAAGGCGAAAAAACGCGGGTACTGGCGGCGGTTCGTAAACGCGTTGTCGAGGGAAACAGCGATGAGCACTCTTTGGGTATTCAGATCGCTGGATACTTGATTTTGCCAAAAAGGTCTGTCCGGACTCTGTACCGGAACAGAAAACCTTTCGCGACGCGTTTATAGTAACTACACGCAAAAGTTGAATTGTGCGAAACCAGTACAAAATTGTGCGTTTTCAGCGCAAAAGTTGATGTAATTTGGAACCAGTACAATGATTGCGTGTTGGGCATAACGCAATTACTGCTCTAGCGTTTTTTCAATGTATTTGGCAGCTCCTAACTACTACACTTAAACAGTTTCAACTGGTATCAAGCAGCATTGCAAAGCGAGCGAGAAGCAAAACCTTTCTCCTCCTTTCTGCTTGAGAACGAGACATATGCTACGCTTCTCAAGTCTTTTGCACACACGCTTTCGAGATACTCTTTCTTCTTCATGCATTCCCCGCAGCAAGCATGCACCCCCAGTATGAGTGACACTAACAACACTAGTATCAAGTATGTACAGCACGGGTATCTTGCTCATTTCGTAAAGCGACGAGACACGAGACCTTGCGCGTCGCAATACGAACCGAAAGAAAAGCGAAAGAGCAACCAGCAAATTGTATATGACGTGTCTAGTCTTGTCGCACCCGCACGTACATGGGAATTCTACGAGCGAGAGAGAAATTTCTCTCGTCGCTTGAGAAAAAAGCTGCACAGGATGAGAAATAATAATTATTCACAATTTAAAAGTGTTGCCATAAAAAATCAGCAACGCTTATGTGGCTTTGCGGAATGGAGGGTTTTCGGTGAAGCTACCGTTGATTACAAAATGTTGTGAACAGAATTTTGTTTCGTTATTTTTTTGCAAATCATTCAATGGTACTTTCAAATGACCAAATCCATCGAGATAAATGGATCGAGCATTATAGCTATATAAATCTAGTGAGTTCACAAGTTGTTGTTCGCTGCTTGCACTGCTCCATGAGTAGCAGTCACTAATACACTCGACGTGAGAAATATAGTGTCGATATATGATACATATTCTGATTTCAATCTGTGTCAATGTATTCGCAGTACAACTGTTGCGTTATCCTTTTCACACATTTTTTGTGCGATTTTAGTGCAAAATTTGTGCGAATCGGGAAGACACAATGCTTGTACAAGACTTGAACTTTTGCGTGTACGGAAGAGCCTCCATTTTCGATGTTGGAATTTTCAATGGCTCTCCTGTCGTGCAACAATAAGGCTCCAGGGTTAGATAGAATAAAATTCAACCTGTTGAAGAATCTACCCGACTCTGCAAAAAGACGCTTGTTGGACTTGTTCAACAAGTTTCTTGAGCTAAATATTGTTCCGCATGACTGGAGGGAGGTAAAAGTCATTGCTATTCGGAAACCCGGGAAACCTGCCTCTGATCACAATTCATATAGGCCGATTGCGATGCTCTCTTGCCTCCGGAAATTAATGGAGAAAATGATCCTCTTACGGTTAGACAAATGGGTCGGAACAAACGGTTTACTTTCAGATACTCAATTTGGCTTTCGTCGGGGCAAAGGGACGAACGATTGCCTAGCGTTGCTTTCTACTGAAATTCAACTCGCATTTGCTCGAAAAGAGCAAATGGCTTCTGCGTTCTTGGATATTAAGGGGGCTTTTGACTCTGTCTCTGTAGAAGTTTTAAGCGCGAAACTTCATTCGCAGGGACTTTCACCAAATTTGAATAACTTTTTGCTCAATTTGTTGTCAGAAAAGCATATGCATTTCTCACATGGCGATTCGACAACTTCCCGAATTAGTTACATGGGCCTCCCCCAGGGCTCATGTTTAAGTCCTCTCTTATATAATTTTTACATCGATGAATGTCTTGCAAATTCATGCACGCTAAGGCAACTTGCAGACGATAGCGTTGTATCCATTACTGGTAGCGAGGCTAGCGATCTGCAAGGACCATTGCAAGATACCTTAGACAATTTGTCTGATTGGGCTCTTAAGCTGGGTATCGAATTCTCTCCGGAGAAAACCGAGTTGGTCGTTTTTTCTGGGAAGCATAACCCAGCTCAGCTGCAGCTCCTACTAACGGGTAAAACGATCTCTCAGGTTTTAGTCGCTAAATATCTCGGGGTCTGGTTCGACTCTAAATGCACCTGGGCTTGCCATATTAGGTATCTGACACGAAAATGCCAACAGAGGATTAATTTTCTTCGTACAATTACAGGAACCTGGTGGGGAGCCCACCCAGGAGACTTTCTAAGGCTTTACCAAACAACGATATTGTCAGTTCTTGAGTACGGCTGTTTCTGCTTTCGCTCCGCCGCGAACACGCACATTATAAAATTAGAGAGAATACAATATCGTTGTTTGCGTATTGCCTTGGGTTGCATGCAGTCGACCCATACGATGAGTCTTGAAGTGTTAGCGGGTATTTTTCCGTTGAAACATCGTTTTTGGAATCTCTCTTACCGGTTGCTAATTCGATGCACAGTTATGAACCCATTAGTAATTGAAAATTTCGAGAGGTTGGTCGACCTTCAATTTCAATCCAGATTTATGACTTCATATTTTGACTATATGGCTCAAGATATTAATCCTTCTTCATACGATTCCTCCAATGTCGCACTTTTAGATACTTCTAATAATGCTATATTCTTCGACACCACCATGAAACAAGACATTTCTGGTATCCCGGATCAATTGCGACCCCAAGAGATCCCTAAGATTTTTTCCAATAAGTTTAAACATGTTAGTTATGATAAAAGGTTTTACACTGACGGATCTAATCTAGATGAGTCCACTGGCTTCGGTGTTTTCCACGAAAATTTTACCGCCTCCTACAAACTCGATGCTCCTGCTTCCGTGTACGTCGCAGAACTTGCTGCTATTCAGTACTCTCTTGGAATCATCGAAACCCTACCCACAGACCACTACTTCATCTTCACAGATAGTCTCAGTGCTATTAAGGCTCTGCGATCGATGAAGCCTGTGAAGCACACCCCGTATTTCCTGGGGAAAATACGGCGGTTTTTAAGTGCTTTAACAGATAAAAATTACCGGGTTACCTTAGCGTGGGTCCCTTCTCATTGCTCGATTCCGGGTAATGAAAAGGCTGACTCTTTAGCTAAGGTGGGTGCTATTGATGGCGATATTTATGAAAGACCAATTGCTTATGATGAATTTTATAGCATTTTGCGTCAGAGAACACTCAACAGTTGGCAATCATCATGGAACTCAGATGAACTGGGACGGTGGCTACATTCCATTTTTCCTAAGGTATCGACGAAAGCATGGTTCAAGGGGTTGGATGTCGGTCGGGACTTCATTCGCGTGATGTCCAGACTTATGTCCAATCACTACACGTTAAACACGCATCTCTTTCGTATAGGGCTTGTAGACAGTAATCACTGCGTTTGTGGCGATGGCTACCATGACATCGAGCATGTTGTTTGGTCGTGTACCGAATACTGTGGTGTTAGGTCCGAGCTTATAGATTCCCTTCGGGCCCGAGGAAAACAACCGAACGTACCCGTTAGAGACATTCTGGGAAGCGGTGATCTCCAGTACATGACACAGCTATACTGCTTTCTGAAAAAACGCTGACATTAAAATTTAAAATTTTCTTTGTCTATTTGTCAGATTAAGGATACAACTATGCTATGCTGAAGACACGGAAACGAAGAGCCCGCATCTATGCTTACACAAATATTTTGAACCCACAACAAACAAGAACACAATTGCTCTACCAGTTGAAAAACAAAGTTCCAAAATAGTTTTAAGTCAAAATTGTATCTCCCCTCCTCTCACCTTAAATCCCCACTAGCTCGTAGTCGGCCGCGAGAATAAAAAAAGGCCTCCCTCTTTTCCCTGCTAACGTAGAATTAATACGAATTGTACTTGGCTCAGTAAAACAGAAAATGTATTAAGCCGTGTCAAATAAACTAATTTAAACCTTACGGGGCAACAAGACCTTCCATATGACACTGATTTTATGAAAATCGGTCCAGCCATCTCTGAGAACCATGAGTGAGATTAAATAGTCTCCAGAACACGTTTCTTCTAACTTCTAACTTTTGAACCACATGTTCAATCTTCATAAAATTCAAAAGTTAAGGGTTATTTAGGTAGCCCCTTCATTTGAAACCAATTTTGTTCAAATCGGTTGTGTAGTTTCTGACATATTGATGTTTCGTGATTTTTACATTTTGATACATAACCTCTAAACTACAAATCGGATTACAATAAAATTCAATAGGGTCTTATAGGGCAACTAGACCTTTCATTTGAAATTAATTTCATTGAAATCGGTTCAGCCATCTGAGAAAATGTAGTGAGATTGGGAGAGCGTTACACACACACATAAACCGAAAATGCTCAGCTCGTCGAACTGAGTCGAGTGATATACGACATTCGGCCCTTTTGAGCACTTTTATACCTTAAGTTTTTGCAGTGATTGCTATACCTTTTTGGGAGAAAGGCAATAGGAGAAAGGAAAAAAGTGAAATGCTAGAAATGACTTTTAATTTCAACTTCAATCCCGAGCAAGGCCGCAAACATTGACATAGTACAATATCAAATATAAATGATGTTGAGGCCACATATTTTGATTGTAGCTATAGTTCTAAACAGTCTGCGGGTTACGTTTCTTTCTATAACTTGCAAACCACATGTTTAAACATCATGTAGTTCATTGTTTAAGGGTTTAAAAGCCCAATAATTTGAATCCAACTATGTTCATAGCTTCTGAGATATAAGAGCGATTTTCACATTCTGACGCAGCGCCAAAACTAAAAGTTTGATTATAATTTCAAGAGCAACCTGAACGGCAAATAGACCCTTCATTTGACACCAAGATAGAAAGAATCGGTCAGACCATTTCTGAGAAAAGTGAGTGCGAAAAAAAGGTGCACATACATACGTACACACCCACACACAAACATATACACCTATGCATGCTTATTTGCAGAAAATGCTCGATTCGTCGAACTGAGTCGAGTAGTATATGACATTCGGCCATTTGGATCACTTTTCTACCTTTTAATTAACCAGTGATCGTTAGGAGAAAGTCAATATGTTTACTTTCATTATGTGATTTCACATTTTCATGAACAACGGACAAAGTTACAATCCGATTGCAATAGAATTCAATAGCAACCAATGGGGCAACTAGACCTTTCATTTGACACTAATTTTGTGAAAATCGGTTCAGCCATCTCTGAGAAAAATGAGTGAGTTTAAACAACCTCAGGATAACTTTTCTTTACATAACTTTTGAACCATATGTTCAATCATAACGAAATTTAAAAGTTAAGGGTTCTGGAGACAACCCGATCATTTGAAACCAGTTTTGTTTAAATCGGTTATGTGGTTTCTGAGATATTGATGTTTCGTGATTTTTACATTTTGATGTATAACCTCTAAACTAAAAATCCGATTACAATGAAATTCAATAGCAACCTATGGCGCAACTAGACCTTTCATTTGCAATTAATTTTATCAAAATCGGTCCAGCCATCTCTGAGAAAAGTGAGTGAGAAAAAAAAGTTGCACATACACACACACACACACACACACATCCGTACAGAAAATGCTCAGTTCGTCGAAAGGGGTCGAGTGGTATATGACATTCGGCCATTGGGACCACTTTAATACCTTTGGTTTTTCCAGTGATTGCTATACCTTTCTAGGAGAAAGGCAAAACATTTGTGACAATGGATATTTTAAAATCTGGATGAATCGCTATACGCATCTGTTTACGAATCACCGGCGCCGGCAGTTTTTTCTCGTTTTTCTGCTGTTTTGTGTTACTTCGCCAGGAAAATCAAATAAACCTAAGAAAATTTCTCACTTAGAGACGTGTGTGCAACATTCTGAAAAAAAAACTTTTGGGGCAATCGTTGCTGAAAATCTCCAGTTTTGAAAACAGAAGAAAGCAGCAAAGTCAGTCGAATCTGGCGAACGAGTGCACGAATCACCGGCGTCGGAAGTTCTTTGGCCTTTTCCTGCTGTTTTATGTTATTTTTTTTAATCGAATAAACCGAAGAAAATTATTTGTTTTATAGAGTGTGTGGAACATTTTAAAAACCTAAATTAATCCACCTAGCGGTCAGACTCAGCCTTTCTCATTCAAACTTATTATTTGTAAAAATAGATTTACATGAATGCTTAAATCTAATAAATGTTTATCCACTCTTTGGGTTCTAAAATATTGATGTTGTAATTAAAGTATAAAATATGAAATTTGACGTAATGTTAGTACTTAAGAAATAGCGAAATAAAAGCAATGACTCTTAATTTCGAACAATTTAATCACGAGCGATGCCGGGAACGTTCAGATAATACGATACCACATTTAAATCTTGTTGAGGCCATATATATTGATCGAAGCAGGTAAAGTGTTGAATAGTCTTTGAATTTCTTTTCTTTCTAAAACTTTTAAACAGCATATCAAATTGTTATGAAGTTTGTTATTTGTAAGTTTGAGAGATGACTCATTTGTATGACACTAGTTATGTTCAAATAAGTCGTGTAATACTTGAGATAATAGACTTTCGTTGTTTTACAAATTAAAACATAACGCTTGCTTAAGTTTGATTACAATCAAATGAAAAGGTAACGTATGGGCAGGGATCGTCTAACTACTCAGAGCTGTGCAAAAAATCTTCGTGCGTCTCGCAGATTTTTGTGCACGTCTCCAATATTTGGAAGGAGTAAGAGACGAAGGAGAGAGAGATTTTATTCTTGAGAGTCAGAGATCGGGTGTTACTCATTTTTTCGCGTGCAAAGCACACGCCGTTGGGAGACTGCACAATAATTTCTAAAGAGACGAGTAAGAGCAGTTCGGATTGCACTGTACATTTCGTTTCCAAAGAGACAGGTAAGTGCAGTTCGCATGTCACAGCACTCTCTATCCGTCTCTTTCCGGAGATGTCTCTGTGCAATTATGTGCAATAAAAGCGTTCGAAACTTGCTACGAATGTTGCATTAAAATCTGTGTAGGGGGATGAGGGGCATAATAAGCACACGGGGTGAAATGGGCACCCCTCTTATATGCGAAACTACGCATTTTTTAATACAATGTGGTATGTGGAACTGTTCCGTAGTTACTACAGTATATCTTGATGTAGAACAAAAGTGATTTGTCTGTTTAAAACATGGAAATATACTGAAAAAATCAACTTGGTTCCCGGATGTTGGAAAAATTATTATTATTGCGCACTACAAAATAAGCTTATACGGTCGTGCCTCAATCAAGTATGTAGAATTGTAGACACATCAATATGACGTATGGGTCGTACCCCAAATTTCACTATGTTATGTTATGTTATGTTGATTTTAAGCTATAATTAGTGTTAATATCTCATATTAACTTTAACTAATTCGATAGGAGCGAAATGGTCACCTATAGTTGGGGTGAAATAAGACAAGGTGTGTTGTCACATAAATTTACCTGAATTTCATCTCAGTAGACTTGTGAGACTTGTTCTGTTTCCATAGTCAGTGTTTGTTTACAGTGATGGTGCGAACATATATTAGAAAATCTTTGAAGCCGAATCGGTCAAAAAAAGGGACTGCAGGCAGAATTGGCCACCATAAGGCGCGACGGGACATTTACGAAACAAGCCGCCAAGTATCATGGCATCTCGCGACAAACGTTGGCCCATCAGTTGTACTTCTACACAGATATGTTCTATAAGAGTGCTCATTATGCCCCAGTGGGAAGCTCATTGTGCCCCACACATCCACTGATTGCTAGTTTTATGAGCATGAATCTAATTTGTGTTTTTCACCATTATACGATAAACTTTTCAATGCCCCTATTCCCCCTACGAGTCAGCAGGAAGCCGCAAACGGGCAAAATTTTCACACAGCACAGGCATAATCAGGGTTGCCACTCTCATTTTTAAATACATTTAACTACTGCACAAGAAATGTAAAGCTAGCTTAATTTTGTTGGTTTCGTTGGAAAGTCGAGAAAGTCCGTAATCAATGATATCTTTTAAACGTCGAATTATAGAGAATAAGAAGCACCAAGAAAATGAACAATTTCCTCTCTTAAATATGTGATAAACATGGGTTTTGTTGTTAACTAAATTAAGTTTTAAAGTCTACTGTACAAGATGTTCTTTGACGCCTCTTTATGTTTAGGTGCTATTTAACTTTAAAAGCATTAAGCTGTGCCTTCATTTAGTGTTGTCAACGGAGAAGCATACCTTTCAAAACAATAATATGCATTGTACGGTTCATTTTTCATTTTTTTGAAAAGGTGTGATCCGCATCCTCATACAACACAGATAATCGTTATGCGTGAAAATGTCGAAAAATAAAATCTGTATAACTACAGATTAATCTGAATATGTGGCATCACTGGCTGTGATCAAAAACTCTCTCAACAAAGAGGCACACAAAACCCAAGAAATTTCCCGAGGTAGAAACTACCGTGACTGCGGGTAATTCTGCGCAGCACGTTTTCCGCGCACTCATCTCAAAAAACTATTTTTCAACAGTAAATTTTACTAAAACACAGTTGATTTGTGTGCTTTACCATGTGTATAGCATAGTCTGCTATAATAGTACAGAGATCAGGTATGTATTAGTAAAATTTACTGTAGCAAACAGTTTTATAAGCTCAGTGCGCGGGAAAATGTGCTGCGCAGAATTACCCGCAGTCACGGTACGTCTTTCTGCACTATGCTGGGGTAAACTCCGTGAGGTCTCCTGAACGACACGAAAGAGATCCGAACTGCTTTTACTCGTCTCTTTGGAAATTGATGTGCAGTCTCCCAACATCGTGCATTCTACTCGTAAAAAAAATGAGTAGCACCCGATCCCTGAGTAAGAGACATCTCCGGAAAGAGACGGATAAAGTGTGTTGTGATGTGACATGCTACCTGCACTTACTTGTCTCTTTGGAAACGAATGTACAGTGCAATCCGAACTGCTCTTACTCGTCTCTTTAGAAATTTATGTGCAGTCTCCCAACGGCGTGTCCCAGTCAGAATTTCATGGAACGCGATTCGGACCATCGGACCCATCTCTCTCAAAATTCATGCGGGTAGAACGAAATTCGCTCGAACTGTGTGCTGAACGCTCTTTCTTTCGGTTTTCTTTTGCCTTTCTCGCTTTGGTGCAGACTTTATTCTCACCGACAGCAAACGTTGCGCAAACAGATGCACGATCTATTGTATTGGTGTGTGTGTTGAACCCTCTTTATTCTAGTCGATGGCCAACGCAGCACGAACTTTTATTATTATTAATCGAGTTGTGATTAAAATTTAAGTTATTTCGTGTCGCGTCGAAAATTTGTTTCCGCGTGTTTAGAAAAAAGAAAATACCGTCGCGGTGGTTTCAATAGTGTCGAACGGGTTTATCCGCCTGCTGGCAAATAGTGCGAGATTTTTTCAGTGCTAAATCTGCTGAAATCCAGCAGGAAGAAAATTTGTGTATTTTCATGTGAATAAAACCGTAACACTCATGACGGTGAAGAGCGGTGGATATCAGTGTAGTGTAGTGAAAAATCTAGCGAATTTAAAACGGATAAATAAGAGCTAGATAAGAAAAGAATGCTGGTTGGTAACCAGCAAGTGTGTTGTTTTGATGTTTACACTTCTGCATCAATGATAAGTGCAATTGCACTCGCCAGGTTAGTGTTTCAGCCAAAATCAAAAATCATACCAAACAACAATTTTAATGTCCGGCAAATTAATGAAACATTCGATTTATATAATATTTGGCTGCAAAATATATACATATAATTTATAATAAACTAAAAAATGGAAACAAAAATTAATTAACCTTGAAACATTAAAGAGTGCATTTACTCAAATCAGTGCACTTTGTAAGAAATGAAAACTTGCATAAATTATTGTAATTTTGCAAAATTTCGTTGTAGGAAAAAAATCATGTCATTAGTTAGGCTGATACAAATTTCGAATTCTTTTCATGTCCAAGTTAGCAGAGGGGGTGGCAAAAAATAAATACCACCGAGACGAAAAAAAAGACATATCTTTGTTCAAAGTTTGTGTGCAAATTATGACGTTTGTAACTTGCACTCAAATAAATGTTGAAAAATAACACTTTATTATTATTATTATTTATTTCGCTTGCCTTTCGACGACACTCTCGCTGTCACCTGACCTGTTTGTTGCAAAATTAAGCATTTGTGCTGTCGAAAAACCAATGAAATGAACAAAACGGTTTGAGCTTTTTTTCTCCCCCTTCCAATATTCAAGATTTTTGAAGGGGGGGTTGGGTGACATAAAATGAAAATAAAATTTGTAACGGCCTTACTCGAATCTGCCATTTTTTACTTTCACATAGTTGACGGGGAGTTATGATTCTCAAAAGGGATGATCTCTCAATCATTGAAGCTTCACGAAGCTCAGACCTGATCGACTTAACTGAAAACATTATAATCCAGTTTTTTGTGTCAACTAAGTTAGTTTTCTGTAAAATTGAAAACTTTTACCCCAATAGCAGTGCAACTTGTACCCAGGAGTTTCGGGTACAAAGCGTGTTCCTATAACAATGACTTTGCCACATCTCATAGACGTGGTTAGGAGAGACGATTTAGAACTTTATTATGTTTTTACTGCTGAACTGATCTAGCGAGTATCGAGTGTTTCAATATTTTTAATGTTAGTTTCACGCAATAGCATATGTGAAAAAACGGCAATTGTCAACAGGCCATGCTAAGTTTCAATGATGTTCAAAATTGGCTACAGTAATATCATGCCAGTATGAGCTTGATGTGTTTTTTTAATTGTCGGCGTTCTAGAAAGTTCCTTAAGTTTTAGACGGCCGTGGTTTATCGTTATTAGATTTCTGTTTTGCTCGCTTATTAGCGCTAATTTTTTAAAATAAATATCACATGAAAAGACAAATTCACCCGCAATAAAATAATATAAAAATGAAAACATATTTTACTGCTCTTTTAAACAAAAAGCCTGTGTTAATGCCAACATGAATTATTAAAAAAAAACAGATATGTTTAATTAATTTCAATCGTTTAGCTTTCAGAATTGTAGCAAACATGGGAAAAATTGCACGTTTTGCTTTTCTTTGCCACTAAATTCATTAGATTTCAGCTCCCAAATCTATTATGATGTTCTATTTAATTGGGGTGAATTGAACCATTTTCAATTTTCCAAAATTTTCTAATTAGCTTAAAATTTGGAAAATTAAAAATTACTTTCAGTTTGCCAATCCAATAGGTTTCATTTTTCTAATTAGCAAAACCCTCAAAACATCAAAAGTATTTTTTTGATGATCAAATCTTTGAAACTATTTACTTGATCATTTTCATAAGCGAATGTTTTGATTATTGCTTAAAATTTATGCCAATCAAATAAGCCGTGTTGACTGTTAAATTATTTTCAATCACTAATAAGGCACTCTCATTAGTTTCTGATTTTTCTTTTAACTTATTTTCAAAAAATGGTCGATTAAATTGGTTGCCTGTTTCTTTGTGGAATTGCAAAGTATGAATGTTAGAAAAAATCCCAAAAAATTACTTGCAAATAGTCATTTAAAGTTGCGTCCTGAAAAGATAGTCTGCGTCATTTTGACTTCTCGCTTTCTGCAATATTGCCCCCATTTTTTTTGCTAACAGTGCGTTGGTTTTTTCTCATTATTTCTAAAACATTAAAGAAATATTAGAACCTGAATTCTGGTCTTTGGTATTTATCGATGAGCTAACACTGTGACCATTCAATGATATTTTTTGAAAAAAAATACATTTTCAATTATTTATAAGTCGGGAGTCATTTCGATGAATGATTATCCTTTTACGCACATCAACATGCGTTACAAAAGCCAGTAAAAATGATGAACATGAAATAGAAAAAAAAACTAGAGTATCGGTAAGGAATTGCATCACATCGACAGAGGTCGCTCTTCGGCAGGTTTTGAATTAGAATGCTGTAGAAAACCACTGCTGAAGTAGTTTCATACCCTTCACATTTTCGCGAATGTTAAAAATGCCTAAACTAACAGAGTTGTAAATTGTAAAATCTTATGGAATACTTCAATAAAAAGTGGGTAGCCTCAATGTTTATTGGAGTATTACACACGATTTTACTATTAATAGTGATAAAGTTTAGTTCAATCGGAATAACCGGACATCGGTTACAACCATGCAAAGCGAACAATTCCACGTGAAAATTGAAAATTCGCCATGTGATGGATTGTTTACCTGTAAAAAAATTTCTAATAGTTTGCAGATAACAATTTTCAAAATTCAAAGAATTCGTAATCAATATTGTTTTCGATACGTTTTGCATGTCCAAGTTCTGTTCGAGACCATTTTCAGGTTCTTGGTACGGCAGTGCCAATTCGTTGAATTGACCCCAATGCGATGGTAAGCTCGATTTGCATTGTAAATTAATTTGAAATCTTTTAAAAGACCGAGTGTCTGAAAACAGTGCTTCAAAACTTTTTGCTCTTTGTACTTTTCGTTGTTGATAAACCGGTGTGGTGTTACACCAATGCATAATGGTCCAGAAACCAAATTTAGGGGAAATTTTGGTCTAGAGCACTATAGCAACATTTTAGAGAAAAACTTTCTTCTAAAAAGTTGTTACATATGATGAAACGCTTATTGAAAAATTATCAAAAACTAGGGTGACCAACATTTTCAATGCAAATATGTATCTAACTTTTTCATATTTGTAGATAGAAGAAAAATTTGTTCTACAATGTTATAGCTCCATTAATTTTAAGAAACTTTGTAAAAAAATGTTTTTCTCTATCTTTGAAATCAACCGATTTATATTGAAAAAACATATAACTTTTTTTTCAAGATTCATCTCAAAACTGTCTTTGAACGACTTTTAGTGCTTTTTAAGAGAAACAATTTGCAACACTGACATCGTAAATATCTCAGTTTTACTCAAAGTTATTAACATTTTTCATAAAAAAATGCGTTTTTCATTTGTATGTCATTCTTTTGAGGGCAAACTTAATCTAATTTGACTTAATTTAATTTAATTTGACCCAAAAAGATCGAAAATCGATCAACTGGTTCAAAAGTTATGAATTTTTTTAAAAAAAATAAATCGAATATTGCCGTTTTTTATGGTCACCCTATTTCGAAGTTGGTCACGAAAAGTGCTTCAATTGTGCTTAAAATCGCAAGGATGCATCTATGTTGAAAATAATCAAACCCATATTGTTTCGTTGGGTTGTTAAGGGAACTAGCTCCGAAATATCCGAAAACTAGCGAAATACCTATTCGAAATTGCTTAATGTTTGGGTAAGTAACATCCATTTTGGCAACCTTGAATAATTATGTGAATTATCGCTTTTTGCATTTTTAAAATAAATACAGCCCAATATCAGTGAAAGTAAAGTATGCGCTCACCATATGGCTTTTTACGGTACTAAATTCATCTGTATTTATACACTTGTGTTATTTGAAAAAAAAAATTGAAATACTTTTTATTGCATTTTATGAAAGGATATGTACTTTCAGACTTTAGAGTATCTTTTCTCAAGAAATCCTAAACGTCTGAGCAGTAGAACCGATTTGACAGCTATAGCAAGCGCGTAATCTGCTGCTGCGCGCCACACGCCGCGAACGATTATCTCGAAACTATTTTTTTTCAATGTGGCTGTGGTAAGCACTGGTTCTGAAGAACCATCAACCCGATCAGCCTGAATTTTAGACAGGTATGTTTATTACAATAACAGGATGCTCGGAAATGGAGCAATTTCAATTTAAAGCTATATTTTTTTCCTACCGAAAATTTTTACTTAAATAACGAAACTTTTTATAAAAACGATCACCATTTTTGAAATAAAAATGAAGCATGCAAAATCCTCCATTCATGTACAGCGTAAAGGTACAACCTACAGGATTTGTTTGTTTTTTTTGTTTTTTTTTTGTTTTATGTTTTGTTTTTGTGTTTTTGATAAGTAGTTCTTTCTGTAACATGTTCACCGCGAGAGACGTTGGAAAAATTATGTTTTGGTACAATGACTGCAGTGACTCTAGTTGTTAATATCTTTTTTTTTAAATTTTTGATCACCTGATATGCGTAAATAAATATGCATTTATTTTTCTAAAATATAATGTTTGTATACACCTGGCCGCAAGGTTACAGAGTCTGCTTTGTCGAGCTTTGTCAGTCGATATCGAAAAGGATTGAACATGGGTTTATTCTCAGGCTCCCCCACCATTACGCTGAGTTCTATAATACCTTTATGTGACTTTCTCTTAACAAAAATAATTCCCTCTTATCAATAAAACCAAAAGGACGCACGATTTTAGTTGAAAAGTATTGCACTTTTAGAAAAATCCTGCATTTATTCCTAGGGTCCCATGAAAAACAATGAGACAGGTGAGTCCGATCAGTCAACCTATATGTTTCGGGAAAAACACGTTTATAAGTTTATGGTCCCATAAGCTTCTGTACTGGTTAGTGGAACAAAACGGACACAGCTTTGCTAGATGCTTTGTGAGATGATAGTTTACGACATCAAATATTCAAAATTTTGAGTTCTGTCATTAACTGACAATATAGTGTTATATTCACTTCTTCGCAATGCATTTTGTTTGGAGATAAACACTCTGGCGATACGCTACAGTTTCCAAAAAAAAACAATCGATTCTTGGAAAGCTGAGAAATACCCGACTTTGTAGTGTAAGTAAATAAAAAAATGATTGCAAGTGATGAATAAAATGTATTTTTTTTTTTATTTTGAATAGCTTCATGTTAATTACGAGCGGGATCTGTACGTGGCCGTAGTCACAGGAAGCTGAGATCTATACCGGATGCGCTTGAAGCTTCCAATACCGAACTTAAGTGAAACATACCAACACGAGAGCATGGAAGAGGTTTGTCTACTTTGTGTGTGTTTGTTTTTTTTTGTGTTATTTTGACCAGAGTAAATCCTAATCCAGAGACTCTGCTGCTGGACTACTGCTGCTGTTGGAACCACTGTTGCTGCTGGGACTATTGCTACTGCTGCTGGGACTGCTGCCGAATTGTTGCCTCCAAGCAGTTCCGTGGAAACTCTAGGAGCAACTATTACAACATGGTCCAACGATCAACTGAAGGGCTCAGATATGTTCAAAGGGATCGGTAAACTTGCTTCAGCGGGAAAGCGCGGGTAAAAATTCAATGCTTCCGTCATGAGAACAATTGCTTATGTTTTTTCTTTATTTTACTTCTTAGGCTGATACAAAAAATTCAGCGATTGCGACATCGACCAAACCTACACAACTGGAACGCTGCGTTCATACACATATCCTGTTGTTACCAGGAAATGGTTTAATTGAATGAACAAACAGAATAAAATTCAATTAAATTCAATTCAATATATTGTACGCTTTTTTAAATGATAGAATGATCAAAATAAACAAAAAGAATAAAAACTCAAATTTTTGTAACCTTTTTTTAATGATTACAATACACTTGCTACCAAGTCTAGCGTAGTAGTAAAATTCATTCACTTGGTCGTGTGGTTCAGCGTTTGGCGGTACGTTTGGTTTTTCTTGTTTCAGTCTCTGCGCCACTTTATCTATTCACTCTTGTCATACCTATTCACCTATGGGTTGTTTATATAAAGTTTTTTCGAATAACAATAACAGAGTTAAGCGCTATTCCCACTGTTTTCGGACAGTGTCCAAGCCGTGGCGCGAATGCAAAAAAAAACGACAATATTTCACTGCCACATAGTAACATCTTCGCAAGTTGTTGCCATGCACTCTCCGAGAAGCACGAAATATCGTCGGCAACGATATTTTTCATTCGCACGGCGGTAACACGGCACTGCCCCGGACATTGCACGGCGGCTTGGTGTGAAAACGTTCGAAATAGCGCTGTATTAATAACTAGAGACACCTCACCAATTCGGCTGTCGCACGTGGATATGCGAATGACCTACACAATTGAAACGAAGCGGAAATTTTTATGATATACAAACTGGAACTATGCTGTTATATACCCAAAACACGCAGGCCCAGTGAATCGCTGTAGGCTTTGCAGGCAAAACGATTAAGAATTAGTTTGTGAAGTTTTTTTTAGCTTTTTAATTTCAAATATATTTAAATTTAAATATAAAACTATAAAATTTCAGTGCCGTTTAAAGGAAAAATTGTAAACCCTGATTAACTGAAGAATGAATAAATAATGAAAATTGTATTTATTCTCCTTGTTCATGAACACACTTACACACTTTTTAATTATCCTAAAATAAAAAAAAATCATTAACTAGTTGAACGTTCCCGGCGATGCTCGGGATGGATTCAAAATTTAGAATCATTTTTTATATTTCTCTGCTGCATTAGCACAACTCACTTCAGAAATAGTTATATTCAGTTTTATTTTGAGATTAGGGCTGCTCTACAGAAACTGCAAGTCGCCTTCAAAACGACGTCTGGGGTGTGACTAAACTCTTTGACGGTCACAATAAAATCCTTTGGTCACTGAGCGTTTGAGTGTTTGATTTAATAATTTTAAACATTTTAAATTCATTGATTCCTTGCGATTCGATTATATCGTTTAAAAATGATTGGTTTTATCGGAAAGACAACATCCTCGACTTTTGGCTTTTGTACGTGACCTCTATTCCGGATATATATTGGGTGCATTTCAGTTATTTTCGTTGTTTTCCAGAAACTGAAAGTGGTCATCTTCTAATTCAATATGGTGTCCAGGGTCAATGCTTGGCTTCTCTACATCATTTCGATTACGGACATATCTATATGTAGTAGTATTCTATTATTTTTTTAATTCAAACTGTTGTCTAAAATCAATTTATAGCTCCTTGCATCATTATGGATCCAGTGATACTCATATTGGGTGGTATTTGGTCATTTTCGGCTGGTTTCCAGACACCGGAAGTCGCCATATTACAATTCAAAATGTTGTCTACACACTTAGATTTTATTGCCGAGAACTCAACAGCTGATAAATTCAGTCAAGCGTTCTACGAGTTTTCGGCAGAATTTTCAAGAACTTCGGCGAACGAAATTTAATACCTGCTGGTTTACGGTAGATCGATATATTTGCTGAATGTTCTTCGAAATATATTGCTGACATTTGTAAAAAATTTCGCCGAGCTCCACCAGCTGTTGGGAAGTTTGCCGAGATAAATTAAGTGTGTAAGGTCGATTTTTGGCTTCAGTGCATCATGACAATCCCGGAAATACCCATATTGGGTGGTATTTAGTCATTTGCCGCTGTTTTTCAGAAACCGGAAGTCGCCATCTTGGATTTCAAAATGGCATTAGGAGACAATTTTTGGCCTCTGAGCGTCAATCTGGTTAAAGAAACACTCATATTGGGTGTTATGTTAACATCTACATGCCAAATTTGGTTCCATTTGCTTGGTTAGTTTTCGAGATGTGCAGAAATTTGTGTTTTATTTGTATGGGACCCCTCCCTTACAGAAGTGGGAGGGGTCTCGAACTATCTTAGTCACCTTTCCCGGCCCCTAAAAGCCCTATATAAAAAATTTCACGCCGATCGGTTCGGTAGTTTCCAAGCCTATATGAATCAGACAGGCAGACAGACAGAGCTGCATTTTTATTTGTTTAGATTTTTTAGTGTTAGCAAACCGCAGTGCCAGGTTCACAATTTGTGTTTGACGATGCCTGTTGTTTGTTTACACGAATAAATAATTGTCAGTAAATGTCTAAGCAAAAATTAGGCATATACATACTCCATCGTTATATTTGAGTTTTGTTTAATGGCCTCGTTTGGTGCCATTTTGCTTATTTGTTGTATATGAACTAATTCGATTGTTTGTTTGTATTAATTATTTATTTAAACAATTTTGTTGTATCTTGCATGCATATAAAATTTAAATTTAGGTGAAAACAAGTTGTAGATTAGGTCAAATTATTAAATTGTTCTAGAAAAATTTAATAATGATAAACAAAACCCTGGCACTAAACTGAACGATAAGTTTGTAGACGTTTCGAGGCGTCGGATACAAACAACGGGGCCGTGCGCTACGCGGCAGGGAGGGTCTACAAGGAAAGCGGACAGGTTTTAAATAAAAAGGTCGGATAGCAAATATGCGGGAGAATTTTTGATTGCAACCCGGAGGAGTATAGTCGCGCGTTGAAGATCCAGTTTCGAAGTTTTGGCGGAATATCGCCTTAAGTGAGACCCTTTGTGGCCAAATTGGAAGGCCATTTTGTACGCTAGTTTTTGCGCGGCGTTGAAAGCCGCGGCCGTGGTGAAAGGCGAGTTGAAGCCAGTTAAAGCCATCCATAGTGCAACAGTGACACCCTCGGGGTTACCCACCAGCCGATTGTCCATCAACAAGCCGGTGCTACCCTTGTGACGCCCCACCGGTGACCACCGAGGCCACCTTGTCTGATACTACAACGCCCAGCTGGCCAGAAGACTGAATCCGACCAGCGAAACCACCGCATCTCCAAGAGGGCAAAGCAGCCACCCAACCAGCATCTAACCCCCCCCCCCTCCTCGCAAGCGGAGTGCCCGACGGACGTTTAAACGTGCAAAGATATGCGCAAGTAAATTGAATCCCTACTAACTCTTCCTTCCCGCTAAAAGTAATTTTAATAAAAATTTTGTATGGTCTCGTAATTTTCAAGCTGTTCTTTGTTAAATCAATTGTCCTTTTGACTTGCTTACGCTCCATAGTATACGTTTTTTGAATTTCGCTCAGTGACCAATGGTATAGGTGGGTTGAAAGTTCGCCCGATTGAGTTTTCTACAGGAGACCCAAGTAACGATCCAAAGCTGGTAAGCAAAAAAAAACAGTTAGAAGCTAGTGGACTGTAACAAGGGTTCCACTTTTGAAAGTACTGAAAATATTGGTCAAATACCACTTTAGGCTATATTCCTGATACCGGAGTCGTCATCTTGGAGTTCGAAATTGCTATTGGGAATGATTTCTGGCCTCTGAGCATAATCTTGTTTCTGAAAATACTAAGATTGTATTGTATTTGACCACCAAGAGCTGTTCGCCAGAAACCGGAAAATACCATTACAAAATTAAATATGGCAGCTGGAGTTGATATGGGATGACCATTTGGGGGTGTTTTCTATCATTCTTAAGTTTAGGTCTAATAATCTGCAAGATCAGTCACGATTACTACAATGTTTGTAGTTACGTATTTGATGAAAATAGCTTCATGTGTCTGAGATGTGCGGCACTCATTTATTTGTCATATATTATACCGTTCCAGCTGAAAACCAAAAACAATGACTTGCGACGTTAGATTTTTTTAACTTATGCACAATGCGCATCATGTCGCATTAGCGTAAAAAATCGCGTAAAAACCGCCTTAATTCGAAAATCTGCGTAAAAAAAAATTCGTGAAAAAATGCGAAAAAAACCTGATCGGTGCGTAAAATATAGATATTCAAAAACATCACTTCGCGTGCACATTCGAATCAAACGATTTGATGTGATTAAAATTGTCTGTCATGTCTACGCAGTTATATGAATAATATATCACTTTTTATTTTTCAGATTAAATTATTTGCAATGTACATATTTCCATATTTTCTTCATTTGTCAGATATTCTCAAATTCCATTCCTAAGCATTACCGAACATTTTAATGTAAAAAAATCACTATATGTCATCGCTTTGAATTTCGAGTTTGAGGCGAATTACGCATGTTTATGTAGTGAATAATATCTCAATTTTTAGTAATCAGGTACCTGTTGTTTTCCTCAAATGTCTCGTCTGAATATCGATATAAAAAACACATGCCATCGCTTTGAATTTCGAATTATAGGATGAACGTTGAAGGTTGAACGAAAAAAAGTCAGGTTTTATTTATGTTTTACGTTATGTGAATGATATCACAATTTTTATTATTAAAAAACCCTAACTGTTTCACAAATTTATTGCTTCGACATCTGCGAATATTTTCTTGTGATAAAATTTACATGTCACCGCTTGTTTTTGAGTTAGAACGATTTAAGATCATGGTGCTTGTTGTATACCTTAGAAACGGCGGGAATAATATCAATAAGATCTGTGTTACATAATTCCATTTTTATGTAGTAGATAAAAATAACTAATCATGAACCATCGGTGAACCTATTAATGGAGCGCTCTAATCCAATACTGTGTTATCAAAATAATCAAAACGGAGCAACCTGCACACCGTCGTTGCTGCATCGCACACCACGAGGTATAAATCACACAGCCCCGCCGCCACGTTTTACGTTATGTGAATGATATCACAATTTTAATTATTAAGAAACCCTAAATGCTTTACAACTATATTGCTTCGAACTCTACGAATATTTTCTTGCAACGAAACGTGCATGTCACTGCTTACTTTTATGATTTAGAACGATTTAAAATGATAGTAATTATTGTGCACCACAAAAACGGCGGGAATAATATCAATAAGATCTGCGTTACTTAATTTCATTTTAATATAGTAGGTAAAAATAACTAATCATGAATCATCGTATAAAAGAAGCGCGTTAATTCAATACTGCGCTATCAAAATAATCAAAACAAAGCTACCTGTACAAGTGTGCACCGCTAAGTATAAATCGCACAGCCCTGCCGCCACGTTTTACATTATGTGAATGATATCACAGGTTTTATTATTAAGAAACCCTAAATGTTTCACAAATATATTGCTTCGAACTCTACTAATATTTTCTTGCAATAAAATGTACATTCAACCGCTTACTTACGCTAATTGTGCACCTCGGTAACGGCGGGAATAATATCAATGAAATCTGCGTTACGTAAATCCATTTTTATATAGTGGATAAAAATAATTGATCATGCACCATCCTATAAATTAAGCGCTCTAATCCAAAACTGCGCTATCAAAATAATCAAAACAAAGCAACCTGCACATCGCCGTTGCTGCATCGCACACAATGAGGTTTGAATCGCACAGCCCCGCCACCACGTTTTACGTTATGTGAACGATATCACAATTTTTATTATTAAGAAACCCTATATGTATCATAAATATATTGCTTCGAACTCTACAAATATTTTCTTGCAATAAAACGTACATGTCACCGCTTACTTTTTTGATTTAGAACGATTTAAAATGATGGTGGTTATTGTGCACCTCAGGGACGGTGAGAATAATATAAATTAGATCTGCGTTAAGGGATTTAATTTTCATGTAGTAGATAAAAATTATTAATCATGATCCATCCTATAAATGAAGCACTCTAATCTAATAATGCGCTATCAAATAATCAAAATAAGAACCTGCACCCCGCCGTTGCTGGATCGCACACAATGAAATGTAAATCGCACAGCCCCGTCGCCACGTTTAACGTTATTTGAATGGTATCACAATTTTAAGTATTAAAAAAACCCAACTGTTTCACAAATATATTGCTTCGACCTCTACGAATATTTTCTTGCAATAAAACGTACATGTCACTGCTTGCTCTCTTGATTTAGAACGATTTGAAACGATGGTGCTTATTGTGCACCTCAGAAACGGCGGCAAAAATATCAATAAGATCTGCGTTACGTAAATTAATTTGTATATAGTAGATAAAAATAATTAATCATGCACCATCCTATAAATGAAGCGCTCTAAACTAAAACTGCGCTATCAAAATAATCAAAACAAAGCAACCTGCACACCGCCGTTACTACATCGCACACCACTAGGTATAAATAGCACAGCCCCGTCGCCACGTTTTACATTATGTGAATAATATCATATATGTATTAAGAAACCCTAAATGTTTCACAAATATATTGCTTCGAACTCTACGAATATTTTCTTGCAATAAAATGTACATGTCACCGCTCACTTTCTTGATTTAAAACGATTTGAAATGATGATGCTTATTGTGCACCTCAGTGACGGCGGGAATAATATCAATGAAATCTGCGTTACGTAAATCCATTTTTATATAGCGAATAAAAATAATTAATCATGCACCATCCTAAAATAAATGAAGCGCTCTAATCCTAAACCGCGCTATCAAAATAATCAAAACAAAACAACCTGCACACCGCAGTTGCTGCGTCGCATACAATGAGGTTTGAATCGCACACCCCGCCATCGTGATCTCGTTGCGGCAGGAGAAGTTTGGTTGTGTTTGTTTTGACCAAGTCCGCATGCCAGCCGCACCGGACTTGCTTCAAAACAAACACAACTAAACTTCCCTCTCGCCCGCGACGCACGAAGACGAATGAACCCCTAGGAGCGGATGAACCCTGGTCCGACATTTTTGTTGCATTTGAGCACGACATCGGACCGATGTTGAGCCAAATGTCGACCCGTTGTTGGACCGATCTATCGGAGAATCGGACGCGAATTGGTCCGACATCGGCCCGACAATTCTTACTGGGGTGCTTTGCACGCAAAAAAATGAGTAGCACCCGATCCCTGCGTATGGGGCAGCCAAACTTTGAAACCACGTGTTCAATCATAATTCATCAGTTAACCCTTAACTAGCCCGTTCATCTGATATCAATATTGTTCAAATCGGTTGTGTAGTTTCTAAGATAATGAAATTTCGTGATTTTCACATTTCGATACATTACAGACGAAGTTACAGTCCGATTACTGCAAAATTCAATAGGGTGTTATGAGGTAGGTAGACCTTTTATTTGATACTAATTCTGTGGAAATCGGGTCAACCATCTCTGAGAAATATGAGTGAGTCCAAGTAAGTGGTCTTGGAATATGTTCCATTTCATAGCTGGATTTCACATTTTTAAACATAACAGGCAAAGTAATAATCCGTTTGTAAAAAAAATCATTAGGGCCTTATGGGGCAACAAGACCTTTCATATGACACTAATTTTATAAAAATCGGGCCAGCCATCTCTGAGAAACATGAGTGAGATTAAATAGTCTCCAGAACCCGTTTCTTTCCATAACTTCTGAACCACATGTTCAATCTTCATAAAATTCAAAAGTTAAGGGTTTTTAAGGTAGCCCGTTCATTTGAAACTAATTTTAATCAAATCAGATGTGTGGTTTCTGAGATATTGATGTTTCGTGATTTTTACACTTTGATACATAACCTCTAAACTAGAAATCAGATTACAATAAAATTCAATAGGGTCTTATAGGGCAACTAGACCTTTCATTTGCAATTAATTTCATTGAAATCTGTTCGGTCAGACCATCTCTGAGAATAGTGAGTGCGAAAAAAGGTGCACATACACACGTACACACCCACACACAAACATATACACCTATACATGCTTATTTGCAGAAAATGCTCGATTCGTCTAACTGAGTCGAGTAGTATATGACATTCGGCCATTTAGATCACTTTTCTACCTTTTAATTAGCCAGTGATCGTTAGGAGGAAGTCAATATGTTTACTTTCATTATGTGATTTCACATTTTCATGAACAACGGACAAAATTACAATCCGATTGCAATGAAATTTAATAGCAACCTATGGGGCAACTAGACCTTTCATTTGACACTAATTTTGTGAAAATCAGTTCAGCCATCTCTGAGAAAAATGAGTGAGTTTAAACAATCTCAGGATAACTTTTCTTTACATAACTTTTGAACCATATGTTCAATCATTACGAAATTCAAAAGTTAAGGGTTCTGGAGACAGCCCGATCATTTGAAACCAATTTTAATAAAATCGGTTGTGTGGTTTCTGAGATATTGATGTTTCGTGATTTTTACATTTTGATACATAACCTCTAAACTAAAAATCCGATTACAATGAAATTCAATAGCAACCTATGGCGCAACTAGACCTTTCATTTGAAATTAATTTTATGAAAATCGGTCCAGCCATCTCTGAGAAAAGTGAGTGAGAAAAAAAAGTTGCACATACATACACACACACACACACATATATACACATACATACATACATACAGAAAATGCTCAGTTCGTCGGAAGGGGTCGAGTGGTATATGACATTCGGCCATTGGGACCACTTTTATACCTTTGGTTTTTCCAGTGATTGCTATACCTTTCTAGGAGAAAGGCAAAAACATTTGCGGTAATCGATTTTAAAAAAAAAATCAAGTTTTAGGAACGGAACACCGTCAGTCGAAAGTTGTGAATGGCTGTATGAATCGCCGTAGCCGCGGTTTTTTTCTCGTTCTGTGCAAGGTTTTTTTTTTTTTGAAAAATCATACAGGCCGAAAAAAATGCCTAGTTAAACGAAGCGTGTGCAATATTTTCAAGAAAAAGGTTTGCGACAATGGATTTTTAAAAGTTTCCTGTCTTGCAAACAGAGCAGGAACGTTAGTCAAAAGTTGTGAATCGCTGTACATTTTTTTTACGAATCACCGGCGCCGATAGTTTTTTTTTTCGTTTGTAGCAAACAGTTAGTTTACTAGAAAATTTGACTTAGCAAGCTAAGTACTTTCTGTAAGCGGGAATTTTTTTATTTGAAAGTTATTTTCTCAAAGCAATGAAGCTCAAATCCCTTTAATTATATAAAAAACACTCTGAAAAAAATTGTGAAAAACTGCATCAATTGTAAAAAGATATTTTTGACGTAAAAATAAATAAAAACAAAGTTTTCATTTGCAAAAAAGTGTTGATATTTTTTAGAAACTTAGAGTAGTAAAAAAAACTTTTAACAAAAAGTCCGGAAGAAAAATGAAACAAAAGAAAAGGTTGAGTTTCCGAGCAATTTTGAGAAAAATTGCATTCCAATGGTGTCCAATATCCTCTAAACACGGGCAACCAATTTTATCGTCCTTTTTTGTGCTATTGATTTAATATTTTGGAACACTTGGACTCATTTTTGAGGAGCTATTCAAAAATGCTATTTTGGAAAGGTATTGAGCATGAGCATGAGCATGGTTGACCGCCCGCGGTTGCTACTCCGTTATTGCCAGATCAGCTGTAATTACACAGAGAACCAATGGATGATGCTTGGGATTAACATTCATCCTCAATGTGTAAAAACTGGTGACCTTAATCTTTATATTAGGCAATACCAGCGCCGGCCGCATCCGAATGCAGGTCAAAGAAGGAGTGTGTATAGGAATATGTTGACGTGATACTCGCTTTATTGGAAGCCGAGAACACCTCTGCACTTCCACGAGAAATCACTGGGATGATGGAGAAAAGGGTTAGGTTTGCAGCAGATTTCGTTTTGGTAAACGATGCGCTGAGTTCTAATACCGGGATATTTGTTATTATCGCGCGTACGAGTTCATTATATCTTTTACGGAAATCATAACGCGATCCGAACTCATTCCGGTTGATGATGTAACACCGCAAAAATAAAGCGCACGCGAGGATACCGGACCTACAACCTAATCAAGACACACTCAAATATTCGAAAATCTGTTTATGAAGTCATTATGCAACTACCGAAACGTATCTCTCATTGATTTATCTCAGCTGACTACACAATGTTACGAAGCAACCAGATATGCATTACCCAAAAATAAGAAAAAAGTAAATATATAGGCCCTCAACACATACTGCAAGCGGTCAGCAAGAGAACCTCAAAAACGGCCTATTTGCTTGGCCATCGCCGTTCGACAGACGAGTCGCGTATAATCCTGATATTAATTGCAAATAATTGCGATATTTGGTGGCGATTAATTACGATGTTTTGTCGCGATTAATTATTTACGATATTTATCGAACGAACGGAACCTATTCCGAATCACTGCGTGCTGGAAAAGAACCTACGGGTGGACAGTCTGCGAATAAATGGTTTGGTACACATCGAAAGTCACAACACACCGAAAATCCATAGTTGAGCAAAGCTCACCTGGGCCGAAAACACGTTTACTTCGTAAAGTTATGCGCGAACGCTCTATTCTCTCTTACCGACGCATACGCGCGGAGACACGGTATTTAGCGTTGATTACCACTTACTTCTTGAATAATAAAGCGAAGATACCTACTGAGTATGAAAAAACTGGCAAAGTTTCATGCATTCATAGCTAGAAAATTTTTAAAAATGCAAATATGCATATCTAACAAGACCGAGTACTAATTAGATTTAACAAAATGCCAAAACAATTGCAGTCAAAATTTATTTGCCATGCTCACCGACAAGATTTCTACTTAATTAAATTAAAAGTTGTCTATGTGTTTCAGTATTTACTCAAAAGCTAGAAAAATCATAAAACAAGGGCATAAAACTGCTCAAAATATTCGTAACCGTCCAGTCGGAGCGCGAAAGATAAATTTCTCAATTATGTTGTACTGCTACTCATTCCGTCATGTAAAAACCAGCGTGTTCAAAGGTTTAAAACATCCCTCCTATTGGAGCAATTCTGTCTATTGAGTATAGACTTTGGCAAACAAAGCGACTCCATGAAATCACGCTTTAACAAATCTCCATATACTGAGAGCAATGCAACCAGATATGTATCTTCCAAAATAAAAATAAATAAATAAATAACCCAATTGATTCAGAAACGGCTGACAATGCAAGCAGGGTATGTACAGTATCCCTACCGACGTCAGTCCACTGCGCACACAAATAACGAGACAGCTCGATGAACGCGAAAAAAAAACTATACCTCACACATATATATCATCCTCATATAAACTGCACAAAAACAAAAGAAATCACAAACTCACGACAATCCTACAGTCTGCACCCCTTAAGTCTCAGCACGCACTGCAAGGCCGATGCCATACCGGAGAGGATACGAAGCTAACAGCATCGTGAAAAGCAGAAAAAAAAAACAGTGGTTCCCTTTTGCCATGCAAATCAAACAAAAAACACAGGCAAAACGTTACCAACACTAATACTTATCCTTTAACTCCCGCGTCCTCTGTGAATCATCATGCTAGTGCGAGAACGTGCCGCACGCAAGAGCAACGGTCATCCTGCACTTGCACTTCTCGCGCTTTTCCTTGTTCACCTTGCACTTACTCACACACACTTATGGCAAGGCAAGGGCTAGCGGGAAACGTGCTCCGCCACCGAAAAAGAACCGAAATTGCACGAATCTTTAACGGATTTCAACATTGACGTCACTCTCACCGATAATACGAAACCGCCACATTTCGTATTAACTTTTACTCCACTCTTTGCACTTAAAATATAACGATTACGCGACGGGAAGGCTAAATAAAATACGTCGACATTATTGCACTATCCTCAACCGTACACGACAACCCTCGGAACACTTCATCGCGATTCGAATCAAACACTCGGAATTCACACCGAAACAACAGCAGCCTTCATTCAATAAATGTAGACACATCCCTTTTCCAGATAGAAAATATATAACTTATAAAAACATGAAAAAACGATGAAAAATTCCGACGAGAAACATTTTCACGTCCGTTTTTGATCACAGCTTGCTTCGATCTCCCCTTGAGAAGAACGATGACTCTCAAAACCAATTAATGTTCACATAGGAGACAAAGTATGGTTGAAAAAGGAAAACCGTAGAAAACTAGATTCAGTATATTCAGGACCATTTATCATTATTCAGATACAACACCCAAATGTAACAATAAAAAACGCAATATCAAAAGAAACCCAAACAGTACATAAAAACAGAATTGTCAAATGATAATTGCAATACACTATCATATAATTAAACATAGTTTATAAGATCACAGGCAAACTGAAAAAAAAAAAATATAAAATCCTATTACGAGATAACTGGACTCAGGCAACAATTGAACAATTCCATTCCATTTCATTACATTACATTATTCTTCTAAAAAAGGGATGTGTCATGTGACAACTTGAGCACCCCTAGTTAATACAATCAATACAACCCAAAATAGCCATCAGCTAAACGCATAACACAGAAATGCTAAATAGTGTTATTACAACCATATGCGACAATTGTCGCGCAAGAATACCACACACTGATAGACAATTACTTCTTTGCCTCTTTCTCTACCACCCGTACGCAACCGTACCAGTGCATGGACTCAATAGCCGAAATATGACCTGACGCAGCATTCTAGACCCTTTGCATATAGCCACACAGTCCAGAGGTCTCGCTCATACTTACTATTAGGATAGGTTTAAGCAAAAATGTACAAATCATATATAAGGAAGAAATTTACTGAATACAGATCAATTGGTATGATAGCAACTGTCTCACTAAGTTCCTTCAGCCTGAACCGGTAGTCTAATACCCTAGTTCGGTTACTGAATAGAAAGAAATAGCCTTCTCCATCCGATGTTCTAAAAGGACATCTTACATATTCACTGGCCCAATGGGCTGTGAAGCTCCCGTCTTATTTGTATAAATTATTGACACACTTCCATATTAATTGATGAGGAAGTTGATGACATAAAAAAGTTAGATATGTCAGCGAAAATAAGATAATGAAGTCTACCGCTGAATTTTTCTAACTAATAAATATTGCAATTTTTTTTTTCACTTGTACTCTAACTTGTGTCGACGGAAAGCATGAGCTAGTTTCCGCTTGCAAATATTCGATCTGAACAGTGTAACCAGAAAACTTATATTTGTTTTTAAAATACAGTCAAATTTCGCTCGTTGGGCTATGTTTAGTTGGGCTCCCGCTCGTTGGGTTATAGCCCAACTAAATCGAAGATAAACATCATTTCTGATAACGTTTTAACGCAGAAAGTAGAATTATTTGAAATAAAAACAAATGAAGCTGAGTATAAATGTAAACAAACAATATTTTAATCAATTGTCAGAGAAACAATATAAGTTTTGTGCCTTAATAATGCAACGTAGAGCTATGCCTATTTTTGAAAGTATTTGAGAACACGTTATTATTGAGCACTCCTTTTTGGCTTTAAATGTGTGGCTTATGTAAAACAAATTTCGAATTTGGCCCTATGCTGCGTTTGGCTCAGATTTTGACAGTTCGTTTGGCTCACAACGTTATTATTCAAAAATGCTATTTTGGAAAGGTATTGATGATTTTTGTTTTTCCAAAAAAATATTCAGTCTAAAAAAACTTTTTTTTGGGAAAAATAATGTTCTGAAAGAGCTTATTTCAAAAAATCTTTTTTTTGAAGTAGAATACTTCTCTCAGGAAGTTCGGCTACATAGGGATGTGAAATGAAAATCTAAAACCGAAAAAAGTGAAAAATATGTCCAATTTCAAATGCTAATTAATCGGTTAGTATTCGATGGATTTCCTTCGTTCTTGCAGCAATAGATTGGAAAATATTCTAAGATTCTTCCCAAAAGAAGATAATTGTAATTTTATTATTCACACTATTATACTATTGACAATAGTCAAGCCTTGTCAAAACGAAAAATTCGACCTCTGATTGGTCGTTATATGATTGCTTCCCAAGCACGGTCGACAGGATTATATACCTTGCAATTGAAAACATGCTATTTGGCCTATATAAGAGCCTGTTTCAGCCGGAGCCGCTCATAATAGTTCTCAGCGTGTGTCGCCAGACTGCCATTATTCCCCCCGTGTTGGGGCAGCATGAAGATTGCCATCTGGAAATTCAATTTCGGAAATCAAAATGCCTTTTTTAAGGCAAATAAACAAGTCATTGAAAGTTAATAATTTTTGTCAACGCAAGCAAGCATTCTGTGTTGCATCCTAGCAATTCAAATTTGTCGCACCCGTCCAATTTACTGAATGTGAAATAGCTTTCACAGTGCATGTTGTCCGTGTATCTTAATTCCACCAATGTTAGGGCAGCTCAAAGGTTGTAATTAGCAACCGATTTTGAACCGCAACATGCTTTTTTCAAGGCAAATAAAAAAATAATTGAAGGTTAATAATTTTCTGGCATCAACACACGCAAACATTCTGTGCGGGATGCAATCAAATTCTGTTGTAGTTGTCTAATTTTTACTTTATTTAGTAAACTCCCCACTGTAGGGGCAGCGCAAAGGTTGCGATCAGCATGACCAACTTTGAATAACAAACGGTTAACGTTTATTCACTAAAAATTCATCCAATTCAAAACAGGTTTTTGTCTGAGTACAATAATTGCCACAAAAAGACATTAAAAATTTTACCGCATTATTAGACGCGTTTCTCCAGTCATGCCTCGTGAACGTGAAGGTTCCCTATCACAGACATAGATTTCGTGCTCCAGCACGTTACAACACGTGGAAATTGTCTTTTTACTAGTCCTGCCCATAATTCAAAAATTGGCTAATATGCCATTTTTACCAAAATCGAGAAAACAGTTTCTCGTGATGGTACACACCCTAAACAAGGTCCCTACGGAAGCCGATTGTCGAAAAATGCATTTGGGAAGGCAGCAAACGTGAAACAATTTTGGCTAATATCCAGAATAATTTAGAATTTGGCTAATATCCAATATCCTATTTGAACCTGTGGCATGTTCACGAACCAGTGTATTATTACTGAACTGTGTTTCTTCTAACTTTCGAAAGTGTGTTGTAGCTTGGTGGTTACTGGCGACTGGTGAGCGATCGTAAGGCCATTGCATCAAATTTGACTTTTTCACGAAGAATATTTGATGCTACAAGAATTTATTTGTTGTACTGCGAAACCCAATGATCAAAACGTGTGACTGTTTCCTTCTGTCATAAACCTTTACATTTAAAAAAATGATATTTGGCTCTTTGATTAGGAGTATTATTAATAAAGATAAGATTCAGATTTCATTTTGGATTTGATGAGGAAAAATAGGAAAGTGGATTGTGAGATTACCATGAATAATAATATTTTCGTTATATTATTATATTGCCGCACGTAACAATTGTCTCGTCGTCCTTTTCATCCTCACTTGTGCTTCCGTGTTGTTTTATTGAATTTAAAACCATTTGCATCACCAACGAGTACGATATAATTCACATCGTATGGATATTAGCCGAATTGTACACCGTTTTGTCAACTGACCTTTCGTTTATAATTGAAAAAAAAAAAACGGCTACTGTGTTAAAAATACGTGGCGGATGGAATTTTTCTACAGATTTCTCTGTTTCAACTCAACGGCAAGGGTCCAGCATATATGAAGGGTGACATACTCAATAAAAAAGTTGTCATGAGCAGTCAAATTATGTTGTACCGATAAAAAACTTTCAAAGGCGTTTTTCTCGATTTGATGCCTACGGCATATTAGCCAATTTTTGAATTATGGACAGTAGTGCAACATTTCTTTGAAGTGTTTTATTATTCTCGGGTAAGAGACTACGAGTGCATTTATTGCATTTATTGAGAAATCCATCGGAAGTGTATTCAGTGCTATGTCTAAATATATGAACGCCAAATACAAGCGTGATGCTCGGAAACGCGCGAAGGACCAGCATGGGGGAAGTGCATCGAAGAAAACAAGTACCAGTACGGAGGTCAATTTAAAAGCAGCCAGAGGTAGCACGTGTCCAACTTCTGGTTGGGACGCTGGAGAAGGGCCTTCTACTAGAGGTAGGAGAAATCGAACCATTTTTAGGACAACCAAACAAATGAATTGAAGATTTAATATTTTCTTGTTCTGAGCTTTAACCAAAAGTTAATTATCTTAATTTGAATTCACATGTACATATACTCTGACTGTTGAAACTTGTTTGCGCCGCAAAGAGTTTGTACTTTTCCTGTTCAGTGAGGTCGTATTTATATGTGCAAACTGAAATTGAGTAGTACTTCAACTTCGTTTGCACAGAATTTTCAATACTGCCAATGAGCGGTCAACATGTATTTACTAGGAAAAATGACTGACACGCAAGCAGCCGGGTTATCTTACTTGTAAAAGTATTCTACTTCAACCTTGCGGTCGTGGCTTTGCACACAACTTTCCTGTGATTTTTTTATAAAAACTACATATGATTTAACAAACATTAGGATTGTCCGACCATAGAGAAATAAAAACAGTTGTAATTTTTTCTTATTTTATTTTCAGGGTATAATTTTTTTGGAAGGATAAAATTATAAACTACAATTTTGCCAAAGACATTACGTCAATTAAACAAACCGTTTTGCTTGTACAAATATTTTTAACTATGCAAAGAGTGCTATTGGAGATCAAAAATATTTTTAAAGCCAAAACGGTTTGTTTGCCTGGCATAGTGTATTTGGCAAAGTTGTAGATAGTAATTTTGCTCCTCCAAATTAAAAATATTTATTTTTTCAAACTAAAATTACTATTTTTTTCCTGATTTCTCCATTATCGGACAGTCCTTAATATTTAGGTAATCTTGCATAGTTATGGTGAAAATACGGGTTTTGAACTTCAGCGCATAAATTTTTTTAACTCAGTCATTTCTCAACCGATTCTCAGTATTTTAGCATTTTTGGAAAGGGGATAAACAGAGCTTTAAAAATATACACAGGTTTGTATCAATATCACTAGAACATGTTGAGTTATAATCAAAATTTTCAGACTTTTTCATTTTTCAACTCAACTTGAAATTTGTCAGCTATTTTTGTCAGGATATTTATGTGGTCCCCGTGGCTCCATGGTTAGCGCTGTCGATCAGCTTGCTCTCTCACACGGTTGTGATATCTGGTTCGGTTTCTGATCAGGTCATGGATCTTTCCGAGCTGGAAATTTTCTTGGCTCAGCACTGTATCGTTGTATTTATCCAAAAATGCAAAATGTGCCAAAAACAATAGAATTCTCTTAACTAATCTAGTCAATCGAGATCCCTATTAGCCCCCACGCTAGCGTGCGATATTGTTGTATTGTGAGAAAGATACTACAAATACACTAAAACTTTGAAAGTATATTCAGTGACAACACCCACATTAGAGATGGTCGGGTTCGGGTTTGAAAATTTTTGAAGGTGTCGGTTTTGGGTTCGATGGGAAAAAAATTTTTGGGTTCGGGTCGGGTTCGGGTTTGAAAATGTCGGGTTTAGGTCCGGATATCCGAAACCCGACTATATGAAACAAGTATTTTATAAGATAATGTTACCTAATTTCATGCAACAGTGAAAATCACTAACATTCCAATACCATTCGAAGCTTAAAACTTCAGGGCAGCCTCAAATTGGTACAAAAAATCAACCCCCAAAAAAAATCTCGGGTTCGGGTCGGGTCTCAGAGTTTCGGGTTCGGGTTTCACAAAAATAAAATTCTCGGGTTCGGGTTTGATCGAAGAAAAAAGTTTTGGGTTCGGGTCGGGCTCGGGTTTCAACCGAAAAAAAAATCGGGTACGGGTCGGGTACGGGTTTGAAAAAACTCAAACCCGACCATCTCTTACCCACATATAGGTAAACTCTATAGACAAATTTATATGTTTTAAAAGAAATATTTCCCGCCTTTCCGAAACGGCCAAAATATAAAAAACTAGTTGAAAAATAACTTAGTTAAACATAAAAATGTGAGCTAAGGTCTAAAAACTGGGTTCTGACCATAACTTAAAATTTTAGGGGCCTTTGAAAAACTTCAAGTATGCGCGCTATTAACACTTGGCTAGAGCAATAACCCACACTATGTCACATCAGAAGTTCTTGCATTTTTTTAACCATTTGTAGCACCGTGAAATCATTGTACAATAGAAGCTAAAAAATCTGGTTTTCTTAAAAAATACCCGGCCAAATATTCACCGATTTTCACAAAACCACTTTTGTTTAATTCGTAATTAAAAATAAATTTAAAATTTTAGTTTAGTTGTAGTACCTTTCTCACAAAAATAGGTGGCAAATTTCAAGTTAAGTTGAAAAATTGTGTGAAAAAGTCTAAAAAATTATCTTTAAACTTAAATAACTGAACCTATATATATATATATATATATATATATATATATATATATATATATATATATATATATATATATATATATATATATATATATATATATATATATATATATATATATATATATATATATATATATATATATATATATATATATATATATATATATATATATATATATATATATATATATATATTTTTTTTTTTTTTTTTTTTTTTAAGCTCTATTTACCCTCTCTCCAAAACTGCTAAAATATTGAAAAGCGGTTTAGAAATGACTGAATTAAAAAAAGTTGTATGCCCTGAGGTCCAAAAAACGTATTTTGACCAAAATTTCAGCTGTTGGGGGTGTTTGGAATATTTTCATTTGTAACCCAGTGTTATTTTTCCAATTCCAACAACTTTGAGAATAATTGCATTCCAATGGTGTTTTATGATTTTAGCAGTTATTTAGAAACTTAAAATTTATGATTAACTTCCTAAATGCACTCGTTTTCAAGTATTTTCGAGTCTAAATTTAGAAAAAAAAAACACCTAATTATAAATTGGTACCTTCTTCATTTTTCTGCTGATATCGAATCAAAATCATAAAGCAATTCCACAAAATTGTCCCAGTTTTGATTTTTTTAATTGTCATTGTTGATTTGACTGAAATTTTGCATAGATGTTTCTCTGTGCAAAAGATGCCATTTTGTGCTATTGTTTTTTTTTTAATCACGATTCATTTTTGAGAAACTATGTAGAAAAGGTATTGATGATTACAAATATTTTTAGAGCCAAAACAGTTCGTTTGATTGGTGTGAAGTCTTTGGCAAAGTTGAGGATGATGATTTTGTCTTTCTTTTAGCAAAGAAAATTGAAAAAATTAAAAAAAATTGAAAAAAATTCTGATAGTTAGACCCGAAGTATAAATGTTGAAGGGTCCAAAATTATTTTTTTTAAAGAAAACTACAGCAGATTAACATTAATGGCTGTCTGATCATGGAGAAATCAAGAAAAAAATAAAAACTTTCTAAGTGAAAACAAGATTTAAGCCAGAACGATTTGTTTGATTGGTATAACGTCTTCAGCAAAGTTTTAGACAATAAATTTGTCCTTCCCGAAAAAATATACACCGTATGACAATGGTATCGATAGTGGTTTTCTTCGGCAGGTTTTCTACAGCATAGTCTTATGCAAAAACCTATCGAAGAAACCCACTGCCGGAGACGTTCGATACTCTATCCAAAAAAAAAGACACTTTTAAGGAATTTTATTTTTTTCTACGAGAACTGCACACTGCACAGTGTTTTATTTTGCCGTTTTCGTGCGATTAATTAAATAGCGTTTCAAATGTTGATTATAGCCATAATGTATGTTCGGAGAAGTTTCAAGATTTTCAAGAATACATCTTTAGATGAAGGAAGACGAGTGATCAATCCACCTAAAAGTGAGATAGAAAATTTACTTTTTTATCAGATTGAGATAGATGCATGGTGTCTTCGGCAAAATTTTAGGTGATCTCAAAACAACAAACTTTGCCGAAGATATCATGTTTCTATCTCTTATATATTACGAGCAACATAAAGTTTTCTATGAAGAGGTACTGAAAATCACAATTTTCGTTATAACTTTTTTCTCAGATTTTTCCGAATTTCCAATCCTTCTACAAAGTTATCAGTCATCCAAATACGCATGTTTATGCTGAACATTGTTATTTTTTATCTTCTAAGATAAAAAAGTTATTTGACATATTTCGATATTTTTAGGGATACTTCCATCTCAACCATCTCAAAATTACGCAATTTTACGCACGTGGCAGTTTCATACGATGAAATAACTATCTTCAGACTTTCAATTAAAGGTACACACTTTGGTATGTAAGAGTATGTAAGCAGCCTTTTCAATTGATTTATAGTAGTATGTAGTTTTAAAAATACTCAGCGCAGTAGTCTTTAAAAATATCTAGGCAAACTAAATAGTAATTGCAGAACAGTAGGCTGTTGCATGCTTTTTACTGCAAAAATATTCAATCGTGCTCTCTGAGCTGAGAGGTTACAGTTATCGTTAGCTGAACAGAAGTCAAGAAAAATCCTCGGATACATTTGTAAGCATTGAAAAATGGCGGAATCATTAGCAACAGCTACAGGTAAACCTTGGTCAATAATTCAAGCACTTAGTACTTCGCTGAGAGTTACCAGTAATTTCTGTAGATCAATCATGGTTCGGCAGTAATGAAGCACTTCTTGGTCCCCATAGGGCATTTTTCTGAAGAGGCTCAGAAGGCTAAAAACAAAGAAGGGAAGCGGTGAATATATCAGTTTGAATTCCATTTCTCTGTATATGTATATTATTTCATCTTCAGATATCGAAAATATCATACTAGGAAGATATCCCGCAAAAGCGCTAACGAGGATCTTCTGCATTGGTTGCTCGTTTCATCAGATCCTGTTATCACAGAAGCACGTGGGTGGCTAGAAGCGGACATTAAAACTTTTTCGTAAGACGCGAAATCTCTGCTCGCCCCTTTTGAAATCGGGGAAGAAGAATAAATTGAATTTGAAAAAAAGCTACTATTTGCATCCACGCTTACAATACTGAATATATAACATAACTTAATTAAGAAAAAACTAAATTTTTAGTTAATCTTTTTCTAACATTTTCTCCATTTTTTGTAACCTTATCGAAGCATGCATGCATGTTTAGCTCAAGATCGTTCAGGGCCACCTTCGAAATTCAAAACTGTTTTATTTTTAAATTTTTGTATACAAAAATCGGCACAAAACAGCTCTGAAAAACAGGCAAAAAGGCTGCTTACATACTCTTACATACTTAAGTGTGTACCTTTAATTGAAAGTCTGAAGATAGTTATTTCATCGTATGAAACTGCCACGTGCGTAAAATTGCGTAATTTTGAGATGGTTGAGGTGAAAGTAGCCCCGAAAATATCGAAATTGTCAAATAACTTTTTTATTTTAGGAGATAAAAATTAACAATGTTTAGCATAAACATGCGTATTTGGATGACTGATAACTTTGTAGAAGGTTTGGAAATTCAGAAAAATCAGAGAAAAAAGTTATAACGAAAATTGTGATTTTCAGTACCTCTTCATAGAAAACTTTATGTTGCTCGTAATATATAAGAGATAGAAACATGATGTCTTCGGCAAAGTTTATTGTTTTGAGATCACCTAAAATTTTGCCGAAGACACCATGCGTCTATCTCAATCTGATAAAAAAGTAAATTCTCTATCTCACTTTCAGGTGGATTGATCACTCGTCTTCCTTCATCTAAAGATGTATTTTTAAATATCTTGAAACTACTTCGAACATACATTATGGCTATAATCAACATTAGAAACGCTATTTAATTAATCGCACGAAAACGGCAAAATAAAACACTGTGCTGTAAGCTTACCAATCGTCAACTTAAGAGAGTAATAAAAACCTAAATTAATCCACCTAGCGGTCAGACTCAGCCTTTCTCATTCAAACTTATTATTTGTAAAAATAGACTTACATGAATGCTTAAATCCAATAAATGTTTATCCACTCTTTGGGTTCTAACATATTGATGTTGTAATTAAAGTATAAAATATGAAATTTGACGTAATGTTAGTACTTAAGAAATAGCGAAATGAAAGCAATGACTCTTAATTTCGAACAATTTAATCACGAGCGATGCCGGGAACGTTCAGATAGTACGATACCACATTTAAATCATGTTGAGGATATATGGATATATTGATCGAAGCAGGTAAAGTGTTGAATAGTCTTTGAATTTCTTTTCTTTCTAAAACTTTTAAACAGCATATCAAATTGTTATGAAGTTTGTTCTTTGTAAGTTTGAGAGATGACTCATTTGTATGACACTAGTTATGTTCAAATAAGTCGTGTAATACTTGAGATAATAGACTTTCGTTGTTTTACAAATTAAAACATAACGCTTGCTTAAGTTTGATTACAATCAAATGAAAAGGTAACGTATGGGGCAGCCAAACTTTGAAACCACGTGTTCAATCATAATTCATCAGTTAACCCTTAACTAGCCCGTTCATCTGATATCAATATTGTTCAAATCGGTTGTGTAGTTTCTAAGATAATGAAGTTTCGTGATTTCCACGTTTCGATACATTACAGACGAAGTTACAGTCCGATTACTGCAAAATTCAATAGGGTGTTATGAGGTAGGTAGACCTTTTATTTAATTCTGTGAAAATCGGGTCAACCATCTCTGAGAAATATGAGTGAGTCCAAGTAAGTTGTCTTGGAATATGTTTCTTTTCATAGCTGGATTTCACATTTTTAAACATAACAGGCAAAGTAATAATCCGTTTGTAAAAAAAAATGCTCGATTCGTCTAACTGAGTCGAGTAGTATATGACATTCGGCCATTTGGATCACTTTTCTACCTTTTAATTAGCCAGTGATCGTTAGGAGGAAGTCAATATGTTTACTTTCATTATGTGATTTCACATTTTCATGAACAACGGACAAAGTTACAATCCGATTGCAATGAAATTCAATAGCAACCTATGGGGCAACTAGACCTTTCATTTGACACTAATTTTGTGAAAATCAGTTCAGCCATCTCTGAGAAAAATGAGTGAGTTTAAACAACCTCAGGATAACTTTTCTTTACATAACTTTTGAACCATATGTTTAATCATTACGAAATTCAAAAGTTAAGGGTTCTGGAGACAGCCCGATCATTTGAAACCAATTTCATTAAAATCGGTTGTGTGGTTTCTGAGATATTGATGTTTCGTGATTTTTACATTTTGATACATAACCTCTAAACTAAAAATCCGATTACAATGAAATTCAATAGCAACCTATGGCGCAGCTAGACCTTTTATTTGCAATTAATTTTAGGAAAATCGGTCCAGCCATCTCTAAGAAAAGTGAGTGAGAAAAAAAGTTGCACATACATACACACACGCACACACACATAGACACATACATACATACATACAGAAAATGCTCAGTTCGTCGAAAGGGGTCGAGTGGTATATGACATTCGGCCATTGGGACCACTTTTATACCTTTGGTTTTTCCAGTGATTGCTATACCTTTCTAGGAGAAAGGCAAAAATATAAATATGAAAATTTGTCAGAAAAACCAAAAAAAAAATCCCTTTCAAATTTTTCTCAGATTGAAAAACCGTTTTGCCTTTTTTCCTAAGCCGACTTCTTAATAGATATAATAATCTTCAAATATTATAATAGTCATTAGGAAGTCGGCTCAGGAAAAACTCCCAAAGTTAGATTTCTCGTTAACAGAAAGAACATATGAATCCAATTGACTGACCGGAGTACTTGTCAACTAATGATAAAAATATTTTCAGAACCAAAACGGGTTTGTTTGCTCAGTATAGTGTTTTCGATGAATCTGTAGATAATAAATTTGTCCTTTCAAAAAAAAAAAAATATGTATATATATATATATATATATATATATATATATATATATATATATATATATATATATATATATATATACTCTGTAGAAAAAAAAAAATTATTTTTTTTAGGTCAGTCAACTATCATTGTTTAGCTTAAGGTTTTTAGAAAGTGAGGTAGTTAATTTATAATTAAATAATTTTATTTATAATTCGATGTGTTTATAGTCTGCAAATGCACGACGAATCGACCATAGGACATGATCACAGTCAAAAGTCAAATCGTTTGAAATTATTGGTTTTATCGGAATGACAACATCCTCGACTTTTGGCTTCTGTACATCACCTTTATTCTGAATATATTCATGTTGGGTGGTATTCGTTTTTTTTCAGTTGCTTTTCTGGCATCAATCTGACACCGGAAATACCCTTATTGGGTGATATTCAATTATTTTGGTTGTTTTCCAGAAACTGCAAGTGGTCATTTTTAAATTCAAAATGGAATCCAGGGTCAATGTTTGGTTTCTATGCATCGTCTTGATTCCATATTGAATTTCCATATTGAGTATTATTCGGCCATTTTCGGCTGTTTCTCAGGAGTTGCCATCTTACAATTCAAAATGGTGCCTGAGGTTAATTTTTAGCTCATTGCATCATTATGGTTCCGGAGATATTCGGATTTTATGATATTTGGTTATTTTAAGCTGTTTTCCACAAACTGGAAGTCGCCATCTTGGATTACAAAATGACATTTGGAGACAATTTCTGTCCCTTGAGCGTCATTCTGGTTGAAGAAACACTCATATTGGGTGTTATTCGGTCATTTTCGGCTGTTTTTCGGAAACCGGAAGTCGCCATCTTAGAGTTCAAAATGGTGTTTGTGGTCGATTTTAGCTCCTTTGTACCATTACGATTTCAGAAATACCCATATTGGGTGGTATTTGGTCACATCCCGCTGTTTCCAGAAACCGAGAGTTGCCATCTTAGATTTCAAAATAGCATTTTGAGACATTTTCTGGTCTCTGGGCGTCATCCTGGTTCCGGCAACACCAATATTAGAACCCGGAAGATTCCATCTTGAATTTAAAAGTGGCATCTAGAGTCGAGTTTTGGCTCCTGTGCATTGACCCGATCATTTTAGGCTGTTTTCCGGAAAACCTGGTTGAAATATCTGTTCAATTTGTATGGAAGGCCTCCCTCCCCTTCTATAGTACGGAGGAGTGTCAAACCACCATAGAAATTTGTGTTTGATTTGTATAAGAGCCCTCCCAACCAGATGTAGAAGGGATGTCAAACCACCATGAAAATATTTTTTGTTCTCAAAAACCTCAACATGCAAAATTTGGCTCCATTTATTTGATTAGTTCTTAAGCTGTGAAAAAAATTGATTTTCATTTGCATGAACCCGTTCTTTAGAAGAGGGACACCCCGTCGGATCATTATGGACATATTTACCCCTAAAAACATTCACATGCCAAATTTGGTTGTATTTGCTTGATTGGTTCTTGAGTTGTGCGGTATTTGTGTCTCATTTGTATGGGACCCCTCCCTTATAGAAGAAGGAGGGGTGTCCCTCTTCTATGAGAGAGGGGTGTCAAACCATTATGGACATATTTTTTACCACTAAAAACATCCACATGTCAAATGTTTCATTTACTTGATTAGTTCTTTAGTTGTGCAGAAATGTATATTTCATTTGTATGGGACTCCTCTCTTCCAGAGGAGGAAGGGGTCTCAAACTATCATAGAAACCTTTCTCAGCCCTAAAAACCGCTACATACAAATTTTCACGTTGATCTATCCTGTAATCACTTATCTCGCACAAAATCCTCCAAAGACTGCATATATCGATAATTTTTTTGTTTGGAACACCAACACTAGTAATTTTAGTAGATTTCACTATTTATTTTCTCGCTAAACACACTTTAAAAGAATAAATTACGTGGAGATAAAAACGCGCACAAACAATCGGTTTTGTTGCCAGTTACCCTTCCCAACTTAAAATAACCCCATTCATCTTGATAATGTGATTATTGTTTGGCTTGAGGAAAGAAGCCCTTTTCCTATGAGGAAAAATTATCATTTGAGTTTTAGAAGCATTGGGGGAAATTTTCCACTTTTGCAAGTAGGAAGAAAAAATATCTAAACTTTTCTGCAATCAACTGCATATGACACGAGGACTTTTTTCCTTTTACGGAAATGCTTGTATCATCGCAGAACAATGACTTTGTGCATCCTGCAGGCAAATCTGGAAGATCTGAAGTAAATATGTTGTACAGGACTGGACCCAAGACTGAACCTTGAGGCACACCTGCTCTGACAGGAAATCTATCAGATTTTGAATTCTGATAATCAACCTGCAGAGTTCGATCAGTAAGATAATTTTTTTAAATTTTGATTAGGAAAATTGGAAAATTAAAAGTTTGCAATTTCGCAATCAAACTTTTATGCCAAACACTGTCGAATGCTTTTTCTATGTCTAAAAGAGCAGCTCCAGTGGAATAACCTTCAGATTTGTTAGCTCGTATCATATTAGTAACTCTGAGCAATTGATGATTAGTGGAATGCCCATGGCGAAATCCAAACTGTTCATCTGCAAAAATTGAATTTTCGTTAATGTGTGACATCATTCTGTTAAGAATAATTCTCTCAAACAGTTTACTTATTGAAGAAAGCAAACTGATTGGTCGATAACTTGAAACCTCAACTGGTTTCTAATCCGGCTTTAAAATTGGAGTTAAGTCTGCATTTTTCCATAATTTGGGAAAATATGCAATTTTATTATTATTATTATTATTATTATTGTTTATTTATACATCGGACTGAATGTGTCTAAATGAATGCTTAAGATTAATTAACTAAATATAATTTTGTTGGCAGATGCAGTTACACGTTGTCGGAACAAATAGGACGGCTTGTTAAAACTAAATAATTTGCATGTTAAACTGGCGAACCATCGAAGCTGAAGGTGAGTTGGCAGCATATTGTGTGGAATAATTTCCTTCCTGCAGCATCATTCTCGGTCGCAATGCTCGCGTGGGAGCATAAAAACCAATTTGTGACAGTAGATCTGGTGCATCGTATTCGCCAGTCAGTAATTTGGAGATAAAAATGACCTGGGACACATGCCTCCGTTTGTCTAGCGTATCTATGCCCAGTAACCGACAGCGATCTCCATACGGTGTTACAAATTGTTGCTCTCTCCAAGGAAGCTGCCTTAGCGCATAACGGACGAATTGACGTTGAACACTTTCAATTCTGTTTGACCACATTGTCTCGTGAGGACACACATTTGTGAATTCTAGTGTCGAACGAACGATGGAACAATACAGCGCTTTAAAACAAAGTGGATCGTCAAAATCGCTTGCTATCTTGAAAATGAAGCCAAGACTTCGATTTGCCTTATCGATCGTAGCCGAAATGTGAGACTTCATGGTTAGCTTCTCGTCAAGTATAACTCCGAGATCTTTTACCTGGACTACTTTATCCAGTTTCACTCCAGAGATTTCGTAGTCGAAGCGGATAGCATCCCTGGTTCGATAGTAGCTGATGACACAACATTTCTCAGAAACAAGCAATTTCCCATACACCAACTACCAAACAAATTTAAAAGTCGTTGCAATTCGCTGCAGTCCTCAATACGCCTAATCACCAAGTAGATTTTCAGATCATCCGCAAAAAACAGTCTTCTATCTCGGTTGCGTAGTATTGCTGCGTCGTTTATATACAAACTGAATAGCAATGGCCCAAGATTGCTCTCCTGAGGTACACCAGAGCTATTTATGAATGGGCTGGAACGGCAGTCACCAAGCTGTACGAATAGTTGCTTGTCCACGAGGTATATCTCCAACCATTTACAGAATCGCGTAGAACAACCCAACTTGTTTAACTTGTTCAAAAGAATCGTATGACTAACAGTATCAAAAGCTGCTCTCAGATCTGTATATATCTGTATATATTGATACAAAATTTACCAGGTTAGTTTCTACGGACCGCTTTGGAAAAAACCGTGCTGTACTGTACTGATATACTGTTGGCAGGCCGCAAATAATGTATCCTTGATAATTGTCTCGAACACTTCAGACTCGGCACACAAGGAGGTTATACCTCTATAATTCGTTACGTTGCATTTATTACCTTTCTTTAAAACTGGAAACATGCACGAATCTTTCCATGCCACCGGAAAGCGTTGCTGCTGTAGTGATAAGTTGAATAAGCATGTTAATGGAACCACTAGGTAGTCAGAGCATTGCTTAAGAATAGTTGTCGGAATTATGCCAGGTCCGGGCGAAAACGACGACTTGCAACGTCCATGCATAGCGTATCGGCCGGTACATCGCTCAAAGCTTGCTGAATCTGTGTTGCAGTGGGTGCAATATGACTATAAACGGTAGAAAAATGTTTCGCAAATAAATTGCACTTTTCGGAAGGCGCTTTCGCAGACATTTCATTCAAGAGTACCGATGATGGAAGCCCGGTCTCTTTCCGCTTCGTATTAACAAACGCCCAGAACTGTTTGGGGTTCTTTCTAATTTTTTGCTGGATCCGATGAACGTAACGGTTGTACAGGAATTTATTGTAGATGCGATAATTGTTGCTTGCAACTGCGAATTTATTTTTGGACAATGAACACCACGCTTTAGAATAAATTCTTAGAGCCTTGGCCCTCAATCTTTTTAACCATCGAAGCCTCGCGTTTGTCCATGGCGGTTTTTTTGTCGGCCGATATGGTGGGATAGCAGCAGTGAGACAGTCATTCAGCATTCGTTCATAATACGCCACGGCATTCTCGACATTGGTAAAATCATAAAAAGTACTCCAGTCGATTTGAGACAGATTATTTCATAACAATTCGAAATTCGTTTTACGATAGTTGAGCTGGGGCAAGTTATTCATATCCTCAAACCTTACAGGGTGACGAACCGTGAGGTCGATAGACAGAGCAGGATGGTACTCGTCGCGAGAGACAACTGATTCAGGAGCTTCGGAAACGGAGCAGAGAGGATAACAGCTTTCGCCGACAAACACGAGATCAAGACAGCGAGATTGATGATTACAAATTAAATTAATTTGTCGTAATCCCAGGAACGCAACTCCGTCAAGCAAAGTTAGACTGGCAGGCGTAAACGATGAAAGCAGTGGGTCAGCAAAGACATAACCAGCATTGGACGATTTCCATACTAGGCCAGGTTCATTGAAATCGCCTAGCAAAATTACCGCATCTTGATGATTTAGTTTGGAGGTAACAGTTTCCAACACATTCAGCTCAGCATTCATGACGTCACAATTAAGTCGCTTCTCGGGAGGAATATGAACCGCGCCAACGATCACGGAATTATCTGCTGTGGTTATTTTCACCCAAACTGCTTCAAACGTGACCGGAACATTGTCGATTATTTGGCTAGCGATTCATGTACTCGCCTGTGACAAGGGCATTGTTGCCCTCGCCGTCAAATGTACAAAGCCTTGTTGTTGAATTAAAATCGTCGTGTTGTGAAGGGCAATGTTCCACTTCTGCCGGTATTCCATTCATGTCGATATCTAGCCGCGCGTCTAGCTCCGGTTGACTATAAAATACACACATTTCCTGAGCTTTTGCAAACTATTTGAATACATATACTTAACTGCAGGGGGGGGGGGGGGGTTGGCCCCCCGACTCCCCCGGTGGCTCATCATAGGTGTTGCTGATGCATAACCGTTTTTTGATCGATAATCAACAAACTCTCTGAAGAATATTCCTGCTGGCCAGGTGCTTGAAGATAATGCGGTTTCCTTATACTTCGGATCAATTCCCACTTTGAATGATATGAAACGAAGTGATCTTGTATCCACATCTCTTTTGACTAGTTTTACAATTTCAGGCGGCTCCTCACACTGCACACATTCAGATACCAAGAGCTGAACGTTTTCAACCGACACGTCCGGGTAGATTCTAGACAAATAAATCCAAAATTTCTTCTCCTCGACTGGAACAGTAGCAACTAATTTCGACAGATTGGCATTTGTTCCTTCTGTTGCATTGGCATTAGAAATCGAATGCTCTTCGCGACGACGTTTTGCCGATCGTTTAATCATTGGCCAATCATTACTTACGCTGCGCGGAGTTATTTGCAGCTTTTCTGGTAAACCAGCTGCTTTGGCTCCACTTTTACGAACTTCAGTTTTCAACTCATTGAAGCAGCTATTGAAAAATATTACTAACAATTCCATTGTGCTCTCATCCCAGTCAACCACAAATCGTATATCAATGTATGAAAATTATCGCAAATATATCAAAACGAAGTCGAAATCGTATAGCACGCTTTTTATCATGCGCAGAAATTCATCTTTAATTGTATATCATGGTGGAGTCTATCCGATTTACGATTGTAGGTTTAGAGTTGTAAGACAGTGTGAAACAAATCACTTTCTATCGGGTGTAATCGTATATAAATACGTATATCAATGAATTGCATACCATTATTCCTCAGAACGTATATCGCCTCCAAAATAGTACGTATATGCTGTTTTTGTGCATCAAATGTGAGTTTTAATTATATATATGAGTGCGGATATTGGAATCAAAACATTATTATACGTATGAAAATGTTGACTGGGATGGAGATGTTTGATTAATATGTTAAAGATTCCATCGTCACTAGGTGCTTGCATATTTTTGAAATTATTAATAATTGATTTTATTTCATGCAAGTAATTTTCAATTATTTCTGTAGGTAACAAATTCTGGGAAGAAATTAAATCAAATTGACGTGTGACTTCATTTTGAAGGGGAGCTCCGTAGCCGCAAGGTTACAGAGTCCGCCTTGGTAAGTGGGTGGTCGTGGGTTCGAATCATAGTAGAATCAGGCCATTTGGTTGCCAAAGGACTTTAGCATGGGTCTATTCTCAGGCTTCCCACTAAGTACCTTTCCCTTAATCTAAATTTTACAGTACCCCTGTTGACTCTCCTTTAACAAAAATAAGTCCCTATTATAATAAAACTGGTGTGAGTAACGTATGAAAGTTCTCTCCAGAAAACAGAAAACACCCGGGCAATCTCACAATAGATCTAATATCTGGTCGCAGTGATGAGTCCACACAGGAAAAAAAGACTTCATTTTCAATTGGACTCACAAAATTCAAATTAGAATTATGAACACTCTCAAACTGCTGAGCAAGTCTTTGAGCCTTTTGTTCATTGGATACAAAAAAAACGTTCACCATCTTTTAAAACTGGAATAGGCTTTGAAGGTTTTTCAAGAATCTTCGACAGCTTCCAAAAGGGTTTTGAATATGGTTTCAATTTTTCAACTTTAGTCTCAAAATTTTGATTTCTCAGAAGAGTAAATCTATGTTTAATCTCTTTCTGTAAATCTTTATAAATAGTTTTAAAAACAGGGTCACGAGAACGTTGATATTGACGTCTGCGGACATTTTTCAAACGAATTAGAAGTTGAAGATTTTCGTCAATTCTTGGTGAATCAAATTTCACTTGAGCCTTTGGAACAGAATAATTTCTGGCATCAATAATTGCACATTTTATTGCTTCCAAAGTGGAATCAATATTCACTTCGCTTTGCAAATCTAGCTCATTATTGAAATTTCTCTCAATATGAGTTTTATATCTGTCCCAATTAGCCCTGTGGTAATTAAAAACAGAGCGTTCAGGATTTAGAATTGATTCATGTGATAAAGAAAAAGTTATTGGAAGATGGTCAGAATCAAAGTCAGCATGTGTGATCAATTCACTACATACATGACTTTGATCTGTAAGCACCAAATGTTGGTGGATTCCATACAGAAGAGAAACATGTAGGACTATTCGGAGACAAAATAGAATAGTATCCTGAGGAACAATCATTGAATAAAATGTTGCCATTGGAATTACCTTGAGAATTATTCCATGATCGATGCTTAGCATTAAAATCGCCGATTATGAAAAATTTTGCACGATTTCTGGTGAGTTTTTGTAAATCACCTTTAAAATAATTTTTGTGCTCGCGTGTACATTGGAATGGTAAATATGCTGCGGAAATTAATAAAATCCCAAGTTCAGTTTGAACTTCAATTCCCAAAGTTTCAATAACTTTCGTCTCAAGATGGGGAAGAGCACGATGTTTGATTCGGCGATGAATAACAGTTGCAACTCCACCGCCGGAACCCTGAGTCCTATCATATCTAAAAACCACCTAATTGGGATCATATTTTAATTTGATGTTAGGTTTCAAAAATGTTTCAGTAATAATCGCAATATGCACATTAATTACTGTTAAAAAATTAAAAAGCTCATTCTCATTGGCTTTCAATGAGCGAGCATTCCAATATAAAATTTTGATCGGTTTATTTAAAATCATTGCTAAATTTTATATTAGAAACAATTTTAATTGTAAAATTTGTACCTATTTGAATGGCTTCAAACATTGATTTTGCCTGCAACATGGCGTTCATAAGATCGAACATTGCCTGTTGCAGAAAAAAAAGTTCCTGCCGTAATAAGCCCCAGACAGTTGGCATTAGAAAAAATATTTCGGTAGCAATATCAACTGGGGTAATAGGTGTATTTTTATTTTCTACCATGTTTTGCTCACCTCCCATATTAACGGTCATTTTCGAACTACCAACATTAGGCGGTAGAATGTTCGAACTACCTGTAACCTGTGCATATGTTAAACGGGTATGCAAAGGAGTTGAGAAAGTGGGCGGTACTGGTATGCTTGGAGAATTTTGTTTTGAAGTTTGTTTTAATTGGGAAATTGAATTTTGTTTACCTTGTCTTGCCTCAACAATTGCTAAACGGACTGGGCATTGATAAAAATTTGACATATGGTTGCCGTTACAATTCGCACAGCGAAATTTTTCACTCTCTTTCATAGGACATGTGAGAAGAGTCTCCGGAAATAAGGCATTTTTGGTCCATGTAACAGAATTTTGAACCATTGCCATAACGTTGGCAAATACGGCATTGGATGATATGCTTTTCACCTCCGCCAATCTTCCTATTAATTTCCCACTTTACACGCACGTTATATAAAGCATGTGCTTTTTCAAAAAAATTTAAGTTTTAAGTTTTCTTCAATCCTCACTGTGGTTAAAATGAATTAAATAATTAACAAGAGAAATTCCAGCTCTCTGACTGTTTTCGCCTCGTGATTTTTGTTTCATTAGAACTCCTTGGGTAGGGGCTATGCCGAGTAATTCTGTTGTTCTGTTCTCATCAACGGTTTGATCGTTGGTGAGACCTTTCAATACGACCTTGAACGGCTTGGCGCCTCTAGTGTCATATGTAAAAAATACATCTTCATACATCTTTTTATTTAAATACTGAATAAGACGATTCCAAACTTTCAATGTTTGGGCCAGTAAGCGACATTCGCCTCTTCGGCCAATTTGATAAGTAACTTTGACGTCGAAGAGAAACGTAGAAAGTTCTCTTTTAAAAATGTTAAATTCTGAAGCAAGATTAGGGATTTTATTTATTTGTTTCATATGCTTGCGTATGATCCATATAAACTGCTGAAAATTTTTATTTTATTTTCGATAGAATAATAAATATTTAATAGATTTTTTTTGAAAGATTCAAAACAACTTTATAATTAACCAGATAGAAACATCAAGAAGAATAGGGTAAATTAACCTATATTGGACCCCTTTATTTCATTAACCTATGTTTGTGATGCAGACTGGCTGGACAAGATGTTTCCCGATGAAAGTTTTCACATCACAAAATCACTCGAGTTTTCACTTAAAATGAATTAATCTATCTATCTAATTGTACTATTGAAAATTGTCAAGCCTTGTCGAAACGCAAATGTCGACCTCTGATTGGTCGCACAATGCTTCCTTCCCTAGCAAGGTCGACAGAATATACCTAGTTGACTAAGAATGCGCGCTTTGTGTTTTATGTATAATTAATTCCATGATTGTGCCGATACCACACGGACGTTGGTTGCTGATCGTGAAGAAGAAAGAAAAGCCGGGTAAGTTGATACGTGCGAAAAAAATCTTTGTCAGAGCGGATATCGCGCGCTATCTTGACCATGAAGCATTTATGCGATAATTGAATGAAATTTGCAACTGCAGCAACCAGTCTTTTTCAAGGCTGCTAAATATATTTGGAAGAGCATAATGAATGGTTATTACTAAATTGCAACTTTGATTGCAGTTTGATGCTGCTGCAATTGCGCAGCAGTGTGATGTATATTACGATCCATTAACACTGTGCATCACAATCGGTATATGCGAAACAAATCCGTAATGTCAATTTACTAAGTTTTCATCATTACAAACCAGTCACTTTTTACAGCATCTCGATCATACTCATGGTTCATAACAATTTACAGAAGGGGCATCTTTGCCGATTGAGGATTCCGGCCTTTCTCTGGTTAAACTCCGTCTTCTTACAGCATCATAAAATACAAACAATCTTCATATTCATATACTTGATCAAGGATTCCGACGATACCTTCGGAAAATTAAAATTCTTTCTGCTTTGTTTATTTTGAACATTTAACAAGGCTGAAATTATTAACTGTTACTGCACAGTTCAATTGTCTGGCAAATACAACTAATACCAAACATTTATGAATTGATTATACGATTTTTTTATGTTTCTTTCAACAGAGTCGACTTGAGCACATCGATTAGTGCGTTTTCGACGTAGAATTATGTCTTACGGCGACATATATAGGGGTACAAATTGTAAAACCGAAAGCATCGAGAGCGTCACGAATATTGCCCACTTTCAAAAGTTCTGAGCTCAGCTAGTTTTCAAAGGATCCAAAACAAATACGGAAAAACATATCGCTCCACACCATTAAAATGATTCCCTAATCGAGTGTATTTCCAAAGCTATTGCAAAAAATTATTGACATAAGACAGGCTGTCGTAATTCTACGTTAACGTTGCGGTCGTTTCTTATAAACAACCTCTTCCACTTTTTGATAGCGTGTAAATATCTTCCTGCTGTAACCCGAGCAGGACTCGAACTAAGTTTTTAGTAACATCAGGAATACTAGATGTGCATATTTGTCTGTAAAACACAGATTTTTCGAGTCAGCTTCTTCAGATTTTTAAGTTTATATATATTTGCGGAGACTTGAGCAAAGTTGCAAGAAGTTCACAAGTTTATGCCTCACTATTTCGTGAAACGAACATTTGACGGTGATGAAGTGTATAGTTCGAAATTGTTACCAAACGACATATTTTTTGATACCCGCGTAATAATTACGTAGGAGGTATTCCGAAAAGAGTTTATTTGCAAATATAAGCATACTCGATCGCCGACTGGCCTATCGCCGAACATTTCCGTAGTTTCTGCAGAACAGCCTTCAACTGTGCGTATACCTTCTTTCGACAGTGGCTTGGAAGTATTTCAAGTACCTGAAACTGACTAAAACAGTTCCAAGGTGAGCTTTTAGTCCCTCTTACCAGTTTGTTCAACGCGTCACTGGCTTTCGGTTACTTCCCTTCAATTTGGAAAATTTCTCGCATCACACCTGTTCATAAAAAAGGATCTCGCTCAGATGTAGAGAATTATCGTGGTATAACAATCCGATCTGCTACCCCTAAGCTTTTCGAACGGCTAGTGTACGATTCTCTTTACGAGGTAGTCGCTGAACGCATTTCTTCTGTGCAACACGGATTTTTAAGAAAGAAATCCGTTACCACAAATCTTTGCTACTTTACTTCTCTAGTAACCGATTATGTATGGAAAGGATTTCAAGTCGACTTACACAGGCATTTGATGCGGTTAAGACGGACAGCATTCTTCGATCGATTAGTGACTTCGGCATTGGCGGTCCACTCTACAATTGGTTGCAAACATATTTGGTGAGAAGAGTTAAGTATGTTAAAATAAAGGGACACGTCTCTGCTTCGTTCACTGTGAATTCGGGAGTTCCTCAAGGAAGCCACTTAGGACCACTGTTATTCGTACTTGTGATGAACAAGCTTCCAGACAATTGACTATTGCCATGATTTTGATTTATGCTGATGATGTGAAAATTTTCTTGCACGTCAAAACAAATGACGATTGTTTTAAATTACAACTGGACATGCAAATTTTTGTTCGGACAATTTTTGTTCGGATAGTGGGTATCTAAACGTTAACGCTGGAAAATGTTCCGTTATGACATTTCCTCGTAAAATATCTCCTATCGAGTTTAAATATCATTTCAATGGAACTGAGTTACCACGTAAAGAAAAAGTTCGCGACCTAGGCGTTGCATTTGACCGACAACTTTCGTTTACAAATCATATTGATGTCAGCTTGAAATTGTTTTCTCTTGTGAGGCGGTACGGACGGGATCTCAAAGACCCTTATTCTATACAGTAATACCTCGATATAAGGCAACCTCGATTTAAGGCAACCTCGATATAACGTAACTCGATATAACGTAACTTTTACCTCGATATAACGTAACTTTTTTTAATTTCCCAAAATTGAAATACAACAATTGTTTTCGGGGTGTATAATGTTCCAAATAAATGTTTTAAGTAAGTTTTGAAACCAATAAGTACCGTAAATGGGGCAAAGTTTACATTTATTTTTTCAATGTTTTGTGACTGGTTATGTTTGTCTACGAAAATTGTCTTAAAGGGACATAAGACAGGTTTATATATACTTTTAGATGAAGGGATATAAGTTTTTGCGCAATTTTAAGTAACCATCAAGAATTTTGCATCAATAAAAAAATAATTTTTTTCGTGCTTCGATACAACTTAACTCGATATAACGTAACGAAAATAAAAATAAAGTTGCCTTATATCGAGGTATGACTGTATTAGCCATTTACAAAGCGCTAGTGCGGAGCAAGCTGGACTTTGCGAGCGTTGTTTGACGCCCCTAATATGTAACACATAATCAACGAATTGAAGGAATTCAAAAAAAAATCGTGCGTTTTGCCTTACGGAACCTTAGATGCAATGAAGATCAACTACCTGCCTACCTGATTTGTGTGCATTAGTTAATATTGACACAGTACATTGCCGACATAGTATTTTTCACCAATGTATTAGCAGGAAGGACTGATAGTCGAATTCTTTCAGTTCTAATACATCGTAATAGCAGTACGGTTACGCTAAGAAATCCAAGAGTGTTTAACCCTCTTATATATATAAATATATATATATATATATATATATATATATATATATATATATATATATATATATATATATATATATATATATATATATATATATATATATATATATATATATATATTAGGCAGAGCTGTATGCCACCACGGGTCGGTATTTGGCGATTACCGTAGGCCACGGAAGTGCTAACTGCAAGAACGCAGTCCCGGACCATCAGCGAGAGCTAGCCTAGGTTGTGGTGAGACTCAGGCATTGGGCCGCCGAATTCTCACAAAAGCCACATTATCCGGAAGCAGCTCTGACGGAGCGAATAGTGCCGCTCCCACCACCCAAATGCACTAATTCGCCCATTGGGATTGATGCCAGTAAGTTCCCAATTACGGTAACTGGTCGCAACGCCATATGATAAGAGTCGGATTTCGTTTTCGTACCACGATTCTGGGCTGGCACCTGCGCCGAGCTCCCTTAGTAAGGTCGTGTGACAACGGCTTGAAACGGCGAGACAACAACCGGTGCAGGGGTCTCCGTCCCGTAAAACCTGGCAGGCCTTCCAGTACGTTCCAAATTCATTGCCCGGTGGGAACCGGGCAGGAGTGGGATCAGATGTCCTTTCCTGACTTGCGCCGGTCGGGGGTGTCATAGTTGCTCATAAGGCGCTATGGCAGCCGCCCCTAGCCATGGCCTCACTGCTTCGGCATAGACTACCATGGGACCAGATAGGCGACCACTCCAGTATGGATAAGGATAGCGGCTGGAAGGGGGACCCACTTAACAAAAATGAACAGTAATAATGAAGATCAACAATTGGGCGCAGATGGGTTGAAAAACCCGTTTGCACGAGGAGGCATCCAGAGGTCTCCGCCGAGAAAGGCAGAGATGGATGCAGTAAAGGACGCCTGCGAAGACGGCAAAGGCAGTACGCCTACCGGATCGACGCAAGACATCGCAGTGGCTGGTCCACTGTTGATAAAGGCGGTCGGAAGACAGCGAGACACGCTACCGAAGGTAGTAGCGCTGTCGGAGCAGCTCGATGCCATAATCGAGTTTGCGAAAAGTCGCACCAACACGACGAAGTACCTGAAGCAGGCTCTCTACATGCTTCGGTCCTCCGTCGATGCTGCGAAGAAGGAGCACGCCGAGCTCAAGGCAAGAGCGGTGACTGCAGAGAAGAATGCAACGGAGGTGACCGGAAGGGCGACGAAGTCGGTCCAAACGGACACCTGCATGTTTGCAGCGGTTTGCGCCTCCAGGTCAGCCGCAAAAAGAGCAAGGCAGTCTCCGGGGGAAGCCCCCGAGAACAGCAAGAAACGGTTGGTTGTGCTAAGCCCGCGAGATAGCACACCAACGGCCTCCAAGTCCGCCGAAAAGTCTGCCGAAGTGGCAGCTACGGGAAACCCTTGGGTTACCGTGGGAGGAAGGAAGCGCCAAAAAGACAGCAAGCGCAACGACGAGAAGACGACAAATCGTTCAAAAACGGGAAAGAAGGCGCGAAGCAGGGGCGACGCCCTCATACTCAAGACGGAGGGGTCCAAGTACTCCGAAGTCTTGAAGGAAATGAGAGGCGAAACCCAGCTCAAGGATCTGGGAGCGGATGTGCGGACCATCCGTCGTTCTCGCACCGGCGAGATGATTCTTGAGCTCCGTAAGGATGCTAAAAACAAGGGCGCTGCCTACAAGACGGTAGCCGAGCAGGTCCTCGGGAAAGATGTGCAAATTCGGGCACTCACCTCAGAGGTGACTCTCCAGCTCAAAAACCTGGATGAAATCACCGAGAGGTGCGATATTGCACAGGCCCTCAAGGAGAAGTGCGGAGTGGAAGTAGCCAGTGAGGTAATTCGCCTCCGAAAGGGTCCAGCGGGGACCCAGGTGGCCACTTTCCGGCTTGCATCGGCCGATGCAACTCTGGCCCTGAAGACAGCCAAACTTAAGGTTGGCTGGTCAGTATGTCCCCTGAGCATACTCCAGCAGCCGGACGTTTGCTTCAGGTGTTTCGAGGGAGGACACAAGTCCTGGACCTGCAAGGGGCCCGATAGGAGCCAGTTATGTAGGCGTTGTGGTGGTGCTGGCCATAAAGCTAAAGACTGCGGGGAGCCTCCCAAGTGCTTGGTATGTACTGGAAAACGGGACGCCAAGCACTTTATGGGAGGCCCACGGTGCCCAGCCGGAAAGGCGGCCACGAAACCACGGGCGTGAGGGTGACACAATTGAACCTGAACCATTGCTATGCGGCACAGCAGCTGCTATACCAAGCAGCGTCTGAGTCGCGGTCGGACATCGCAATCGTATCGGACCCCTACTGCATTCCTCCCGGAAACGGTAATTGGGTTGCAGATAAGTCCAGTACGGCGGCCATATGCACGACCAGCAAGTTCCCGGTTCAGGAGGTTGTGTCAACCTCAAATGAAGGATATGCGGTTGCCAAGGTGGACGGAGTGTTCTACTGCAGTTGTTATGCACCGCCGCGTTGGTCTATCGAAAGGTTCACCCAGATGGTCGATTTGTTATCTATGGAGCTGACGGGACTAACACCCTTAGTAGTGGCGGGCGACTTCAACGCTTGGGCTGTTGAGTGGGGAAGCCGCCGCACGAACCGGAGGGGTCAGATCTTGTTGGAAGCTTTGGCAAAGCTCAACCTAGATCTGGCCAACGTTGGACCCAAGTGTACATTCAGCAGAAATGGTGCGGAGTCGATCATCGACGTGACGTTCTCCAGCCCAGGACTGATCGTGAACTGGAGGGTAGACGATGGCTACACCTATAGTGACCACCAGTCGGTCTGCTATAGCGTAGTCCAGAACGTGAGGCGGCAGGCGACGGGTAGAGCCAATACTCCGACCGTCCGCGGGTGGAAGACATCGCATTTCGATGTCGAGGTATTTGCAGAAGCAATGAGAAGAGAGCGCGAGGGGGGCAGTTGGCTCCACCCGAGTGCTGACCAATTAGTTGCCACATTATCGCGGGCGTGCGACGCCACCATGCCTAGGACCCGCCAACCTAGGAATGGTAAGTCACTGGTAAGTCACTGGTATACTGGTGGACCGACGCGATAGCGGACCTTCGTAGCGCGTGCCTCCGTGCAAGACGGATGTTGCAACGTGCACGTACCGATGCACAGAGGGTAGAGCGCCGTGTAGTATTCGGATCTGCAAGATCGGCGCTTAAAAGTGCGATAAAGGCGAGCAAAAGGGCCTGCTTCGATAGGCTATGCGCGAGTGCCAATACGAATCCGTGGGGCAACGCCTACAGAGTCGTAATGGCGAAGACCAAAGGCGTGTTGGCGCCTGCAGAGCGATCACCAGCGATGCTGGAGCGTATCATCGAGGGACTCTTTCCACGACACGAGCCAAATCCTTGGCCTCCGGTTGCTGAGTCTCACGTCCGACGTTCCAGTATCTCAGACACAGACCAGGGATGGTCGGCCAACCTGCCGGGCATCCAATCCGTGAGAGACGGCAGCCGTGCAGAGGTTGTGGAGGAGGTAAGGGTTACGAATGAGGAACTCATCGTGATCGCCAACTCCCTAAAGGTGAGCAAGGCACCGGGACCGGATGGAATCCCGAACTTGGCCATCAGGACGGCCATGAAAGTGGCCCCCGATCTATTTCGAGCAGTCATGCAGAAATGCCTGGATGACTGCCTCTTTCCGGACAGGTGGAAGCGACAGAGATTGGTGCTGTTGCCGAAGGCTGGGAAACCGCCAGGGGACCCATCGGCATACAGACCTATCTGTCTGCTGGACACTACGGGCAAGGTGCTTGAGAGGATTATCCTCAACAGACTGGTGAAGTACACAGAGGGTGTAAACGGTCTGGCAAGTAACCAGTTCGGCTTCCGGAAAGGTAGATCCACGCTGGATGCTATTCTCTCTGTCACCAAGACGGCAGAGGTAGCACTCCAGCGTAAGAGTTGGGGCATTCGCTATTGCGCAATCGTCACGCTTGACGTGAAGAATGCATTCAATAGCGCCAGTTGGGACTCCATAGCGCTCGCGCTTAGGAGCATCCACGTACCGGTGTCGTTGTACAAGATTTTGAAAAATTATTTCCAGAATCGGGTACTAGTTTACAACACGGAGGAGGGTCAGAAGTGCGTCCCAATCACCGCAGGGGTACCGCAAGGTTCCATCCTGGGCCCGGTGTTGTGGAATGTCATGTATGACGGGGTGTTAAAACTAAAGTTCCCTGTAGGGGTTGTGATCGTCGGTTTCGCAGACGACATCACGCTAGAGGTCTACGGCGAGTCGATCGAAGAGGTCGAGTTGACGGCCGCGCACTGCATACGCAAGGTCGAAGACTGGATGCACTCTAGGAAACTGGAGTTAGCGCACCATAAAACGTAGGTAACGGTTGTGAACAACCGCAAATTAGAGCAACAGGCGGTGGTCAGAGTCGGTGACTGCACCATTACCTCAAGGCGTTCCTTGAAGCTCTTGGGGGTTATGGTTGACGATAAGCTCACATTTAAGAGTCACGTCGACTATGCCTGTAAGAGGGCTTCAACGGCCGCTGCAGGACTATCTCGAATGATGTCCAATAGCTCAGCGGTATATGGCAGCAAGCGTAAACTTCTTGCCAGCGTGGTTTCGTCCATACTTAGGTATGGTGGGCCAGCGTGGTCCAAAGCGTTAGGTACCAACAGTCATCGTCGAAAACTGGAAAGTACCTACAGGCTCATGTGCCTGAGGGTTGTGAGCGCGTACCGTACAGTGTCATACGACGCAATCTGCGTCCTGTCCGGCATGATGCCTATCAGCATAGCCATTAAGGAGGACGTAGAATGCTTCGATCAACGTGACACAAGGGGTATACGAGGCACCAGAAGGTCATTCTCGATGATCAGATGGCAGCAGGAATGGTCCAATTCCGCAAAGGGTAGATGGACGCATCGACTTATTCCGGACGTATCCGGATGGGTCGGGAGGCGCCATGGAGAAGTTAACTTCCACTTGACACAGATTCTGTCAGGTCATGGTTGCTTCAGGCAGTATCTACACAGATTCGGGCATGCGGGGTCCCCCATGTGTCCCGAGTGCGCGGATGCGGAAGAAACTGCTGAGCATGTCTTCTTCGTGTGCCCTCGTTTTGTGCATGCGCGGAGCGACATGATGGTAGTGAGCGAGCCAGACACCACTCCGGACAACCTAGTTCGGAGGATGTGTAAAGACCCAAACATTTGGAGGGCGGTTTGTACAGCCGCCTCTCAAAAAGTTTTAGAATTGCAAAACAGGCGACAGGTTGACCACCGACACGCCAGTGTTAGCTAACGGCCAGTCTCCAGGTTAGTTAGCTAAGTTAGAAAAGAGATCTATAGAACCAAGAGGGTGCACAGAGCACAAAAGCCGCTCCCCGAAGCAATACCTAGCGGTGGTCCCGGGGAGTATTATGGGCTGGAGACTGGAGGGGTTTTAGTGGGTCCGGTCACTGATTCAAATATATATACATGTATATGTATATGTATATATGTATATATATATATATATATATATATATATATATATATATATATATATATATATATATATATATATATATATATATATATATATATATATATGTATATATGTATATATATATATATATATATATATATATATATATATATATATATATATATATATATATATATATATATATATATATATATATAGATATATATGTATATGTATATATGTATATATATATATATATATATATATATATATATGTATATATATATATATATATATATATATATATATATATATATATATATATATATATATATATATATATATATATATATATATACATATATATATATATATATATATATATATATATATATATATATATATATATATATATATATATATATATATATATATATATATATATATATATCGGGTAAAAATACCCGTACCCGACCATCTCTAGTACGTATGTACGCATGTGCGCATGTACGTATGTACGTTAGAGTGGCCATATTTTATATGGCCGTTTTTTGAAACTATCGATCTTAATGAGCGTCGGGCTGAAAAAATTCCAATAAGCCACGAAATATTTTAGAAAGCAATTTACATGAAAATTGTACGTTTTTAAATTTCCTAAACATATCTCTCTCGCTAAACGTATTTGAATACACTTTTTTTTTGTTTATCTATAATTTATTTGACACGGCACAAATACAATTTAGTGTTTAACGGCGCCAATTATATCTGGTAGCTTACTTTCTAAAGTATCCTAATAACTAAAAGCAAATTTATTATCCTCGCTGCCGACTACGAGCTGAAACTAAATGTAACTCAAAGCTATAATATTTTGCATTAAAAGCACTGGTTTACTGTATGATGGTTTTCATTGCCATAGGTAAGCACATGTTCCGCTGCTGGGCCAAGATATTACGGACTGGCATATTGGGTTGTCTCCCTCGGGCCTTGAGAGTATCGTGCGGGTCTGATTGCTGTTTCTGGATCCGGGGTCTTAACGTGTTCTTGTCGTTAGGCTGGATGCAGGCGGAAGGGGGTAGGACTAAACTGGGGCGTGGATGGATTTCAGGAAAACGTATATAAGGGACATGTAGGATAGGTCACGGCTTGCCAAGACATCACGAACAGGAACAGCCGACTGCCTACCTTCGGCCTGCAGGGAAGCTATTAATTTAGACCTGGCGTCACGGTGTACAGGGCATGACCAAACAACGTGCTCTATGTCGTGATAACCTTCACCACAGGCACAGATACCACTTTCCCCGAGCCCATCACGACGGAGATGCGCGTCAAATCTATAGTGATTGGACATAAGCCGGGACATCACGCAAATGAAATCCCGACCTACATCCAACCCCTTGAACCACGGGTTCGTCGACACCTTGGGGATTACGGAATGTAACCACCTTCCCAGTTCCCCTCTGGTCCAAGCATTTTGCCAACTGACGATCGTATTCTGACGTACAAATGAGAAAAATTCATTAAAGGCAATTGGTCTTTCATAAATTCCACCGTTTGTTGCGCCCACCTTAGCCAAAGAGCCCGCTTTCTCATTGTCCGGTATCGAGTAGTGAGAAGGGACCCACGCTAAGGTAATCTGATACGATTTTTCGGATAAAGCACTCAGATGTTCCCGTATTTTCCCCAGGAAATACGGAGAGTGCTTAACATCTTTCATAGATCGGAGAGCCTCAATAGAACTGAGACTGTCCGTAAAGATGAAGTAATGGTCCGTGGGCATTGTTTCAATAATCCCTAAGGTATACTGAATTGCAGCCAATTCTGCGACGTAAACAGAAGCAGGATTATCGAGCTTGTAGGAGGCGGAAAAATTATTGTTGAAGATACCGAAGCCAGTGGACCCGTTGAGAAGTGATCCATCAGTATAAAACGTATTGTCGCAGTTGATGTTTTTATATTTGTTATAAAATATTTTAGGGATCTGCTGCACGCGTAAATGATCCGGGATTCCACGAGTTTCTTCCATCATGGATGTATCGAAAAACACAGTAGAATCAGAAGTATTTGATAAGTCGACACGATTTGGAATATTCGAAGAAGGGTTAATATTATGGGACATGTGATTGAAATACAATGTCATAAAACGGGTTTGAAAATTAAGTTCGATTAACCTTTCAAAATTTTCAATCACAGGACGGTTCAAGACCTCACATTTGATAAGAATGCGAGAAGACAGGCTCCAGAAGCGGTTTTTCAATGGTAGTACTCCAGCTAAGACCTCCAAACTCATCGTATGGGTCGACTGCATGCAACCCAAGGCGATACGCAAACAACGATGTTGTATTCGCTCCAGTTTGATCAAATGTGTGTTTGCTGCGGAGCGGAAGCAGAAACACCCGTACTCAATGACAGACAATATCGTTGTTTGGTAAAGCCTTATAAGGTCTCCTGGGTGGGCTCCCCACCATTGTCCGGTTATTGTACGAAGAAAATTCACTCTTTGTTGACATTTTTTCATCAGATACCTAACGTGACAACCCCAGGTGCCTTTAGAGTCGAACCAGACACCAAGATATTTGTGTACCAAAACCTGAGAAATCGTTTTACCCATTAATTGTGTTTGAAGCTGAGCAGGTTCATGTTTCCTAGAAAAAACTACTATCTCAGTCTTCTCCGGAGAGAATTCGATACCTAGCTGTAAAGCCCAAGCAGACAAATTGTCCAAGGTATCTTGCAATGGTCCTTGCAAATCGGCAGCTTTGGCTCCTGTAACAGAGATTACACTGTCGTCTGCAAGTTGTCTTATCGTGCATGAATTTGCCAGACATTCGTCGATGTCATTTACATAAAAGTTGTAAAGAAGGGGGCTTAAACATGAGCCCTGGGGAAGACCCATGTAGCTAATGCGAAAAGTTGCCAAATCGCCGTGCGTAAAATGCATGTGCTTTTCGGACAGCAAATTGTGCAAAAAATTGTTCAAAATTGGAGAAAATCCTTGTCGGTGAAGTTAACCCGAAAGAATGTCAATAGAAACGGAATCAAAAGCCCCCTTAATGTCCAAGAACGCAGACGCCATTTGTTCTTTGCGAGCATACGCCAGCTGAATATCTGTTGAAAGCAACGCAAGACAATCATTCGGCCCTTTGGCACGGCGGAAGCCAAATTGAGTATCTGATAGTAGACCATTTGATTCGACCCAGTGGTCTAAACGACGGGGTATCATTTTCTCCATCAATTTCCGGATACAGGATAGCATTGCAATCGGCCTATAAGAGTTGTGATCAGAAGCTGGTTTCCCTGGTTTTTGGATGGCGATCACCTTCACTTGCCTCCAATCCTGCGGTACAATGTTTTGCTCCAGGAACTTATTGAACAAGTTGAACAAACGCCTCTTGGCATTGCTGGGTAGATTCTTCAACAAGTTGAATTTGATTCTATCTAACCCAGGTGCGTTATTGTTACAGTACAGGAGGGCAACTGAAAATTCTGCCATCGTAAAAGGTGATTCTATCGCGTCGTGACCCGGAGACGTATCGCGAACAAAGTTTTGCGCAGGAACAGAGTCCGGACATACTTTCCTGGCAAAATCAAATATCCACCGACTTGAAGACTCCTCGCTTTCGTTGACCGTTACGCGATTCCGCATTCTTCGGGCTGTGTTCCAAAGAGTGCTCATCGATGTCTCCCTCGACGTCTCGTTCACGAACCGACGCCAATATCCGCGTTTCTTTGCTTTAGCCAGGCTTTTAAGCTTGGTATTAAGCTCCGAATACCGTATATAGTCGTCGGGTATACCTCCTTTCTGGAAGGCCAAAAACGCGTCGGATCTTTGCGTGTAGACATCGGAGCACTCTTTGTCCCACCACGAAGTTGGAGGCTGCTCTTTGATCGTTACGCCGGAATATTTCTTCGTTTGGGCTTGCAACGCGGCGTCAACGATTAAGCCCGCGAGGAGGTTGTATTCTTCAAGTGGTGGGTGATGTTGAATCGACTCGACCGCTTTTGAAATCATTTCCTCGTATAACTTCCAATCGACATTCCGTGTGAGGTCATACGGAATGTCAATTGGTCGCATGCGAGTTGAACCGTTAGTAATTGAAATAAGAATAGGCAGATGGTCGCTACCGTGAGGATCGAGGATTACCTTCCATGTGCAATCCAACCGTAGCGACGTCGAACATAAGGATAGATCCAAAGCGCTTGGGCGCGCTGGAGGTTTCGGGATACGTGTCATTCCACCGTTGTTCAAAATAGTCATGTCGAAGTCATCGCAAAGGTTATAGATGAAAGAGGAGCGGTTATCATTGTAGGGGGAACCCCAAGCCACACCATGAGAGTTGAAATCTCCCAAAATCAAACGTGGCGAGGGAAGAAGTTCTATTAAATCAAAGAGCAACCGTTGCCCAACCTGTGCTCTGGGAGGAATATATATTGAGGCAATACAAAGCTCTTTACCTTGTATTGTCATTTGACATGCGACAACTTCGATGCCTGGAATCGAGGGGAGGTTAATACGATAGAAAGAATAGCACTTTTTAATCCCTAAAAGTACTCCTCCATATGGGGTGTCTCGATCAAGGCGAATAATATTAAAATCATGGAAGTTGAGATCAATATTTGAAGTAAGCCAAGTTTCACAAAGGGAAAATGCATCGCATTTGTTTCTATTTATTAAAACTTTAAATGAATCCATTTTTGGTAAAATACTTCTACAATTCCACTGTAAAAACAGAGATAGAATCCTTCGTATACGCAGATGAATTAGGCATCGAAGGATACAATCGCTGCAAGGAGGGGCCATTGGGCAGTCAACTGCTTCAAAAATGATCTAACTGTTGGGAGGAATGCTGTAAGAAAAATTTTAATTGGATCGGGTACATTGAAAGTTTCAAAAATCCAGTCCACAATGTCAGAAAATTTCACTAATCCAGAGTTTGTTTCATCAACTGGGAGTGCAAAAGGAACAACTGGGGTTTTAAATGTTCCTGGCAGTGCTGGGAGCTCCTTCTGGGACTTTAAATTTGCAAGCCCAGGAGGAGTTTGCTTCGGTTTTTCCGCAGCACTGTTTGGTTTGTTTGTAACTTTCATTTCACTTTGGGAAATCTTAGGACCTTTTCGGGGAAGTTTAGGAGAGGAAATATTTTTCCTCTTTCTAGACGCCCCAGGATTGGCATAAGTTGTTCCCGCTGGTGAATCGTCAGAATCGGTTTCATCAGAGGACAACAGATCAAAGGGGTTCGATGTTATGGTAGAAGTGGTCACGGTCTTCTTCAGCATCTCAGCGTAAGATCGCTTTGAACGCTCCTTAAGTGACCGCTTGATTCTATCTCTGCGCTGCATGTACACCGGGCATGTGGAGAGCTCATGCTGATTTTCCCCCCAGTGAATACATTTTTCAGCATTTACACTGCAAGAATCGTCCGCATGAGTTTCTCCACACTTGCTACATCGTGCCTTATTGCAGCAGTAGGCGGCTGTGTGGCCTAGCTGCTGGAATCGGTGCAATTCATAACACGGGGTACATACAATCGCACAGGCAGACGATCGAGACGTGGCTAGGGAGAGCAGATCCGGCAAACGTAACACGAAACGAGTCTGACGGAGTGTACACTTTTGTGCCGTTGACAAGAGACACAGACCGCAATTGCTTGCAATCTATGATCTTTACTTTTACGTCGTGACACAAAGCATTTTTGAAGCAGCCAAAACCGCTTGCCAAGATACACTCGACCGACAGACTCGAATCGGTTATGACACCGTCGATCTCCACGTCTCGTGCGGGTATATAAACGCGATACTCGCGTGTGAAAAGCTCGGAGCGAGCAATAGCGTTGGCCTGTTCCAGGTCGCTGACCACGACACGGAGCTTGTTGGGTCTGACCTTGGAGATTTCGGTCACGGCCTTGTACCCCTCCGTCAGGTCTTTCGAAATCTGCAGGATGTTTACGGTTTCGATTTCGGTCCTGCTTTTGGCCGAAAGAAAGCAGTAAAGCTGCCTTGAGATCCGTCCGGGTAAAGCCTGGGGCTAGGGGGGACTGGAGAATTAACAGAGGAAGGGTTGGCAGGAGGGACAAGGTCGGAGGGGTTCGGGGATGGTGGCACGGGAGGCGAGGGATCTACATCCATCGCGCTAAATCTAGCGCACTAGCGCCGACAGAACACGTACCTCTTTACTTCTCCTTTCAGCAGGGTTGGTTGTCCGAACGGTCGAAGCTGCAGCCGTTACAGCCAGCAGCACCATTACAGCAGCTCCAAACAGCCACCAGCAGCGAGCCGGGTGTGTGATCACTCAGCACAGCGACACAACTCGCTGTCAACTGTTGGCTTCTTCTTTTTCCTCCTTTGTGTTGAGATTCTCGTCCACTGCTGTAGCACAAATCACTTAGCAGCCAAATCGGCTTACGCACCAGCAAACAGCCACGATGCGAAACAGTTGCACAAAGGCGGGCGACCTTGAACCTTCACTCGACCAGGCAAACAATGCCAACACTTGCTCGCGCGCCTTTTGTTTTATATTCTATCGGAGCGATCACCAAACACATCCGATACTGATGCGTGTTCGGCACAGAATGATTTGAATACACTTATCGGAATATATATAGTTTGCTTCTCTTTCAGTCACGCGCACGACAAACAAAAGTTACTCAAATTGCCCTTTTCCCAAGCAAACTCTGAACCTGAGGTACACTAAAGTTTGTTTTTTTTTTGTATGTAGCAACGCAAACACTCATGTTCTAACTACAAGTTACCTTTGCTTTTAGCCCTCCACTCACCTCCTCTCGCCTGATATGAAGCCAGTCGTAAGGAAATCAAAGCTAACTGCGTCTTAACTAATATTCGGTACACGTGTTCAAATAGCACATGGCTATAGGTTCTGATGCAGGTGCATCGGCAAAAACCGCCAAAAACGTAACAAAGGGCGGAAGGCAATTTTAAGATGTAAGAAAGATATAGTATCAAAGATATCAAGCTTGTAAATGAAATCTAAAGATACCCAAACCACTGTCAGTTGATTATGAACGTTACTTTATAGTTACATGTTCTATGTAATATGTAAAAAGTTCTATGGCATTGCCATCAAAATTAGGTTGTCAAGTGATGGAATAAGGCAGTACCTGTTGTAATTCTTTGAGGATAGACTATGAAAAATTCGAGAACATGATGGGGATTATAAACCTTTTTGCTCGGAAAAATAAGCAGTTTGGATTCTTTTCAAGTGTGTAGCAATTTTTATATGCATTGAAATTGTAGTTTTTCAATAGTACAGTTATTCGATAGCAAAAAGTTGTTTGTTTATTGAAAAAAATAATTACGACCGAAGACGTTAATAACGAACATTTTTTAAAAATTGAAGAAAACCGGCTGTAACTCGGCAAAGCCATTTTATGAAAAACACCATATCAAGTTTCAAGTTTAGCTCATGGCGCGTGACAAGCCGCACTTGAAATCTATCCAACTTTCTCCCTATTACTCAAAGCTCTAACAAAATTTACAAAAATGTTCTCAAGAAGATACGACGTTCAAGATGTACGGGAAAAGCGACAATTATTTTGCTGATACGTGAAAATTTTAGCTGTTTTAAAAAAATCTACAGTATAAGATAAACCCATTCCCGACGGATAACATTCAAACTTTGATTCAAGTTCAACAACCATACTTGAACATTTTCACGATGAAACTATTCAGTAAGGTTAGAGAACAGATTGATCTTTAATATGCAATACAGTTTGTCTCAATTGTGTATATAGTTGATGAGTAATAAGAGTTTGAAGTTTGAGCATGAGCATGAGCATGAGCATGATTGACCGCCCGCGGTTGCTACTCCGTTATTGCCAGATCAGCTGTAATTACACAGAGAACCAACAGATGATGCTTGGGACCAACATGCATCCTCAATGTGTAAAAACTGGTGACCTTAATCTTTATATTAGGCAATACCAGCGCCGGCCGCATCCGAATGCAGGTCAAAGAAGGAATTTGTATAGGAAAATGTTGACGTGATACTCGCTTTTTGGAAGCCGAGAACACCTCTGCACTTCCACGAGAAATCACTGGGATGTTGGAGAAAGGGCAAGGTACACAGCAGGGTTCGTTTTGGCAAACGATGCGCTGATTTCGAGTGTCGGGTTCTTTAGAACAAGTATCGCGCGAACAAGTTCATTATATCCGTCACGATATTCATAATGCGATTCGAAGTCATTCAGTTTGACAATGTAACACCGCAACAATAAATCGTACGCAAGGATACTGGACCTTTGATCAAATTGGGACAACTTCAAATGATATGATATCTCCTCGTAAGGTGATCCTTTTTACACCGAAATCAGTTGCGCGTTGTTGATCTATATGTAGATAATTCGACCTCATGGAGGTACCGACGCGGAGTCTGTAGGGGTTCGGTCAACCGGACATTTTCTACCTAACAGATCGACCAACGACGTTTCTCGTATACACTTTGTCTGCTCTAAAAAAACGATAAGATACCGCGAAAAACGCTTATTACGAAAACTAACCATGAGTATATTTCTAGCTAAACGTCGCGATCCTCTGCGTACGACGCACGCGATGTAGCCCATGCTACTCGTAGCAATCAGCTATTTGTCGATCCCGAGTCAATCCCAATCCCGAGAAGAAACGAACGCACGTCGGCCGTCGCGATTCTTGGGAAGGTATACATCGCGTTTTCGTTAATCGCGATATTTATCGACCAGACGAAATCTTCGGTTAAACAGTCACAGTGAGACATGAACGAGTATCTGGGTATACCCCTCGAAATCATTATATTCCGAAAACGTTAATATAAGTAAAATTCTCCCGAGCCGGAAACGCGGTTTACATCGAAACACTACGACATTTCACGCCGATTCTATCTTAGTTGTCGATGCGAATGTTGCCTATTAAATAGAAAAATTGGCAAAGTTTCATGCATACAAAGCCTTATTAATTTAAAAATGAAAATTTCCATATTGACCATCCATCGAGCTAATATAGTCTTAAGTTTGTTAACAAAATGCCGACCTAGTCATTATTGGAACATAGTATACAAAACATAAGCAGCCCAAAAGCTAGAAAAATCGAAAAAGTGAAGCATAAGATTTCATGTATTATCCACAACCATTGCTTTCGAGGTGAACACATGTTTGGCTGATAGAACCCTACTTGAAGCCTGACCGTGCAAAAACGTGGTAGATGACGGATTCGAGGCATACTATGCGTCATGTTGGCTCATTACTAAGTTGAGCTACTCATTACCTTGGGTGTGATCCTGTTGGAAAGATAGAAAAATGGCAAAGCTTGGTGTATCTAAAACATTAAGTGCAAACATCAGGTGTAGATGTACATACTAATCCAAAGTCTTAAAATTATTGATAAGACCAAACCAATCATGATTATTTCAGGCTGACTAAATAGTCATCAGATGTCAAACTCAACTTTGTTGAATTTTCTATTACCTGTCATGCGAGAGTCAGTGCGTTCAAAAATTCATTGCACACGACATATCAGTGAATACATATCAATTAATCTATTCCACCATAAATTCTAATAAACAATACTATTACACAAAACTACACGAGAAAAAGGCTCCAGAAAAACACCTTAATTGCACTCTGTTTTCAATTTGGACATTCAAAACTGTAACAGTTAAACATTCATGACGAGCACAATCAAAACGGCGTGCTACGTCGTTCCGCAAACTGGCAACTACGTGGTATTCGGTGGATCATCACATGATGTGAACCATATTCGAACGCGGACCATTTAGGAAAATAAATATAATACCAAACGCAAATCGTGTATGTCGTATCGAGCCCATTGATAAGTTAACTCACCTGACAATTCTTAGTGCTTTTACTTGTGGGAGAAAAAAGTGAAACAGTAAAACATCATCGCACAATCTGGTTTGCAAACAAAAAAAAAACTACTCGCAGCCGAAAAGCTACCACACCTCGTGCACCCAACAGATCACACATTCCATGAGTAATAAGAGTTTGAAGTTTGAGGTAAAAACTGATTCCTCTCCGACAAAGGTGGTGGTGATGTTGTTGTTACGCAACACTAGAAAAGGGTTCTGTGATGGAACGCACAGATGACAGATGTTTCATGCGCGTCATTCATCATGTGTGAAGTTATATCGGATTATTAGAGAGTGATTTGAACTACCCATCAATGATTAAAAGAGGACAGTATTTAGTTATTCCAAGCTTTGCTATTGGTAATAACAAATTGCAAAGACGAACTTTTGCATGTGTGAATATTTTTTTGAGCAATCCAGTATTTTTTCATGAGCAATGGTTTTTGTAAATTGTTTTTTTTTCAATCACGTTCATTTTTGTTTATTTTGTAAGTTTAGTTTGAATAAAACATAAGTAACATCAAACAATTGAGAAAATCAACTATTATTCATGTTATGAAATTAAAAAAAGATTAAATTGTTAGAAAACAATTTTTCGAATATTAGCAAATAATGAAGAAAAAGTTTCTAGATGTTGGAGAAAATAGCTGTGCAGTGGATCCGTATAAGAAGCGAGATGCAGATTCGTTTGCGGGTAAGCAAATAAATCCACGCGTTTTCATGATCTACTGAACGAAGGATTTATCGCAGTTTAGATAATTCATTAAGCTTGAAACCAGCGCTGGCCATCTGCATCGAATTGTCGATATTGTCATAGTTACATCTTGAACTTCAACTCGATATTTAAAAAAAAATTATTTATCATTTCAGATTAAATACCAAATTTTATTAGTATAAAATGCATTTGAAAGTGGCTAGCCACTACGGGCCACCTAGTATTTTTATAAAATAATAATTTCATTATTTTAATTTAAGTTTAAAATTATCTATAACTTTTGCTGTTTGTTGAAAAGTGCGGCATTTAAATGAGATGGATATTCTTTTGGTATTAATCAACAACATGCAACATAAACTGAAGTTCGTCTCCATTATGTACCGTCTGCCGGGGTGAGATTGTGCCAAAAAAGGACACGCTTTTGTTTCTTAGCTTGTAATGCACACATTTAGGCAATGAGTTTGATCCAAATCACGTCAATGCACACTTAAATGTTTAGTTAACGACTGCTGCAAATATGGTCAAGTTACAATAAACTATAATTTTGCTAAAATTGAATGAACTTTGGCCTAATCTCATCTCAATCTGGGGTGAACATGAATAACATGATTAAACAGTGAGTATAGAGACGACCAGAAACAACGTGGACTATTAAGGGGTTGTAGGGGGTTGACCAGAAACTACGTTTCATATGAATTATAGAAAAATGTATGACTGGATCAAATCAATATCTGGAGTAACCAGTTATGAGAACGTGGCTCATGGACAGTCTATAAAAACATAGTGGCGTCTCCAGGTAGCTTTGAAAGGGAAAACGTTAGGACATAAAGCCTGAGAAGACTTTTCGTTTCAATTATTATGTGCCATTGACCACTGTATATTCCATTGGAGATCTCAAAACCGCTGGAAACATACCCACAACCCTCATTCCTTGCTTTAAAAGTCATCAGTTTACATAGAATAGGTGTACAAAATTTTGTTACATTCCATAAGTAATTTCAGTCATTGTAAATTTCCATCTAACAGTTGTTAGCTTTCTATTCTCAAGCATTTAGTCATTATTTCACATAAGACCATAACTAGACAACATACCTTATGTAAACAATGCAAGTGTTTTGGTTTATAATGATATTTTTTTGTCGTGAATGTGAATTCCGCACCCTGTACCATTCATTATAGCTTGGCACAATCTCACCCCAAAAGGGCTCGAAAAGTGTACAGTTTGGAAAAACATTATTTTCTGAGCAATCACAGCTTCAATGCATAATATTTCCTCAACACATTGGAGACGACATCCTAACGTACCATCTGAGCAGTAAGTTGTTGTGATTTCTTGATCGGGTTGGTTTGCATGGGACATTTTTTGGTAACGTTATTTGCGCGTGTTTTTCACCCTGTACTTTGAAACATTATTCAAGTAAAACAGTTCACTAATATTATCTATATCCTATTTCAAGTTGTGAATAAATATGTCATGTTTCATACAGTATTAAGTTTGAGGCATTAAGTTCTAGAAATCTCAAGTAATTTAACATACAAACATTTCCCGTTTTGGCTCAATCTCACCCCCGTGGCTCAATCTCACCCCGGCAGACGGTATGTATTAAAACACGATTATAATCTTCCATAATTTACATCGAGTAATTTTTTGAAGTTTGCAGAAGTTTGCTATTACTCATTATTTTTCTCTTTGGCAATCAATATTAAGTTCAAAACTCGGAAAGAAAGCATCGCACAGTGGTCGGAAAAGGCAATTTGACGAACTTAATTTTTTTGTGCTTAAACGGTTGATATTAGCCAAAAACAATGTTCAAAAGAATTGTTCACAAAAATATAACAAAAATGTTAATAAAAAATTTTTTTGATCATGGTCTACTATCATAAAAATAAAAAATCTAACTTTTGATACAGCGAAGATACATGAATAGTTTCTTCAGCAAAGTTGTAAAACTTTTTAAAATATGAAACTTTGCAGAAGATATTAAATTTCTATGACGTCTATTTATTAAAATACAAAACATTTTCGCTGTCCCCAATATTAGTTTTTTTGGCATACATTTTTTAATATTGTTTTTCCAAAAAAAATAATGTTCTAGACAAATATGACCAACATAGAAACACAGGTTTCTTTCGAATATAGTATGTTGCTACAATCGTTCTATACTAAGTTAAAGAGTTTTTTCATTAAATTATTTCCCAGATTCAGCATGAACACCTTCATGAATTGGTGCAATCTAAACTGCATGATTGTCAATCCCGAGAAATGCTCGGTAATTTCCCTTCAGCCGTATTCGTCAACCTGTTATTTTTTATTACAAGCGTTATTTTGGATAGCCAACTATTGTTTAAACGGCATGTTTGTTACATTGTGGATAAGGCATCCAGAACTTTAGGACTTATTGGCGAAACCGGTTCCGTCGCAGGGCTAGTAGCGAGTCACTTTTTAGTGACTTTGTCACTATTTTGAGCCTAGTCACTAAAAAGTCACTATTTACGCTAAAAAGTCACTATTTTACGACAAAATGGTCACTAAAGTCACTTTTTTAGCTTTAAATGTATAAATTATCTATTGTTGTACTGCAACATACTTCAGAAACCTTGCTTCTCATTTACAGAATATTTGGACAGTTCGGTTTGTAAGGCATTTTTGTTAACTTTTCCATCATAGAAGTTTCATGCCAGGCAATGTTTACAAATTTCTCATCGAAGTGAACAGTGCAGAATAGTAACGAACGAACTGTCTAAGAGCTGCAAAGGAATGTAAAGGTTTGTTCTATAAGCTACTCGCGTCTTAAACCAGTGTGTGCGTGAAATTACGTTTGTAGTTTGATTTGCTTGTCTCAAATCAACTGTTCCTCCTGGTTGAAGTGGATTCAAAAATTTCGAGCTTATATTGTGCATAGTCGTGTTGAGGTCTCAATTCGTAGGATTTTGCTTTCAATCATCCGAACCTACCCTACCGGTGTTTACCAGAAACCATTTCGAAATTCCATAATGACAACCCGTTCTACGCATATTTGTCCCATGCTCCAGATCAAACAAACGAGTGTTTAGTCGGACGAATTTGATTAGAAAATGTCAAGGGGGTCAATATGCGTGGAAAATGATTGATGGGACAAACAGGCTTAGTATTGTTTTTGCAGATTTTCGGAACGAACAATGCTATATTTAATATATTTTGAAAAACCCCTCCCTTAGTTAGCTTAACCAACTTCAAACGCTTATCGAAGCTGTCACAGGCGGCACGGATTCCCAGATTTTCTGGATAACCGCTTTAACCGCTTTACAAGTCGGAGATTTTGTAAAAAAAAGTTTATTGAGTTGAGATCAGGAGAACTTAACGGCAATTTATTTCTATTCAAAAAGTCCCTCGAATTGTCCCTATACCAACCTTGAGTCAAGTTCGCAGTATGCGCTGATGCACCGTCTTGCTAGAACATATACAGGGTGACAAAAAGTCCGGTCACACAGGAAAATCTCAATATTTCAAAGAATAAGAAGAAAATCTGAATCTGGCCTTCATAGCTTTATTCAGTAACTCATAATAATATTTCACAGACGATATCTCGGAATTACACCACCTTTCTCTGATCGAACCAGCTTCAGACGTCTCGGAAAGTCGTCACAAGCGGCGCGCACGTGCTCCATCGGCATCTCGTCCCAGATTATCGTGATAACTCGCTTGAATTGCTCCAAATTTGTTATTTTATAGTCGTTCAGCTTCGACATCATGTATCCCCACACGAAATAATCCAGTGGAATCAGATCCGGAGACGACGGAGGCCATTCATTCTTCGAAATGAAATCGGTCAAGTTTTCCTCACACCACGCCTGAACAACCTTTGGGGCGCCATCTTGCTGGAAGCAGTAGTAATCGTCTTCAAACAATAGTTCAGCTTGAGGCAGAACATTTTTATTCAAAACCGTGTCCAGATAGTACGCTGCGTTGATTTTGACCCCTTTATCGATAAAAATAAGAGGCAGTTTACCTCTCTTGCAAATGGCTCCTCAAACCATCACTGACGTCTTATTTTGGAACCGGGAAACGTTCAGCTTGTTCGCAGGAGCTTGCTGGAGGCTCACACTCTAAACTCGATCATTTTGGCGATTGACTGTTTGCTCCAAAACGAACAGCTTCTCGTCCGAAAAAATAATCTCGTCATCTGCGCGCCAACCGAGCAACTCCCGCGACCGTTGGTACCTCTTGGCCTTTGTAGCTTTGGTAACCCCAAGAACCACCTGTTTTTGTACGGTGTAAGTTTTAAATCCTTGCGCAGAAGCAGGCGGATTGATTCTCGGTTCATTTAAAGGTTCCTGGCCAGCTTCCGTGCAGATTGGGCGGGATTCCGGCGAATCCGGTCTCGTATAATCTTTTTCAGCCTTGGAGTTCTCACAGACCTTGGTCGTCCAGATCATGCCTTGTCCTCGGTGCCTCCGGTATCTAGGTACCGATTTATGGTCCGGTATACGAATTTCCGGTTGATTCCGAGCGGTTTTAGGTGTTCGAATATGTGTCCGGGTTTTTACCCTTTCACATATTCAGCGATAACAGCTGCACTTAACTCTGCCATGGCTCACAACTCAATGTAAACAAACTGCACAGAAACGAAACTCTGCCACTGGGCAGCAAAGTTAACCCTTTCATTTGACATATAGATGGCACCAGAGAGATGCAACGTGTCGGCTACAGGCGACCCCAAAAAAGTGTGACCGGACTTTTTTGTCACCGTGTAGTAATCAGTGCTTTTCAAAGGATCGCAAGTTGACTGTTAAAACACGAATGCGAACGCCTTCCGCAGTCAACTTGACTGCTCGATATAGTCGATCGCCCAGAGAAAAAACAGTCAAAGTAAAGTTGATCGTTTTTTTAGTTTCTAGGTGGCAGTTATTCGCTATGGCAGCGCTCTTTAATTACGTTCACTCTCCGATTATGTGTACGTGCAAGACACGAAGTGAATGAGGGCGGTTGGTATCATTCTTACTGTTTCGTTTTGCGTTTGTTTTCGTATTTGGTTTTGTATGTCGGATTGGATTGGAATAGAACTTTGAAATTTGTGTAACATATGACTAATGCATAAATCGGTACTTAGGGTAGAGCGGGAAAAGTTGGTCATTTTTGGTAAAAATCTTCCATTACTTTATACCGGTAATACAGTCATACCTCGATATAAGGCAACTTTATTTTCATTACCGCTACGTTATATCGAAGCAAATTTTTTTTTTTAAATTCATGCAAGAATGTTACTCAAAGACGCGCGAAAACCTATTTTCCATCACCTATCAGTAATTTTAAACCATTCTTAAGCCCATTTAGGACAATTTTTCAACAAGCAAAAAAAAGTTTATTAATTGATGCAAGACTGTTGAAATGCAAAAATGCGCGGAAACTTATTTCCCATCACCTACCAGTAATTTGAAACCTTTCTTATGCTTTTCTTTAGAGAAAATTTCAACAAACAAAAAAAAAAGTTGATGCAAGACTGTGAATTGTTACTGAAGGATGCGTGGAAACCTAATCCCATCACCCATTAGTATTTCAAAACCTTTCTTATGCCCATTTGGGACTTTCGCATTGGTTTCATTGGTTTCAAAACTTACTACATATTTTCGAAGCAATTTATACCCCAAAAACAGTTGCTATATCATTTATATTCAATATCAATACATCTTAAAAAGTTACGTTATATCGAGGTAAAAGTTACGTTATACCGAGTTACGTCGAATCGAGGTTGCCTTCTACCGAGGTATGGCTGTATTATGCGAAAATATGAACTACATTAAACAGCTCACAATTTTGCGGATACACTAAAGTTTTTTTTTTTACGAGGAGACACGTAGCGCGGAAAAAATCCGCGTGAAAAACGCGTAAGTTCCAAAATCCGGGTAAAAAATGGCGTTAATTGTAAGATCTGCGTCAAACTTCACGTGAATTCCGAAGTCTGAGTAAATGAACTGGTGATTTCCAAAATTCACGTAAAAAACAAGAAATTTCTGAAAACCGCGTAAATTCCGAAATCCGAGTGAAAAACCGCGTGGATTAATACCGAAATTCGGGTAAAAAAAACGTGAAAACTCTGAAATCGTAAATTGAGGTAAAAAAACGTGTAAATTCCGAAATCCGCGTTAAAAACGCGTAAATTCTGAAATTTGCATAAAAAACAGCGTGAGTTCTGAAATCTGCGTAAATTCCGTAATACGCGTTAAAAGGCTTCAGTGTATTTTATCTTTTTTGAGCGGTTGAGATTGGCCAATTAGCTCCTCAGGTAGGGTAGAAGTTGATCAGCGAGTGGGGTAAAGTGACAACTTTTATTTCGAAAGGACAATTCAGTTTTCCTCCACCAATGCATTAACGGCAGTCTGTAGCATTTAGGCGGAAGTCAAATCGTTTTCAGTTTTTCGCTTAGACGTTCGCAAAAGCTACTCATTATTGGATGAAAAAGTGTTACTCTCCCTTGCTTGACGAAAAGCTCACTAAGGTCGCCTTTTTTACAGTTTTTTTATGTGGTCATTTTTACGCGGATTCCGGAAATTACGCGGTTTTTCACGCAGATTCCGGATTTTACGCGGTGTTTTTTTCTTACGCGGATTCCGTATTTTTTCATTTCGGAATCCGGAATTTACGCGTTTTTCCACGTAGATTCAGGAATTTACGCGATTATTTTTTACGCGGTTTCCTTTTACGCGACACGTATCCCCCGCGTAAAAAGCGACTTTGGTGTATACGTTGAAAGTACATTGATGGTTTGAATGGACACTTGATCAAAGAAAACACGTGTTAAATTGAAAACTCGAACCGAATTCCGCAATTCTAAAGTTTTTATGGTTTTCTGATTGTTATAGATCAGCTGAAAGAGAGTAATGTTCTGAGTAAAACGTGGTTTTTGAGTAATTTTTATCGTTGTCCTTCGTATTTTTAATTGAATTCTTGCTCACACCTGCTCAAAATCTGGTAATGAGCGAATTGTCATTTAAAATTTTTTATTCTTTATTCTTTATTTATAAACCGACGGACAACGATAAACATTTTTTTAAATCACAATTTGCACAACTGCACTTTGTTTTGTCAATTAGTTTCTTTGCTTATCTGATTATATCACCCATATAACACAATTTTTTATATAAATGGTATGTGAAAATAAAACACAGTTTTTTCGATGCGTTGGTTTAATGTCATTCCATTGACCAAATAACCCCGTAACCAACTAGCCCTGTTCTACCCTATCTTCTTCCCCGCCGATGTTGTGAGAAAAACTATCTTACTCATAAAGCCATTACCACGTGGCTTGAATGATGACTATATTGAATATCACTCACAAACTCTACTGCTAAGCGATATTCGACGCAGATGATTGAAGTAAGCGTTGGTTAATTCATTACGAATGAGGTCCCGGTAAGTAAAAATTGGCACTGTAGGTGCAACAGTATACCACCAGCACATGAGCCTCAAAGGTAAGAATGCTTCAAACTGATTGACTGTTTTTTCGGTCGATCATGAACGCAAACGAAAAATGGTACGTGACTGCCGACAGAAGATTGTATGGCGGACTTGAACGCCGAAGCGGCGGTCCTATTGCGGAAAGCAACGTTGCACGCAGCACGTTTCTTATTCGCTCTGCTTTCAACCATTCGTTGAAATTGATCGTGCTGCAGGTACAAGTTGAAATTGAGCGAAGGATCGCACAAAAAGGAAAGCTTGTAACTGACCGAGAAAACGTTCAAGCGTCTTTATAGAAAAGGATTTTTCAAAGTCCTGGTAGTAATTAGCTCTGAAGAGTTTTCGAAGACACGGGGTAACGTTTTTTTCCAAAACTACCGTTTTATAATAAACAGCATTAAATTCGGCGTCTTTGTAAATGAAAATCAGAGGAAGTTTACTCGCTTGCAAATTGCTCCCGAGACCAGGGATGGTTTCTCCTCAGAGGAAAAAAAAGAAAAGTGAAATTCTGACTCGCTACTCTGTTTTCAAGTCGTGTGCTCTTCTCTTTGTTGCTTTGACTTCTTTCTTGCGCTGAGTGCACAGGTGATTGAGAAACATACACAAAGAGAATGTAAATTGTTCCTCTACACAAAGTTGCTCTTTGCGGATTATTGTGAAGCTCGCTTTGGTTTGTGCGATGTGCTGGTCATTGATATACATAGTATTTTTCGAATGGAAAATTAATCTCACATTCTTCCACTCGCGCTGGTGTACTTAGTCCAATCAGTGATGCCACATGTGCAGTTTTATCTGTATTGATACGGATTTTTACGTATTTTCCATACAGATATCTGCATATACAGATCACAGATTTTCTGGAAATAATACATATTTATACAGTTTTTTTTTAGTTTTCCTGATCGCAAATTAAACTTCTTGATACAGTAAAAAAAAATGAACTCAAATGTTGCAAGGCTTGTTTAATTATCAGGCTTGTAAACTGTCAACACTTTCATTTGATTTCGCTTCCTTAGCGTGCGTCACAGTAGGCTTTTGCTCGTAAATGTCAAAATACGTTCGAGGAAAAAACATCGTTGAGGCAAGTACTCGTTTGACATGTTTGTTCATGAATTTATTTAGACAGCGAGTCTTGCCACCGTCAGACGAAAAAGAAAACGATTATCGCAGTGAAAATACTTTCTACCCTGATCATTCCGAAGCCTATTTATTATATTTATATGCTTCGCGTGAGCGTGTGCATGGAAGAATCATGATATATGATAAACAAGCTTCTCGAGATTTTATCAAGGTGATAAGATTTTTTGAGCTTTAAAACACAGATGCAAATATGGCATCACTGAGTACAACGTTAAAACGCAGGAGCCAAGCTAAAGCACATCATCATATATCTAAGCTCCGATACGTTTTCATCACAAAACCAAAAAACATTTCAAAAAAAAACTCTTAATAGGCAAAGGAAGTTACCTATGCTGTTTTTTTAATAATATTATTATTTAATTTTAGATACAGTAATTCCCGGTCTTAAACACATTGCCTTTGACAATGGTAACTACCACATTACTATGAAGGATTATAGAGATGAGAGAACACTTGTATTTTTGTCTCATGCTCTAAGCGCTTGCGGCAAGTGACGTAACCAATTCCTCAGTACAAAGAGAAACAAAGAGTGAAATTGTGCACTATCATTTCTCTTTTTTCGTTCGCGTCATTCCTCTTTGTGCTGGTGAGTTTCTCAACGGCTGCAGGCGTTCTTCTCAATGTGAAAAACGGAAAGTTGGCTCTTTGTGCACTTGAATTGAGCAGATAACATCCCTGCCCGAGACCATCACTAAAGCTGTACTCTGCAATCGAGGAACACTCCTTTAGAACTCTGAAATGTTGTCTCTTGCTGCTGCCCACATTCAATTGTTTTGTGTAACCAATCATACTCCAGGCCAAATAGTTTCTCATCAGAGTTAATTCGAGTTAATTAGTTATCGTCAATCGTCAACCAAGTTGGACGTGTTTGTTGTTAGCTCCTATCCTCGCGCGAATTTAAATCAAATTATTATTTTTTGCTTAGTTTTCATTTTGCTTGTTGTGTTTTTGTGGCGGTAAAAATGAATCAAATTTGCGAAGTCTGCGCAAAAGACTCCGGTGCCGAAGTGTTTTGGTCGTGTGTTGGAGGGTGTAATCGAAAATTCCATGCCTCCTGTGTGGGAGTATCGTTCCCCCCCGAAGTAGTTGCTAAAAGCAGAAGTTCTCTACGTATCGTTGAAAAAGACAAACAAGATAAACCAGCCGTAGATCCGACTGCATTTCTGCTACCGTGCTGCGATTCCTGTCAACTTTTAGTAACCGCATCGTTTGAATTCAACACGTTGACCAAACAGCAGAACAAGCTGACGAAATTGATTGATAAAAATACAGAGGTGATTCATCGACTTGTGACCCAACTCGAACAACCGAGCACAATTCCAGAAACTCTAGAGGGTATCGACAAGTCACTTATACAAATAAACCAAGTGCTAACGCAAAACACCAAAACCAACAGTGTGGCTGGTGTTATGCCTACACTTAAAAATCACCTGACGCAGCTCGTTAACATTGCTTTTTCGGAATCCAAGAACGAACTTCGGAACGAATTAACGCAATCGCTGACCAGCATAAATAACGAACTTTCTCAGTTAGGACAGCTGTTTGTAGAAACAGCAACCAGCTGTTCAATACAAACCAATCCGTTAGAGATAAACATTGTAGATGAGCTTAAAACCCTGTCATCCTGCATCGAAGAACTAAGTCAGCGAGTGTTGCCGCTCCCCCAATAGCTTCACCTGTTTCACTTCCAAGTTTGGCAACAGAACTTAATTTGGATAATGCCAATAATTCAGGTTGGCGGTTTCTAGGTTCAAAAAAAGTTTAAAAGCGGATTGGACAGATTATGATGAACGTAAAAGGCGTCGTTTGATACAGTTGAAGAATGCAGATGCAGCCAGAAGAAGGAGGAGTCGACGACAACAGGCTTACAACAACAATACTAACAACAACAACCGCAATGGTAACAATTACAACAACCGCAACAATAACAACCACCTGAACAACAATGACAATTACAATCGCAACAATAACATCTACAACAACCGCAGCAGTTTCAACCACCAGAACCGCAACAATAACAACTACAATCGCAACAATAACATCTACAACAACCGCAGCAATAACAACCACCAGAACCGCAACAATAACAACTTCAATCGCAACAACAACATCTACAACAACCGCAACATTAACAACTCCAACAACAACAATAACAGTATCAACAATAACAACAATCAAACCCCGAATCGTTACCTCAATCTTAACAGGAATCTTAACAACAGCTACTACAACCAACTACCACCAGACCGTGTGCTTCTTGCTGCAGCGAAGGATAAATTTTCTCGACCCCCACCTAATCTCCAGCATATCTCTTTTCAACGAGGCGAAGTACTTAATCCGTACCCAGCGAATAATGAGTCACAATCATCTTTCATGCCTACCGTTTCAACGCGCCCGCTCAACTTAACGACTCCCGCGACCTCTTCAGCTGTATCGTGTCCTTACCATTTGGCTGGCAGCCACAACTATAACAATAACAATAATTTTAGATCAACAAGTTTCCCGTGTGATGGATGTTATTGTAAGCATTCGTGTTTTCAAAATCAGTGACGCTCAGAGAAAGAAAAAAACGCCAGTAGTCAATGAAGTTTTGATTTATGCTCAAAATTTCAACAGGATGCGCAGTGCACTCAAAATTAATCACATTAATAACAGAATAAGTGGATGTTCATACTCGAACATCTTAGCAACGGAAACGAACTGGAACGAAGATATTAAAAGTGAAGAAGTTTTCAACAGTTCCTTTAATGTGTTCAGGATCGATCGTGATTTATCACTACCTGATAAGAAATCAGGTGGAGGAGTGCTTGTGGCTGTTGGGGTTCAGCATGATTCTGAGCAAATCATGAACCAGAAACATGCCGAATTTGAAGATGTCTGGGTTAAAGTTCTGTTGAAGGGTGAAATCCATATTTTCGTATCTGTTTACTTTCCACCCCACTTTGCCAAAAAGTAATCATATGAAAAATTTTTAAGGACGGTAGAATTAGTGAATGATGAGTCCAACACTAACTCAAAAATTCATATATATGGAGATTTCAATCAAAATGATGCTGATTTTATTGTAAATTATGATAATGAATCGCTTTTACTTTCTGCAGTAGGAGAAAACGAAACTCTGCAATTTATTTTTGACGGATTTAGTCAACTTGGATTAAATCAGGTAAACTCAATCCGGAATGAGCAAAACTGTTTTGTAGACTTTTTATTCACTAATTGCACGGAAGATTTTAGTGTTGACAAAGCAGAATATCCCCTATGGAAAAATGAAAAATTTCATACTGCAATTGAGTACTCACTAATGATTGATACCGAGAGATCACGACCCTCTGATCATGAGCCTGAATATAAAGATGACTTCACTAAAGCAAATTTTGAACTAATCAATCGTAAATTAACTGACATCGACTGGCAATCACTTCTAAAAAATGAAATAGATATGAACAAAGCGGTTGTTAATTTTTTATCATCACTATATGGTGTTTTAGACTCAACTGTACCAAAATCAAAAAAGAAAACGGTTAGCTCAAAAGATCCCATTTGGTTCACCAGAGAAATAAAAAAATTGAAGAATAGGAAACAAAAAGCTCATAAAACTTACAAAAAACTTAAAGACCAAGGAAATTTGGACAAATATTTGAACATTTGTGATGAACTGAAAACTAGAATATCTATTGCGTATGAGAACTACAACACAAGGGTGGAAAATAACATTAAATTAGACCCAAAACAGTTTTTTAAATTTGCAAACGATAAAATGAAGTCTAATAACTTCCCTTCTCGCATGCAATATGAAGACTTTGCCAGTACTGACTCAAAGCAAATCTGCAACAAGTTTGCGAGTTTTTTTTCAAACCGTTTATAAAAATAGCGACGAAGTCAGGGACTTTGAGTATTTCTCGCACTTGCATGAACAAATAAATAACGTATCTATTAAGCAAATAACTGTTCAAGAAATCCTCGCAACACTAAAAGAACTGGACGCTTCAAAAGGTCCAGGTCCAGATGGAATTCCACCCTCACTTATGAAAAATTTTGCTCCTGTTTCTGTAAAACCATTGTTTTGGCTTTTCAACTTATCCCTTACGTCCGGACAATTTCCATCAGTCTGGAAAAAATCTTTTCTTATACCGATTTTCAAGTCAGGTAAGAGATCTGACATCAAAAATTATCGTGGCATTGCAATAATATCATGTATCCCCAAACTTTTTGAAGCTATCGTAAACCAAAAAATATTTAATCAGGTAAAGAATCGCATAACGTGTAACCAACATGGTTTTTACAAAGGAAGGTCTACAGCTACCAACTTCTTGAATTTGTTGATTTCTCTCTTGAGTCTATGGACAGAGGCAACTTCGTGGAAACGTGGCAACTTCGTGGAAACAAAAAAGAGAAATCCTGAACATGCCAGTTGCACTCTTGGACATCAAGTTGTAGAAAGGTGTTATCAAATTAGAGATTTAGGAGTAATTATGGATTCTAAGTTAACATTCATTGATCACTACAATACGATCATCAATAGAGCCAACAGTACGCTAAGTTTTATAAAAAGGTTCAGTTATCATTTCGTAGACCCGTACACTATAAAAACTCTCTTTGTCACATATGTTAGATCTATTTTAGAATACTGTAGTGTTGTTTGGTCGCCTTACAAAGACGTCCATTCCAATAGAATCGAATCCGTACAAAAACAGTTTTTGTTATATGCACTAAGAAAACTAGGTTGGAATTCATTTCCTCTCCCATGTTATGAATCGCGTTGCATGCTTATTAATATAGAAACTCTTGAAAAAAGAAGAGAAATTGCTTCGGTAACTCTTGTCAACGATTTAGTTTCACAACGCATAAGTTCGGAAAATTTGCTTGGAAAACTCAACTTTTATGCTCCTACACGCTCATTAAGAACGCGAAAAATTTTTGTATTAAATTCTTATAGAACAGAATATGCCATGGCCGGGCCAGTTAATAGTATGATGAATCTTTTTAATAAATATTGTGAAGTTATTGATTTAACGATCTCACGAAATGCTCTTAGAAAAATATTGAACACTAGAATTACATAACTATATTTGTGATGTTAGTTATAGTTTTTAAGATGTAGTCTACTATGATTCACGAAATGCTCTTAGAAAAAGATTGAACACTAGAATTACATAACTATATTTGTGATGTTAGCAATAGTTTTTAAGATGTAGTCTACTATGATTGACGAAATAAATAAATAAATAAATATCTTTGGGATGCGCGAACAGCGAGTTGTGAAAGTATCATTTTCACTCTATCGAGCCTCTTTTTCTAAAAGAATCGGCCAAAATATTGTGGACCGATTCAATAGTTATACTCAGATGGAATTACAAACTGAACCTTATCATTTCGCCGGACACGCTTCTTCATAACAGTCACAATTTTACGACTTGCGGCATCCTTGCAGATCGTGGCCGACAGAATTTTCAACGATCCCCCAAAGAGAATGTTTCCATGTATTTTTCGATGGTTTAATAAACGAAATCTCGCCTAGCTTCACATGATTTGAGATGTTTGAATATTGTGCAAGGGCAGTCACTGACCAAAAATCGTTTAACTACGACTTTCCGGATTTGTTACATCGCACATCAGGAACTAAATACAACTGACAGACCACCAACACACCAATGCGTATTCGAGAGCGCATACATTCGTTCACGTACTTTCATTAACACTTATAACTCGAAAACTTGTATTCGAATATATTGAACAAGGTGTTATTACAACCATTTCAATGTGAAATTATGATACAGATTTTAGTTATTTTCTATGAGAACAAATCATTGCATATCCTATGTTCTAAAGACATAAATTTCAGGTTAAATTTAATTCATTTATGGTTCAACAATAAATTTCAAAACCCTCTTTTGTATATTTTTGGTCACTATTTAGTCTCTATTTGGTCACTATTTTAATGAAAAAATCACTAAAGTCACTATTATTTTGCTCCAAGTTCGCTACTAGCCCTGTTCCGTCTGCCGAGTTATGAGAGTCGATGTCGACTTATCCATTTGGAGACTCTCCAGACGCAAAGAAACATCGTAAGAGCTATGTTCGCTGCCGATACGTTGCAGGGTTGAACCGATTGTCCTGCTATTTTGGGTGCAATTAATCTGAACGTGCAACCCAGGGCACTGCGGAACAACTCCATGCTGAGGATACTCTTTCAACGCACCAACTATGGACAAAACAGCGCTTTGGTAGGTATACAGTGAGTTTTCAACAAGGTATCTTCTGTTTTTGATTTTGATTTATCACGTGATACAATCCGCCGTAGATTTTCTGTGTTTTTACTGCAACTAACGAATAAGGAAGTTTTTGTTGTTTGTATCGTATTGTACTTATTGTATTGTAGCTAGCATAACTGTTTTTAGTTTAAGACACTTCATTGAAACATCTGTTGTCTGTTGATGTTGATAAATCTATACCTATAAAAATGCAGTCCGGTCTGTCTGCCTGTCTGATCCATATGGGCTCGGAAACTACCGAACCGATCGACGTGAAAATTTGTATGTAGGGGTTTCAGAGGCCAAGAAAGGTTCCTATGATGATTTGAGACCCCTCCCTTTTCTGGAAGGGAGGGGTCCTATACGAATTAAACACGAATTTCGCACAGCTCGAGAACCAATTAACCAAATACAACCAAATTTGGTATGTGAATGTTTTTAGAGGTAACAAAAATGTCCATAATGGTTCGATTCCCTACCTCTTCTGTGAGGGAGGGGTTCCATACAAATGAAACACAAATTTCTGCTTATCTCGAGAACTAACTAAATGGAACCAAATTTGGCAGGTGAATGTTTTTAGGGGTAACAAATATATCCAAAATGGTTTGACACCCCTCTCTCTTCTATAAAGGAGGGGTCCCATACAAATGAAACTCAAATTTCGCACAGCTCGATAACCAATCAAGCAAATATAACCAAATTTGGCAAGTGAATGTTTTTTGGTGTAACAAACATGTCCATAATGTTTCGACACCCTTCCTTCTTCTGGCATGTCTCCAAATACCATTTCGAAATCTAAGATGGCGACTTCCGATTTCTGAAAAACAGCGGCAAATGACCAAATACCACCCAATATGGGTATTCTCGGAATTGTTATGATGCACTGAAGCCACAAATCGACCCAGACAACAATTTGAATTGTGAGATGGCGACTATCGGTGTCTGGAAAACAGCCGAAAATGACCAAATACCACCCAATATGAGTGTTTCTTAAACCAGAATGACGCTCAGAGGCCAAAAACTGTCCCCTAATGCCATCTTGAAATCCAAGATGGCAACTTCCGGTTTCTGAAAAACAGCGGCAAATGATCAAATACCACCCAATATGGGTATTTCCGAAATTGTTATGACGCACTGGAGCCACATATCGACCTCAAACAACATTTTGAATTGTAAGATGGCGACTTTTGGTGTCTGGAAAACAGCCGAAATGACCTAATACCACCCAATATGGGTATTTCCGGAATTATTATGAGGCACTGAAGCCACAAATCGACCTCAGACAACATTTTGAATTGTAAGATGGCGACTTCCGGTGTCTGGAAAACAGCCGAAAATGACCAAATACCACCCAATATGGGTATTCTCGGAATTGTTATGATGCACTGAAGCCACAAATCGACCTCAGACAACAATTTGAATTGTGAGATGGCGACTATCGGTGTCTGGAAAACAGCCGAAAATGACCAAATACCACCCAATATGAATGTTTCATCAACCAGATTTACGATCAGAGGCCAAAAAGTGTCTCCTAATGCCATTTTGGAATCCAAGATGGCGACTTCCGGTTTCGGCAAAACAGCGGCAAATGCCCAAATACCACCCAATATGGGTATTTATTTTTTTTGTGGTCCCCGTGGCTTTGTGGTTAGCGATGTCGGTCGGCTAGCTCTTCCACACGGTTGTGATATCGGGTTCGATTCCCGATCGAGTCGAGGATCTTTTCGAGCTGGAAATTTTCTCGACTCAGCACTGGGGCACGGTGTATCGTTGTACTTATCCTACACATGCAAAATGTGCCAAAAACAATATCGATAACGAATTCTCTCAACTAATCTAGTTGATCGAGACCGCTATTAGCCCCAAGGCTAAGCGTGCGATATTGATATATATGGGTATTTCCGGAATTGTTATGATGCATTGAAGCCACAAATCGACTTCAGACAACATTTTGAATTGTAAGATGGCGACTTCTGGTGTCTGGAAAACAGCCGAAAATGACCAAATACCACCCAATATGGGTATTTCCGGAAATGTTATGATGCACTGAAGCCACAAATCGACCTCAGACAACATTTTGAATTGTAAGATGGCGACTTCCGGTGTCTGGAAAACAGCCAAAAATGACGAAATACCACCCAATATGAGCGTTTCTTTAACCAGAATGACGCTCAGGGGTCAGAAATTGTCTCCAAATGCCATTTTAAAATCCAAGACGGCGACTTACGGTTTCTGAAAAATAGCCTGAAGTGACCAAATACCACCCAATATGTGTATCACCGGATCCAGAATGATGCAAGGAGCTAAAAAATTGACCTCAGACGCCAGTTTGAATTGTAAAATGGCAACTTCGGGCCGAACAATGGCCGAAAATAACCGACTACTACCACATATTGATATTTCCGTAATCGAAATAATGTATAGAAGCCAAGCATTGACCCTGGACACCATTTTGATTTCAAAGATGACCACTTTCAGTTTCTGGAAAACAACGAGAATCACTGAAATGCGTTCAATATATTTCCGGAATAGAGGTGATGAACAAAAGTCGAGGATGCTGTCATTCCGATAAAACCAATAATTTCAAACGATATAAACAAGGAACCAATCAATGAATTTGAAATGTTAACAATTATTAAATTAAGCACTAAAATAGACGGGACGAAGTTTGCCGGGTCGGCTAGTAAAAAAATAAATAAACTGGAAATGCTCTCAAGTGTACCAATTTTAGAAGTCAATTAGGAACATTTCTTTTGTCGATATAATGAACCTACCACGTCGAGGTTTGGTATAATTCTATTTATTCAATTCATTCTTGCTTAGCGCTAAACGGCTCGCGGCCGATATGTTTATGTTGACCATTAACTGGTATGCGCTGGGTCAGCATATGATTTCCGTTCGCTGGAGTGTCGCGCATTGTTCATGCTTATGCAGCATAAACAATCCGTGCCTCGTTGGACGATTCAATCATGCGCGTCCACCACACGCCCTAAACATTTTTAAGAAAAATTCTGTCTATAGTTAATAATTTTTCAGACAATTGTTACGAAATAGATATAGTGTAAAATAATATAGACTGATTGGATATAATATATAATTTGTAATAAGAATAATCTAAAGCGTATTATCTCTCCCTGCATGTGATGGTCACGTCCACCACACGTCCTATAGTAGTATCTTATTCGTTGTATCCTTTTATTCTATTTTTATGTATAATGTCTTCTTTTCCTTTTATTATTATTTTTATATTAGGGTCCATGTCTTCTTTCACCTCTTATGGACCTATAAATTTTTTGTCTGATTTATTACTAGTTTCATTTTTAATTAAGACCCAATCTCCCTTTTTGTACATTTTTGGGATTACATGTGTGTTTTCTCGGCTTATCCATTTTTATTTACTAGAGATAAGGTTTTCCCTAATCTCTTTATGACAAACTTGTAATTTGATTTGCAATTGTTTGCTGTAGTCGTCTAGGTCATATATTTCTCTTTGTTGGTCGTTCGTTAAATGTGATGGCATATTACTTTCTCTCCCAAATACCAAATAAAAAGGTGTATATTTGGTATTTGTATGGACAGTGTTGTTATATGCAAAACTGTAAAATGGTATCCAATGTACCCATCAGAAAAGCTTTTCATTACAATAGATTCTCAAGAAATTTCCCAAGCTCTTATGGGTGTTTTCCAATGAGTCTATCGTTTCATGGTGGTATGCCGTAGAGTTTAATTTTTCAATATTCAGTTCCTTGGCAATGGATACAAATAGACCTGACATGAACTCCATGCCCCAATCACTTGTTCTACAAATGCTTTGGCTACTGTTCCGGTTGCTTTATTCGCTATGGGCGTTGCGGTTGCGGTTGTCAGAATATACTCATAGCCGTCGGTAGGGATAAGAGGGCCAACCAGGTCTAAATAAACTTTTTCAAACGGTGTACTTGCAGTCGTAGTGACTTGCATTTGCGTTTTTTCACATTTCCCTATTTTATAAATTTGACACTGCTTACATTTTTGAATGAAATCTTCGATGTCCGACTTCATATTCTTCCAAAATTACTTTTTACTAATGGTTGCGAGTGTTTTCATTCCCGCATGTCCTGCAGTTGGTAATATGTGGAAGTCGTTTATTATCAATAATTTTGTTTTGTTATATTCCGCCTCTTTAATATTTTCTCCAATTTATTAATTTTGGCAATGGCCCTTTTATTTCTTCATATATTTTAATGACGTCATTATTGAGTTTGCCACTCTTTATAATAATATATTGTGTATCGTTTTTCTTCGAAAACTCCGCAACTTTTAACAACATTGCCCGTAGGTCAATTTGTGTTCTTTTGGCAGGAATTGCAATGATATCCTTAGAGATTTTTATTTTGTCGACTTTTCCACTCGTTGTTATTTTGATGTATTTCTCGAGCTCAGAGATAGGTTGATCAGGCCTAATGTCTTTCGCTTGTTCGTCCCTTAGTTTTGACGCTCTGGTTACTACCAGAACTGTTTTATCATAAAGTGTTTTCAAGTCTTGAATCGAAATTCGTGACAACGCGTCCGCTATCACATTCTCGCTTCCTTTCCTGTAAATCACTTCGAAATCATATTCTTCAAGTGCTAACCTAAATTTAGTTAGTCTACTCTGTAGACTGTGAACCTTCTCCCATATAGATATGGTCGAAAATGTTTGACAGCCCACACCACGGCCAATAGCTCCTTCTCAATATAGACTGTTCCGAAAATTATAAATACATCTTCATTCTTGAATAAAACAAAAAATACAGGATTTTTAGGGTCATTTTATTCTGAAATATAGATAATAAGTGTTTTCTTTCCAGTTTCAATTCTAGTTGGGATTATTTTTCGTGGGATACGCGAGTTCTCTAACTTTTCTCTTAACACTACTCATAAGCTTTTGCACAGTGTGTTCTCCGACCATTTTTACCACTTTAAGCCAATCTTTTTTAAATTTTTCAACATTGTCCCCTGTTTTGACATATTTCCTCAGATTTGCCTTGGTCAAAGCCCAAAAAGTTTCAATAAGGCGAATTTCAGGGCAGTTTGGAGGATTCATCTTCTTTGGGACACATGTGACATTATTTGTTTTATACCACCCTAGTGCATCCTTAGAGTAATGGCAGGGAGCAAGATCGGGCCAAAAGATTGGAAGATTGTTATGCTGCTTAACCATGGGTAACAACCTTTTCTGCAAACATTCTTTCACGTAAATTTTACCATTCATTGTGTCATTCGTAATGAATAGACGAGATATTTTCCCACATTCACAAATGGCCTGCCAAACCATTACCTTCTTGCCGAATTTTTCGGTGTAAATGGTTTTCACTGGTCCAGGGACACCACTTCCCTTCGGTGATGTATAAAGTTGCGGTCCTGGCAGAGTCTTATAGTCCAGTTTTATGTAGGTTTCGTCATCCATGATAACACACCCCATTTTTTTTGGTCAGAATTTCGTCATAAAGCTTCCGAGCTCTCGGTTTCACAGATTCAGCTTGTTTTGGATTTCGTTTTGTCTGCTTCCGACGGGTCTGCAGACCCATTCTTCTCTTGGCACGCATAACGTTACTCGCCGAGGTTCCAAGCTTTCTCGCCACATCTCGTACTGATAATGAAGGATGCCGCTTGTAGTATTCCTTAACCTTTTTGTCCATTGTGTGATCAACAGGCCCGGGTTTTCTACCACGTCTTGAGGCATCAGTAAATGTGCACTCTTCACAATACTTCCGTAATGTGGTTTGAACTGCTCCGACACTTATACCTTCTTTTCTGACTAATTTTCTTATAGAAAGACCACTCACGGTGCCCCATTTGTGCACAATTCGCTTTCTTTGCTCGGGAGAAAGGCCACGCATTTTCAAAATTTCGCACTAAATGTTAGAAAAAATGACAGCATCTGTTTCCTGTAGGAGCCTATGACCACTACTACCATTAGTTAGATATATTGTGGTAATCAGCATCTGTTTCTTTTGGATGTAAACAACAGGACGCAGCCAACGTTTGGTTGAATACTGCACGTTATTTGAAATGACGGTTGATCGTAAGTGTATTTATAATTATCGGAACGGTCTATAGTACTGTGATTTATCTCACCCTTGTTAAACGACTTACTGGCATATGCCACCGGCCTGCCGTTGCTATTTGATAGCACAGCACTGATCGCATATCCAGATGCGTCTGTATGTAAGGTGAAGGTGTTATTTTCATTGAAATCTGGATAGTCAAGTATTGGTGGGCGGATGAAACATTCTTTTAGTTTCATGAATGCTTTATTGCATGTCTCGTCCCACTCAAAATTAGCGCCTTCCCTTGTTAGTCTATTTAGTGGGATGCATAATTTTGCAAAGTCCCTTATTTGCTTGCGATAGTAATTCGCGAAAGCAACAAATCTTTTTATTTCGTCTGCGTTAGGGGGAAGCGGCCATTTTTCGACTGCTTCTGTTTTTGCAGGATCCGGCTTAACACCCTCGGCAGATATATAATGTCCTAAATAAAGTAACTCTCGTTTGAGAAAGTTACATTTCAGTGGATTGAGTTTAAGGTTAACCTCTCTCAATCTCTCGAAAACTGAAATCAAGTTCTTTGTGTGTTCTTCAAACGTCCTTCCGAAAATGACAATGTCGTCCAGATAAACTAGGCATTTACCAAAATTTAACCCAGACATTGCGACAGTCATTAATCGCGAAAAACTTGATGGGCTTGTTTTTAGACCCATGGGCAACCTGGTCATCTGATATTGACCGGTCGGTGTCGAAAATGCTGTCACGGGTCTATCTTCTGGTTTGAGTTCACATTGATAGTACCCTTGTGACAAGTCGAGGTGACTGAAGTATTTTGCACTTGCTAAAGAATCGATTATTTCTTCTATATTGGGCAGAGGGAATTTATCGTCCACCAACACATTATTTAGTTTTCTATAATGGATTACCAGTCGTCATTTCTTCTCATCGTTAGCAGACTTTTCAGGTACTAAGAGGATCGGGCTGTTTCATTCGGATCGGGTTTTCTCATTATCCCATCCTCCATCATCTTACTTATTTGTTTATCTACCTCGGATTTTTGTGAAACGGGCAGTCGGTAACGTTTACTGTAAACAGGCTGCGCGTTCGACTTAACAGATAAGGAGGGACAATAAACCTTTGTGGTTTCTAATCTATCTCCTTTCAAACAAAACACATCCAAGTATTTCAGACAAATTTTGCTCACTATCTGCTGTTCATCTTTAGGTAAATGGTTTAGGCTTGATTCTTTTAGGAGTTGCTCTATTCTAGCCTCTTCTTTGTTGGATTTGGCTTTCTTTAAATCAACAACATTATAATTTTCTGCCGTTTGGATATTGACCATAAAATAATCGATTTTTACGGCTTTGTTTTTTAAGTTAACGATACGAATCGGTATCGTACCGTTTATGGGTGTAGCTATGGAGTTAGCGCGGCAATGCGGCAATACTTGCTGTTGTAATACTACACAAGTATCGCTTATAGTAGTGTTGATATATTTAATCAGCTCGGTCCGTGCAGGTATAATACACGTAAGGTGATCGTGTATACTAAATGGGATTTTACAAATATTATGTTCTGAGTATAAGGATAATGTTAGGGCATCGAAATCTATATTTGCCATATGATTTAGTAGGAAATCGGTTCCGAGCAAACCTGCTACGTAGTTAGGCATTTTGTCTACTACATGAAAATTTACTTTAAATTTCTAATTCCTGAAATGTAATATGGTATCAACGGAACCCAGTGATTCGGTTATTCCGTTTATACCTCTAATGGTTATAATGTCATTTCTGTTTATGTGTACATCGGGTGGTATGTATTTTTTATGCAACAGGCAGCACGATGCTCCACTGTCGATTATAAAATTGACTGTAAGGTTTGTTACAGTAAAATTGATCCGGAGCGACTTGATTAGTCTTGACTGATTTTAATCAACGAAATAAATCAATCAAATTTTCCTCCTCTTGTCGATTTTGGGGTTGATTTTGACTACGTGTGTTTTGCCATTGTTGCGGTTGTTTTTGTTGCTGTTGCCGAGGGGCCTCGTCCTCTCGGTCAGCCATATGCGCATTTTCGCGTCTGTAGTTATTGAATCTACCTCTTTGTGTTGGGTACCTTTTGTTGTACCTGTTGGTTATTGTCATAAGTGTGGTTATTATCACTACCGTAATTGTTGTTAGGGTAGTATTTATTATTATTGTCATTACTGTTCGGGTAATAGTTGCTATTACCTCGGCCACGGAACCCTCTGTTCCCGTGACCTCTCCAGGACCGGTTTCGGCCTCTCCGTTCTCGACCTCTCTGGTTATTGTTTGTTACCCAGAGGGTTGTCTCGCCCCCGCGTGACGATCCCGGAGCACATTCTAATGCATCGGAAATCGCCTTGTTAAGCGTTTGCGGGTTTCTTGCTTTTAGTAAGAACTGTGTGGTATTATCTTTCAGTCCTTCGATGAAGGTGCGTACTGCAACCGTTTCGACAAGGTTGCTAGCAGCAGCCTCGTTTGCAAATGTTCCCTGCGAAACATGAGCAGCGGCCAATTTAGTGGCTAGCTTACTGATTTCGTCTCCAAAATCAGTAATGCTTTTTGCTTTCTGTTGTACAGCAGTCATTTCATTTTCCACTGCTTTGGGGGTCAGCTTTTCCCCAAATTTGGTTTGTAAGGTTTCTTTTACGCCATCGATGGTTGCGATACCATCTAGCGCTCTACGGGCAGTTCCCGTTTAAGTGATTTTCAAAAAATTTAGGATTTCCGCTTCGGGTAAGTTAGTTAGTAGCTGCCGAACCATCAAATGGTTTGACATCTTTTAGTGCCAGACTCAGGTCTAGTCGTGAGGTCATCGTGCTAGTGTCGTCCGTTTCGTCCTCTTCTGGTATGTCCTCAAGCTCGGTGTCTGTTGCTGTTTCGTTGAGGTCTGTGTTAAGTTGTTTGAGACACTGCCTTGCTATCCCTTTCAAGGACAGGTATCTCTGTTTTGATTCGACTTCGTATATAGTCCCTTTGGACTGGGTTATAATTTTTTTAGATTCCGCTAGGGCAGTTTCAACGTCTATAACCTTTCTTCGGCGCGTTTGCGCAGTGTAGGTATTACACTTCTTTAAATCAGCCAAGAGTTTGTTTAAGAAACTCCTGACCTTAGAAAATTGTTTTTTTTTTCATCATCAATCAATCAAAATTCAAAACATCAATCTGTATATCCGATATAATTCCCTAAAAGAAACATTATTTAGTATACATGTTTTACAACGTTGCACAGAATACTCACACAGCTCTTAATGATTGTCACGATTCCATATGAGTAACGTGTCGAGCTCATCCTTACGGGTTGAAAAATTCTCCAGTCTACCTCGGGTCTCGGTGTGTTCTGATGCGGCGGCTGCGCCCAGCATGTAGAGTGTTTCCAGGACTCGGGTATAAGCTGCCACTTCCCTTTTTGTGAACAAACGTGGGGTGTTGAGCAGTTTTTGGAGATCTTCCTCCAACAGGTCCAGTTGACAGTTCACAAAATTCGAACACTATGTTATTCTCTTCAAATCTGTTCACCGAACTCATTGCTTTCACTTAATTATAGTTCGGTATAGTCACTATTATTGCTTTTGGTACTCGCTGTCTTTACTTTGTTACACGTTTGCAGTAGCACTATGCAGGCGTATCGCACGGTCGGTGACTCGCTCAGTTTGCTGCCGATGCAGTTTTGCGAGCAATTTAATGGCTAAATAGCCCACAGCGACCGCCGCCAGCGGCGCGATAATTTCATCGGCAGAAAACCAGCCCATCTTTGTTGTTCACGCTCTTTTTTTTCTCACTGGCTGTCTCTGTTAGTTCTGCTCCCAAAAGATGCACTAATGGAAGATCAGAGCGATTGAATGTTAGCAGTTGTATTTTCCGTTCATTTCACTGATTACAAAACGGTGTTTCAAAAGGTACACCTCGTCGCAGATTACGCCTGGAATCTTCTTATATTATCTTTTATCTTCGGACAGAGTTATTCGTTGCCTGTCCTCCTGGCAGGATCGCCATCAAGTGTACCAATTTTAGAAGTCAATTAGGAACATTTCTTTTGTCGATATAATGAACCTACCACGTCGAGGTTTGGTATAATTCTATTTATTCAATTCATTCTTGTTAGCGCTAAACGGCTCGCGGCCGATATGTTTATGTTTAACATTAACTGGTATGCGCTGGCTCAGCATATGATTTCCGTTCGCTGGAGTGTCGCGCATTGTTTATGCTTATGCAGCATAAACAATCCGTGCCTCGTTGGACGATTCAATCATGCGCGTCCACCACAGCTCAGTGGGGCTTCGCCAGTCGAAACGGTTCACAAAACCAAGCGTAAAAAAAGTCAGCAATTGCTTAGTTTAAATAAAAAGGAACTAAGAACAATTACCGGACTGTTTACAGGACATTGTCCAAGTAAGTATCACCTGAAACAAATTGGTCAGTCAAATGACGAAATTTGTCGTCTCTCCGGGTACAAATGTGAAACCGCAAAACATTTGCTCTGCCGCTGCAGTGCACTAAAACAGCGCAGAATAAGAGAATTGGAAAAGGAACTTTGGAGCCTTTCGAGGTCTGGTCTGCAAACCCTAATGAGGTAATTAATTTCATACGAAATTCAGTGCCAAATTGGGAGAAAGGGTGCAACATGACAACGACGATCACTTCCATCAATAGTGATATTTCTGCCACGAGTACCTAGACTAAAGAAGAGGTATACCACAAAAGATCAAAATAATGGTCGCAGTGGTTCAAATCTTATAATAACAAAGAAACTATTCATGTATCTTTGCTGTATCAAAACTTAGATTTTTTATTTTTATGATAGTAGGCCATGATCAACAAATTTTCTTATCAACCTTACCGTTATATTTTTGTGAACAATTCTTTTGAACATTGTCTTTGGCTAACATCAACCGTTTAAGCACAAAAGAATTAAATTCGTCAAATTGCCTTTTCCGACCACTGTTCATCGGTTTTGTATGAAACGAGATGGGATCACATACTAGTAACTGTTCAGGATTTGAATGCTTGAGATATTCTTCAAAAGCTACAAAAGGACCCTTCGCTTTCAATCATCTGATCATTTTTCGTTTGATTTCAAGCGGGACATCTGCACTCAAAATATTTTTCACGTTATTGTTACGTGAAATTTCCTGTACTTATTCATTTTCTGTCAGTTTTCATGATTTATGTGACAAACATAACATCTACGTGAAAATCACATGCATACTATGTTTTATCACGTAGTTGGCAACGAACTTGGCAACGTCAAACAGAATGAACTCTCTGTGCGAAAATATACAAGAATCAAAATGGCGAAGCTGTTGTGTAATTCGGTCTCTGAACATAAAATTGATTTCACCGATGGCTTGCCAATGAGTGAGATTTAGAAAAACCATAATTCGACATGGAATCTTTAGCTTACAGTTTTGCACAGATTCAGTTCAAAGATCCAAAAAAAAAAACTCAACAGACTGAATTCGATATCCCGAAGAACTAACGATTCATGGGAGAAAAATCGCATATTTTACTTCGTTTTCTTAGATATAACCCAGTTCCAATGTAACAAAAAATTGTAAATGTGAAACAAATCACGCACACGTGCCTGGCCCCAAAAACATCTCTTAATGTTGGTTCAAACTGGATTCAAATCATAGAATCTAATAGAAGCTAATACATTTCCGATATTTACTAGACAAAATACACACTGTGACACACACACACGTGTGTGGCGTTACATTAATCGAAAACTGAATTGAATTACGCATATTTTTGCTTGTTATTGTTCATCTCTTTTTTTTTGTTATTTATCACTATTTGATTTATCTACAGAATGCACAATTGGCATTTGACGAAAGGGCTGTCGTTATTTTATAAATAATAAAAATAATCCATATTTCTTTCAGAGAGCGAGTAATGGCGCTATAACTATAAGCTGAAAATGCTAGGACTAGAGTTAGTACTCAAGTTCCAACCGTGACAGTTGAAGCGAGTAAAAGCGCTATATCCTTGGTTTCAAAACCCGAACATTAGGAGGAAATACCTATGTTCCATCCCAGGAGATTGATCAACAAAGGAGTGTACTTTCTTAGCTTTATCACTCCCAACGAATAAGGTATATTACTTCTTAAAAACGGATCGGTTGGTACGGATTGTCTCCGTTCTTAGATTACATTGTACTATATTGCGCTACACAAGAGGCCTGGCCGTTGACAAGAAAAATGTATGGAAACCATTTTTAAAATGGTGGATATCATTTTCCAGGACCCTTTCAAGTACTGGCTGTGTTAGTGTAGACTAGACTAGATTAGATTCAGTTCAAAGATCCAGGAGTTACCTGAACATAAACAGTAGCAGCTAACAGTAATTATCGACGGTGAATGTCTTAATATTTGTCAGTTTTTATGTCGTTCAACCCATTTTCGAATTGGAAATTTTGCACGCCCGTGCGGTTTATCTAGCAATATATTTCAAAAAATTCTGAAATCTAATTTCTCTCTAAAGAACTTGGGAAACCACAATCGAAATTTATAAAACGTAGTAGCTATCCGTTAATCAAATGCTTTTCACTTACCCGGTTGTTAAATTCTACGTGAAAATCACATGAAACGCATATGTCTACTGAATTATATTCACAGGATAAATCATCTCACCAGATCATGAACTCAAATGACAATCACGTAGAATCTACGTGAAAATGACAGTGGAAAATATTCACATAACTTTTCCGGTAATCATAACGTGAAAATTATTTTGAGTGTGAGTCTAAAAACCTGAATTAATTCTCCTAGCGGTCAGACCCAGCCTTTCTCATTCAAACTTTTATTTGTAAAAATAGATTTACATGAACGCTTCAATCCAATAAATATATATTCACTCTTTAGGTTCTAAAATATTGATGTTATAATCTATACATATAAAAATGCAAGCCGGTCTGTCTGTCTGTATGTCTGTCTGATCCATATAGGTTCGAAAACTACCGAACCTATCGACGTAAAAATTTGTATGTAAGGGTTTTTGGTGCCGATAAAGGTTCCTATGATAGTTTCAGACTCCTCCCTTTTCTGGAAAGGAGGGATCCCATACAAATGAAACAAAAATTTCTGCACAACTCAAGAACTAACCGGGTAAATGGAACCAAATTTAGCATGTGAATGTTTTTAGATATAACAAATATGTGCATAATGGTTTGACACGCCTCCCTCTTCTATAAGGTAGGGGTCCCATACAAATGAAACACAAATTTCGCATAGCTCAAGAACCAATCAAGAAAATACAACCAAGTTTGGTATGTGAATGTTTTCAGAGGTAACAAATATATCCATAATGGTTCAACGCCCCTTCCTCTTCTGCAAGCACATATCTCTGCGCAAATTTCTGCACATCTCTCGAACTAATCAACTTAATGGAACCATATTTGGCAGGGTAACAAATATGTTCCATAATCGACCTCAGGCAACATTTTGGATTGTAAGATGGCAACTTCCGGTTTCTGGAAAACAGCCAAAAATGGCCGATTTCCACCCAATATATCCGGATCTAGAATGATACACAAGAGCTAAAATCGACCACAGATACCATTTTGAATTCTTACATGGAGACATCCGGTTTCTGAAGAATAGCTGAAAATGACCAAAAACGAGTGTTTCTTTAACTAGTATGACGTTCAAAATCCAGAACTTGTCTCCAAATGCCATCATGAAATATGGGCATTTCCGGAATCGTAATGATGCGCTGGAACCACAAATCGACTTTAGACAACATTTTGAATTGTAAGATGGCAACTTCCCGTTTCTGGAAAACAGCCTGAAATTGGCGATTCCCATTAAATATGAGTATCTCCGAACCAGAAAGATGCACAGAAGCTAAAAATTGATCACAGACACAATCTTGAATTTTAAGATGGGTTACCATCCGGTGTCTGGCAAACAGCCGGAAATGACCAAATACCATTCAATATGAATGCTTTCGGAACCATAATTACGCCCAGATGACAGAAATTGATTTCACAGGCAATTTTAAAGTCCAAAATGACGACTTTCGGTTTCTGAAAAACAGTCCAAAGTGACCAAATACCACCCAATATGAGTATCTCCCGAGCCAGAATGTTGCAAGAAGCTAAAAATTGACCTCAGACACCATTATGAATTGCAGGATGGCAACTTCTGGTTTCTGGAAAACAGCCATAAATGGCTGAAATCGACCACAGACCCCATTTTGGATTCTAGGTTGGCGACTTCCGGTTCCAACCAATATGAATATATTCAGAATTAAGGCGATGTACAGGAGCCAAAAATCGAGGATGTTGTCATTTCGATAAAACCAATCATTTCAAACGATTTTTTATTTGACTTTGATCATATTCTATGGCCGATTCGTCGTGCATTTGCAGACTATAAACACATCGCAAGGAATCAATGAATTTGGAACGTTCAAATAGTACGATACCACATTTAAATTATGTTGAGGCCACGTATATCGATCAAAGCAGGTTTAGTTTTAAATAGTTTTTGAATTTCTTTTCTTTCCATAACTTTTGAGCCACATGTCAAATTGTACTGAAGTTTGTTATTTGTAGGTTTGAGAGATGACTCGTTCTTATGACCTTAGTTATGTTCAAATAAGTCATGTAATCTTTGAGATAATAAACTTTCGTTGTTTTATTGACAATTATATACAGTCAGGTTTTTTTTTACGCGGGGGATACGTACCTCGTAAAAAAACGCGTAAAAACCGCGGTAATTCGAAAATCCGCGTAAAAAAACCGCGCTAATTCAAAAATCCGCGTAAAAAAACCGCGTTAATTCAAAAATCTGCGTAAAAAAAACACCTATTTTTTTAAAATCCGCGTAAAGTAGACCAGCAAGAAGGGCTTTAGAAAAAAACCGAGACGCTCTAGAACCAGTATTTAAAATTGTCCTCTTTGACGGTTATTCCGGATCTTTCGGTAGGCGGAGAGTTTTTTTTGGACTAAGTCTTTCACTAGATAAACACTTAAACGATTCTGGTTCCAAACCCACGTTAATTCGGAAATTCGTGAAAACTTTTTTGAATTAGCGCGGTATCGCGTAAAAAAAAACCGCGTTAATTCAAAAAACCGCGTAAAAGAACCGCGCTAATTAAAAAATCCGCGTAAAAAAACCGCGTTAATTCAAAAATCCGCGCAAAAGAAACCGCGTATAAAAAAACCGCGTAAAAAAAACCTGACTGTACATAACGGTTGCTTAAATTCGATTATGATCAAATGAAACGAAAATAGGGCTGCCAAATTTTGAAACCACGTGTTCAATCATAATTCATCAGTCAACCCTTAACTAGCCCACTCATCTGATAATAATATTGATCAAATCGGTTGTGTAGTTTCTGAGATAATGAAGTTTCGTGATTTTCACATTTCAGTACATTACAGACGAAGTTACAGTTCGATTGCAGTAAAATTCAATAGGGTGTTATGAGGCAGCCAGACTTATTAATTGACACTAATTTTGTGGAAATCGAGTCAGCCACCTCTGAGAAAAGTGAGTGAGTCCAAGTAGTCTTCGGAATATGTTCCTTTTCCACATTTTTAAATATAAAAGGCAAAGTAATAGTCCGATTGCAAAACAAATCAATAGGGTCTTATGGGGCAACTAGACCTTCCATTTGAGGCAGATTTTATGGAAATCGGTTCAGCCATCTCTGAGAAGCATGAGTGAGATTTAACAGTCTTCAGAACACGTTTCTTTTCATAACTTTTGAACCACAAGTTCAATTTTTATAAAATTCAAAAGTAAAGGGTATTTCAGGTAGCCCGTTCATTTGAAACCAATTTATTAAAATCGGTTGTGTAGTTTTTGAGATAATAATGTTTCATGATTTTTACATTTTGATACATAACCTCTAAACTAAAAATCCGATTACAATAAAATTTAATAGGGTCTTATGGGACAACAAGACCTTTCATTGGCAATTAATTTCACGAGAAATTCCACTGTGTCTTCGTTCTTTGTTCTATGTTACGATCAGTTTTGGAAACTAATTGTGTAGTGTGGTGTCCTTACAACACAAACTGGATTGCGAGAATAGAATCCGTGCAGTGGAAATTTGTACGCTATGCCTTACGTTTTCTCCCGTGGCGAGATTCGCAACAGCTACCGGCGTATGCTGACCGCTGCCAACTTCTAGGTATGGAAACACTGCAGCAAAGACGGTTCGAAGCACAGACTGTGTTTATTTTCAAAATTTTAACTGGTGAAACTGATGCCCCGAGAATTTCGCAGCAGCTAAATGTGTATGCTACAGAAAGGCCACTAAGACAAAGGAACTTTCTCTCTCTGCCACAACGCAATGCATTATATGGGCAACACGACCCCATACGCTCTATGTCAGCCAGCTTCAATGACGCAGCAGCACTATTTGACTTGAACATGTCGATAACAATGCTCAGGCTCCTCCGTCGACGACAATCCTAAGTACTTTGTTTGTTAACCTTCATTGAACCCTTGTGTGGAAAACCACACAAATGAATTTTGTTTTGATTTTTTTTCGAAAACTTCTCGATCGATTTTTAAGAAACTTCTTGACAATTCCCAAACCATCAATCTCACACAAAATACATTTTCTCCAAGGGAAAAATATTTTTGGTTGATGAGATATTTAAAAACTTACGTTGTTTACCCTGGTGTGTGGATTTCCACACATACAACATTCGAATTTTTTTTGGACAAGAAACAACTTAATTTTGCCCCAAACATATTTTTTTTTCATTGAGTGCTTTCATACCTGAAGCTATAGGTAGCAATTAATCCTGTTTCAAGAATCGATTAAGGTGTGTATGTGTGTGGAAGTATGTGTATGTGTGTTTATTTTTATTCTTACGACCAATATATCTCGATTTTCTCAGCAACGGCTGAACCGATTCGGTTGTTCTTAGTCGCGTTTGAAAGAGCTTAAAGTCTAGTTAGTTGATGGAAAATATCGTTTTGATCCGAAGGTTCATTCAAAAATGACGTTACAAATGGTGATCAATTTACATGCGAACTGATAAGCTAATTGATTTTTTTTCAACGGTTTGACTGATGTTAGAAATGTATAAAGGTGCATTCTTGTAACTCGCATCAAAATCAAATCAATCAAAAGGCTACGTGGGACATGTGTAAAAGTATGTGTTTATTTGTTTCATGCCAGTGTGAGAATTTTCACACATATGGGTTACGAATACGCTAATGCTAAAAGTACCTATTTAGTGTTTGCACAGCCTGGTTGAGCAGTGTTCAACATTTACACAGTTTTATGTCTACTGCAAGACAAGTATACTCGCACTTTTAGGTATATTGAAATAAATTTAAAATGGATCTCCCGAGATGGTCTAACAAGACAGTCGTCGTGGGTTCGAGCCTCGGCTCGGGAGAAACTGTTAGTGTTAGTAGGATCGTAGCGCTAGCCCCGCAATTGTCCTTTACACTAAACATTTGACTGCGAAGTCTGTGTATAATGAACGAATCGGAATGTAGCACCAAGGCTTTGCTTACTTTGCTTAGCATAGATTTCAGAATATTCTTACGAACATTCCTAGCACCAAATTGCTTCATTTGGTCAACCCGATGTTAGGATTTTTTTTTGTTCAATTGCTATCATAGCATGTTTAATTGGTCTCATATCATGTAAACACGTTTTGTTTTGTAACTTTTGCATGAACCATCGGGTCAAACAAATGTCCGATGATGACCTAATGGCCCTCGAGCCATTCCAATTGCAGCCAAGGAAATCAAATCAATACATCCATCACTGAGATAATCCAAATGTATTTTTCAAGATTGTTTGTGTACACTACGCATAATATCATTCAATAGGTTACCTCCAAATTACTGCAATGTACTAGGCGTTTCCACAAGTTTTGTTTTTTTTTTTCATCGTACCTTTGGAAATTATCATTTAATTTTGAGTATATTTTCGAATTTAAATCTACCCTTCAAATCCTAACAAACGCATCTAGCACCAAAAGGACTCAAATCAGTCAAACCGCTGAAAGAAAAAATCGGTTAGTTTATCAGTTCCTATATAAGCTAACCACATTTCGTTACGTCATTTCTGTATGAACCTTCGGATCAAAACGATATTTTTCGTCAAATAACTAGACTTTTAGCTCTTTCAAACGCGACTAAGAACAATCGAATCGGTTCAGCCGATGCTGAGAAAATCGAGATATAATGGTCGTAAGAATGAAAATATACACACATACACATACTTCCGCACACCTACATACCTCATTCGATTTTCGAAACAGGATTAGTTGGTACCTATAGCTTCAGGTATGTATGCACTCAATGAAAAAAATATGTTTGGGGCAAAATTAAGTTGTTTCTTGTCCAAAAAAAATTCGAATGTTGTATGCGTGGAAATCCACACACCAGGGTAAACAACGTAAGTTTTTAAATATCTCATCAACCAAAAATATTTTTCCCTTGGAGAAAATGTATTTTGTGTAAGATTGATGGTTTAGGAATTGTCAAGAAGTTTCATCAAAATCGTTCGAGATGTTTTCGAAAAAAAATCAAAACAAAATTCATTTGTGTGGTTTCCCACACAAGGGTTCAATGAAGGTTAAGTGAATAAAGATAGTCGAGCAGAAGCTCAAAAAAATATATTTTTTTGCCTTATTTTGTGGCAGAAGAATTAACTAACGGTAGCACTCAAAATTAGCATGCGATTTTCCAATACGTTTTTCACTGCAATTGGCTGCCATATGACCCTCATCATCACAGCAATAACACTTTATGACGCTACTCGTTGTTCCCATTGTTTTCACTGGACGATTAGATGATGAACGCACATTACTGTCGGCGGGCTTAAAATCCTTCATTTCTGCCAACCATTTCAATTGCTTGAGCAAGTCGGGCAAGGAAGCCGTTGGAGCAATCGTTCCGCACTTTCCTTCGAGTCCCAAGACAATGTATTTGATTGTGGCTTCATCTGGCAGTTACCCCTTTTTACCCAGCGCAACATGGCTGTAAAAGTAAGTTTCAAGCCTCTCATGTGGCAGCTTTTTCCTGTTCATCATTGCCTGATGCCCATCGCATCCACCGAGGTAGGAAAATCACGGTACAACGCAGTTTTAAATTCGTCCCAAGTGTTGACCGTGACTCCACTAAACCACAGTTTTGCCGCGCTCTGCATATTCAATATTCCACATTGTAACTTCCACTCGTCATTTCCGCCATAGAGATGAGCCGCTTTTACAAAGGACGCCAGCCATTGTTCTGCAGTTGGCGTGGTTGGTACATCTGGATTAAACGCTACCACGATGTCCTTCACATCTCGAACATCAAAACGACGTGGCAACGGTTCCACTGGTTGAACCGGTTGTTGCACATTTCTCATGGCAATATTATTCAGAGCCGTGAGCAATTGCCGCAATGCTGCTTCACTCAGCACATCAGGATTCGGTTGGTCAACCATTGTCTTTTTATAGCGTGGATCCTTGCGGTTGAAAATCTCAAAACTCAAACGTTTCCGATAACTAGGAGAGTAAAATTCTTCACTACCGGACTCGGAATCTTCTATCTCATCAGTATGCAACAAATCGATCTGGCACAACTCCCGAAATGCAGCGTCTTCCCAGCTGTCGGACACGCCAAGCACACTCTCTGCAACTACTTACTTACTTTTATGGCGACAGAGCATTAAGATCCTATGCCGAATCCAGAATACGTCTCCACAAAATTGGGTCTTGGGCTGCTACTCTCCAGTCTCCCCTTACACCCGCTGCTCTGGCATCCTCGTCGACAGCACACATCCAGCGCGTGCGCGGTCTGCCTCGAAGTCGCCGGCCTCTATCCGGTTCTCTACTAAATATTATCTTTGCCGATCGCTCATCCGCCATCCGTGCTACATGGCCAGCCCACTGTAACCTGCCGTGTTTCATCAGCTTGACAATATCAGCGTGTTTGTATACTTCGTACAGCTCGTGATTCATGCGCCTGCGCCACACCCCGTTCTCTAGTTTGCCTTCGAGTATTGATCGCAGGATTCTACGCTCGAAGACCCCAAGCGCTCGTCGATCGGCCTCCTTCCACGTCCACGATTCATGTCCGTAGAGCGCCACCGGGAGGATCAGAGTCCTATAGAGCGCAAATTTCGTACGGATCTGTAGGCTACGGGACCTAAGCTGGCTACGCAATCCGTAATAAGCCCTATTCGCCGCCGCAATCCGCCTCTTCACCTCGCGGCTCACCTCGTTGTCACATGTCACGAGAGTACCAAGATATATAAATTCGTCGACCACTTCGAAAGTATCCCCATCCATCTCCACCACAGCACCAACACCCGTAGAACTACCACGCTCTCTGCCAGTCACCATGTACTTCGTTTTGGCAGTGTTTATGGTGAGTCCAATTCTCGCAGCTTCCCTTTGAGAGCCGTAAAAGCCTCCTTAACTGCTCTACGGTTAACACCAATTATATCAATGTCGTCCGCAAAGCCCAGAAGCATGTGAGACTTAGTGATGATGGTGCCGCTCCTCTGCACACCTGCCCTTCGTATCGCACCTTCCAAAGCTATGTTGAACAGCAAGTTCGAGAGCCCGTCACCTTGCTTCAGACCATCTAACGTCACAAACGCGTCCGGAAATTCGCCCGCTGTCCTGACGCATGATGTGAAACCGTCGAGCGTCGCACGTATCAGTTTAATCAGTTTAGTTGGGAAACCATGTTCTAGCATTATTTGTCACAGCTCGTTGCGTTTCACTGTATCGTACGCCGCTCGAAAGTCTATAAACAGATGATGTGTCTGCAGGATGTGTTCTCGAAACTTGTCGAGGATCTGTCTCAAGGTTAACATCTGGTCCGTTGTAGATCGCCCCACTCGAAAACCGCATTGGTATTCTCCAACAAAGGCTTCCTGCAACGGCCTTAGTCGTTGGAACAGGATACGGGAGAGAATTTTGTAAGCGGAATTGAGGAGGGTTATGCCTCGGTAATTACTACACTCGAGTCTATGTCCCTTCTTGTAGATAGGGCATATAAGTCCTTCCAACCAGTCCGTAGGTAGTTGTTCCTCAGACCATACCCTTAGGATAATCTGGTGAATTGCACTACACAGCCGCTCGCTCCCAACTTTGAAAAGTTCGGCCGGTAAGCCGTCCTTCCCAGCGGCTTTGTTGTTTTTTAGCTCTTTGCAAGCATTCTTCACCTCGTCCAATGTTGGTGGGTCCACAGTTTGTCCGTCCTCCCCAATTTCTATCCTGTTCCCCTCGACGACTCTCCTCCCTTCCTCGCCGTTCAACACCACTTCGAAATGTTGCTTCCATCGCCTGGCCACCTGCGATTTATCGGTAATCAGGTTCCCCTCCCTGTCATTGCACATGGCAGGTACTGGCACGGTCCGGTTCCTGATTCCGTTGATCGTTCTATAGAAGCTCCTCGTGTCGTGCCTGGTGAAGCAATTCTCCGCCTCCGCGAGAACGCGATCGTAGTGCTTACGTTTGTTACGGCGATGAAGCCTCTTTTCGGCAGCTCTTGCCTCCCGGTATTTCTCCCGCATCTGACGCGTTACACGATTAGCTGCTACTAACGTGTTGGCGTAGGCTCAATTCTTCTCCTTCGTCACCTCTAGGCACTCAGCATCGAACCACCCACTACGCGTGGTTCCCGTTGTCATGCCTATCACCTCTCGCGCTGTTTCGCTGACCGCATCATGGATGTGCTTCCACTGCTCGTTCAGGTCCACTCCAGCTGGTCCACCGATCCGTCTATCAACTTTCCGAGTATACTCTGCAGCAACTCCTCCCGCTGATAACCTCTGGATGTCCAGATGTATCTTCCTCGCCGATCTCGATTTAAATACATTGGACAACCGGGCGCGAATCTTGCCTACCACGAGATAGTGATCCGAGTCGATGTTTGGCCCTCGAAAGGACCGCACATCTATGACGTCTGAGAAGTGCCGGCCGTCGATCAGCATGTGGTCGATCTGGGAGCAGGCCTCTCCATTGGGGTGTCTCCAGGTGTGTTTCCGAATATTCAGACGTGCAAAATGGGTGCTACAGATGGCCATTCCCCTGGCCGCGGCGAAGTTCACTAGCCTCAAGCCGTTGTTGTTGGTGGTAGAGTGAAGGCTTTCCCTACCAATAACGGGACGAAAGAACTCCTCTCGTCCGACTTGTGCGTTCGTATCTCCGATGACGATCTTTATATCGTGTTGTGGGCACTCTCCATACGTTTTCTCGAGGAGCTCATAAAACTCCTCCTTTACGTCATCGGTTTTATCGTTTGTCGGCGCGTACACGTTGATAAGGCTGTAATTGAAGAATCTGCCCTTGATCCTCAATACGCATAGACGGTCATTAATAGGCCTCCACCTAATAACACGCTTCATTTGGTTTCCAAGTAGTACGAAACCGACGCCCCGTTCCACTCCGTTCCGCTCTATCGCCGCCACTGTAGTAGATGTGATACTTAAAAGAAGTGCCCGCGGTCGGATGGACCGCCCGGAATTCACGTTCCCCGGTTTTAGGCCACCGCACCTCTTGTATGGCTGCTACCTCCACTTTTGCCTTCCGTAGCTCTCTGGCCAAGATGACACTCTCTGCAACACTCTTATAAATTTCTTCCACCCCCTTTTCGGCCTCGCTCATCACACCGAAACAGGGTCCCGATTCCGCAATTCACCTCTCTAAATCTAACGTATTACACTCTCCAACTCGCGATCCGAAAAAAAAATCGATCCTGTCTACAGAATTGCAAGCGATGTTCTTTCTGAAACTTTCGGATCAAGATAAAATTACGACCGTTCAGTTTAATAGGCGTCTTATTACTGATTTGCATAAGTGATTGAAGAATAATAGAATGCTTGACAATTATTGGGTTGTTAGGGTGGTCCTTCGAATTAAATTTAATAGGACAATTTAAAATCGGTTACACATGCATTGAATTTATCTGATTTAGTATTCATATTATCTAAAAATCTATCATTACCTTTCATAGAATCAAATTTATTTATAAAAATATCGTCTTCAAACACCAGATTTATTCTTAGAAATTCGCTGCATGCCCGTTCACGGCCGAGGAAAGATGGTTCAAATATCCATCCTTTATCCACACGCATTTATCACAAGGATTTTGAAACAAGAGACACGGCCAGCAAAATACTTTACCACGTGCCTGTGACCCGCACAACCACGATGCATCATAAGCGTTCACGTTAAATTTTCGTGTAATTGTCATTTCACCTCTGACAAACGTTGACTTGAGGTTTTCTAGCTTTGGTCGAGGAACTTGCATTTTTGTGACTAAAAGCTTTTCTTCTACAGTTCGTCTTAAGAATGGCTTGACTAGAAGGTCCTTAACATGATCTGGCTCCATATTTATTTTAACGTACTGCATTTGCCTCTTGAAAAGTACTGAAAAAAAAACATTTCATTCTACCACCCAGGCAATACAACATTGCGTGTGTGTTACATACAATGCCACCGAGCGTATTTTTAGTAGCCATTATTAACACCGGCCGTAGGCCCTTGTCATGCAGAATTCGGCGAGACGCGAATAGCGTCAAAACAGTTCGGGATGTGCTTGGACGCGCGTAATCGTTTTCATTGTTAATATTGCTAAGATATTGCTGATATAGTATATCACCTCTATTCCGGAAATACTCATATTAGATGGTATTCAGCTATTTTCGTTGTTTTCAAGAAACTGAAAGTGGTCATCTTCGAATTCAAGATGGTGTTCAGGGTCAATGCTTGGCTTCTATACATTATTCCGATTACTGAAATATTCATATGTAGTAGTATTCGGCTGTTTTCCAGAAGTTACCATCTTACAATTCAAAATGGTGTCTGAGGTTAATTTTTAGCTCCATACATCATTCAAAATTTTCCTTGGTGTATTTACTGCTCGCCCAAATAACTTTTGCACTGGGGAGGGGCATGGTTATGTGAAAAAAGCAAAATATTACACAAGGGATGCTACGGATATCCGCATCCGCATCCGCAAATGCGGATCATCCGTATGAAAATTGACATCCGCATCAACATTTGCATCCGTAATCACATATCCGCATCCGCATCTGCAGATGTCTGAAAAATCACATCTGTAACATCCCTGCTCTGGAGTATTCTTTTTGAATGCTTTCTTGCGAATATGATGATACGATTGTTGTAGTAGATGGTATCTCCGCCAATTCGTTTACAGATGCAGATGGTTACAACTCCGTCGGTAGAATGTTTCTTCCACATCCTTATGTTGATGGTTTCATGAATGAATTGTGTGGATGCTCTTCGAGATCAAATTCATCTTTCACTTTGATACAATATAATCTACACGAATCACAAATTGATAAAGACGTATTAAAATGAGCTTGACTGTTCAATATTTTCAATTTTGCAATAACGTTTTCGTTTAATTTGCGTCAGCTTGATGGGCACCGACGATCAGGAAAGGGTTTACAGCACTTGGGCTTGGTGTATTCCATTTTCACTTCATTCATCTTCACAAAATGCAAACTGTTACTAACACTTCTGGAGAAGTGCAATCGTATTTATATACGAAAACAGATATTATAGGTACCCGCATAATCAATAACCATAAACGGATGATAATCCATATGGTTTAACGATATCTCATACAGTCGTGACTATATCCCGAACTAGTTGTTAAGCACGTTTTATGGTTATTGATTATGCGGGTAACCCAGTAGTTATTGGTAGCGTACTTTACAAACAGTTATCATTAGTAAATGAGTAGGTCGTGTTGCACGACAAACATATTTTTTATAAAACATTAGCTGACCCGGCAAACTTCGTCCCGCCTATTTTTGTGTTTAATTTAATAATTTTCAACATTCCAAATTCATTGATTTCTTGCGAATTGTTTTTATATCGTTTGAAATTATTGTTTTTATCGGAATGACAACATTCTCGACTTTTGCCTTTGGTATATCACCTCTATTCCGGAAATACTCATATTAGGTGGTATTCAGTTATTTTCGTTGTTTTCAAGAAACTGAAAGTGGTCATCTTCGAATTCAAGATGGTGTCCAGGGTCAATGCTTGGCTTCTATACATTATTTCGATTACGGAAATATTCATGTGTAGTAGTATTTGGCTGGTTGCCATCTTACAATTCAAAATGGTGTCTGAGGTCAATTTTTAGCTCCATACATCATTCTGGTTAAAGAAACACACATATTGGGTGGTCACTTCAGGCTATTTTTCAGAAACCGGACGTCACCATCCTGGATTTTAAAATGACATTTGGAGACAAATTCTAGCCCCTGAGCGTCATTCTGGTTCAAGAAACACCAATAATAGTTATTATTTAGTCGTTTCCGGCTGTTTTCCAGAAACCGGAAGTCACCATCTTACAATTCAAAATGGTGACTGTGGTCGATTCTAGCTCCTGTGTATCATTCTGGTATCGAAGCATCTCATATTGAATGGAAATCGGCCATTTTTGGCTGTTTTTCAAAAATCGGAATTCGCCATCAGGGATTTCAAAATGGTATTCAGAGACAATTTCTGGCCTCTGAGCGTCATTCTGGTTGAAGAAACACCCATATTGGGTGGTATTTGCTCATTTTCGGCAGTTTCCCATTTTCCGGAAGTCGTAATCTTACAATTCATAATGTTGTCTGACGTCGATTCGTGGCTTCAGTGCATCATAACAATCCCGGAAATACCCATATTGAGTGTTATTTGGTTATTTGCCACTGTTGTTTAGGAACCGAAAGTCGCCTTATCGGATTTCAAAATGGCATTTGGAGACAATTACAGTCCTCTGAGCGTCATTCTGGTTAAAGAAACACTCATATTGGGTGGTATTTGGTCATTTGCCGCAATTTTCCAGCACCAGGAACTCGACATCTTTTATTTCAAAATGGCATTTGCAGAGCTGGTAGCGTCTGAGTGACTCAAAAAACTGAAAAAAGAGACCAAAAAGGAACCGAAAAGAGGGCAAAAAGTGACCATAAAGAAAATTTATAAAGAGGAAATTCGGACTAAGAAGCAAAAAAAATCTATTGATTTGTGAAAAAGGCCTGTAAATTTTAGGATATAAAATGATTGTGGGGCTTATTACGGGAGTCACTTCACAGTGAAATGACAACCGTAATAGGCACAGTGAAAGTGATTCCCATTTGATTTGTACGCGTCTTTTTTCATCGTGAGATTTTTTCCCTTCGTTCTCACCGTTAGGTGACACCCGTAATAAGCCCCTGTATTAAAAAGGCAATACAAACGTCTAACCGGGTGACCCCTCAAAATCAATTTTCGATTTCTCGTTTTTTCCTGGTTTTACCAAAAATATTTCTTAAATTCTCCCGTTGTTTCATTATTGAAAATAAGGAAAAAACAGTGTTAGAAAACTATGAAAATATATTCGTCAACTCTGACCAGTTTCTACATAGAGTCCTGCCCAATTTTCGTTCTTTTTATCTCCAAATCGTTCGCAATCCTCGCCTTATGGCGCTTTTTTGCTTCTTTCACTTTTTTGTTGTTGTTAACTTTCCGTTGTGCTTCCAATGCTTCTGTTATGGGAAAATTCTGACCCTCGAATTTCAAGAAGGCAATGTATGTGATTTTTTCGAGGATGCGAATAATGAACACTGGTTGAGGATGTGATTTAGACTTAGGATAAATTTTCTTCGTTCAGACGGGACACGAATCCGCAATCTCCGATGTCGAATTTTGTTTAGCGGTAGGACTCAAAAACTTTGTCTTCTCGAGAAAAAATCTTCATGTAAAATTTGACCTCAATCAGATTTTGGGAGAAGAGCAAACAGTGGTCCAAGTTTTACTTACTTATTTACCCGATTAAAAAATAATGTCTCGAAAATCGTCGAGATGTTTTGTTATCTCGAAATACATTTTTTTCCGAAAAATTTCGATATCTTGAGCAAACAAAATTTTCGTGCTGAGGCATATATATTAGCAGTTTTTTCAAGGGCCTTAAATAAATTTGAACCGACACTTCAAATAAAATATTAACAGAAAACATTATTCCAAATAATCCGAGTAAAACCCGAAGTCGCTAGAAAAAAAACGGTAAAAATCTCATGGAAGCAAAAGAATCATTACGGTTTTTCTAGAATTCGATAAAGATGAGAAGGGTTTCGCGCCAACACGACTGAGGGATAGTAGCTTCTCGGAATTCACTGGGACTTTGCGAGTGTGTACACGCAAAAGTTCAAGCTTTAATCATCCAATATGTTCTTCAATTCGCACAGAATTTGCTCCGACTTCGCACAACGAATGCATGAAACGCATAACGCAAAAGTTGTACAAGGAATACATTGACAGAGATCAAAATCAGAATATGTATCATACACGCAAAAGTTGGACTGTGCGTAACCACATCAATATTGCGTCTTTTCAGAACATCTACATACTGTTTCGGAACCAGTACAACAAATGTGTGTTGTTCATAACGCATTTGGTGCTCTAGTGAATGTTCAATGTATTGGACAGCTCAAAATCAAAACACCTTCGAAGTATTAATCGGTGCTAGTGTATTGCCATGATGATTCGTACTGGTATTGGTAATATTTTCCAGAAAGCTGCTATCGTTAAAGCAGTGCAAGCAGTAATCAATACTGATGATTTTGGTACTGACTAGGTTAACGCAAATATGAACTGATCGATTCACTATCATGGATCCAGTCATTCAAAAACATCATCGAATCAATAACAACATCAACTTATTGTTTATTGTGTTGTTTATACTAAAAACAAGAAGTGATATTTGAAAAATCGGTCTTCTCAGATTTTATCTAAATAAGTTTTTTCAGATAGACAATTCAGTTGCCCAAAGTTCTTTTGAAGAAAGGGGTCCTCTTAAAGGAAAAAGTTTTTCTAGCAAATAACTTTTTTTCTTCTGAAAAGACCCCTTCTTTCAGAATAATTTTGCAACAAGATGACACAAGAGCCATCATTTCGGTCGTGTACTGCTATTATTTTTTTTCAATAGTAAATTTCAATAAACGCATCTTTCAACTGTCAAAACCAAAACCAAGACATTGGAATTACTATGTGCAAACTGTACTTTTGTTTCATGCCAGCTCTACTTCAATTCATTGCAAGCACTTTTACAAGACGATTGAATTTGTTGGAGAAAGTTTTGTTTCATCAATTTTTATCGGAAAACTGGTTGTAAATTGAATTTTTTGTGTTGATAAAGTATAATAATTTAAAAAAAGACACAGTAAGTCTCTATTTCGGCAAGAATTTATATCATATTAGCTTGTTTCTTACATTTTCGCCCCTGAGGCAACTTAAAACGAGAATTTGAATCGAATATTTCTACATCGGAATTGGTCATTGTCATGTAGAATTTATCATGGTCCGAATTTATGTTAGAACGATTCCTACACGTTCAAAAGAAGCAGGAGGCAATAAATACCCTTACACCCACCGAGATTTTTGTGGCACTAAGTAAAATAGATTCTCACATGTGTCGTTCTGCAAGAGCAAGGCCTCCCCGATATAAATTTTTGGCCCCAGTTTTGGCACAGACAAACAGATGAGCCACTCGATGACGATTTCTTCGTCCTGCAAAATAACGATTATGAAAAACATTATGAAAAACAACATGTTAAGAAAACGGCGATTTTATATTATCCGTGAATTTTCGGATTTCCAGCAATTACATCCAGAACCAATGACCATAACAGTTTCATGACAGCACAAGTTTATCGTTGAGAACAAAAAACCATGGATGGAATTGGTTTTTCATTATATAACTTGAAAAAAAAAGACAAAATGGGACAAAATATGCGGGTACATTTTAAAAGTACTCGCATATTTTGTCCCATCACATATGAATTCAACCAGCAACCGGCAGTATCATTGGCAACGTAGATTGTACTACAGACAAACAACATTAGTTTAGTTGATTAAATGACATAGGGTAGGGAACATATTCTAAGCAGCTTTAGGAATCGCCTGTGTATTCAGAAGAAATACTCGAAACGTTTTGGGTGAAACTCAAACAGTAGTATATCAATCTGTTCGCTATCGTTTTCTCTGTCAGAACTTGTCTTCAGATTGTAAAACTAAGTTAGCAAACTTTAACAATCTTCAATCAAAGTTACCAATCGAGGGACACTATTCCAATCACCCCGAACCTATTTTAAGCAGTTTCCATATGTTTTGCAGGCGTTTTTTTTTCAGCACCCGAAGGTGCTCCTGAATGGCTGCAATATAGGTCGATTTGTTTCAATTGCAATTGTTCACAGATTTCTTTGTGATTAACGGTATTTCTCATATTCGTAAGACAGCTAGACAATCAAAGTTTTTGTTTCCATCATTGAAATTGTCGATATTGGTCAAGGAGCAGGAGTTTGAGGCCTGTTTTCTTCGACTAATTAAAATAGGCGCTGCTGCTTAAGCCGTTCCCTACCCTACTTCTATATGCCTAAAATAATTCGATATACACTAATCTGGAGCAAAATTATATGTTTGCAGTTTGTACCACTATGCAGTGGGACTGTAATGCGGGTACTTTCAATATGGGACAAAAACAACTTGGTATTTTTTTCCATGTTTTTCCGTACAAAAGCATAAATTTTAATTTTTTTCCAAAAAATATGATAACAATTAAGTCGATTCCCGATGATAACTCAAAAGTGACCAAAATCAGTATAGGACAGTTACGCGGGTACCGGCAGTAATGCCTCTGATGTTGCTATAAACAAGCGTACACGCTTATTAGCAAAATCAAAAACCGTTTTTACGAAAATTAGTTTCACGGCTGTTTGTCTGTGACTTTAGTATATGATGCACAATTGGGTAAATCAACTCAATCCAATCGAAAATTTGAAGTAACTGAGGCATGAACGAACATTTAACACTTCAAAATTTAGTGCTTAAGCCTGCTCCACATTAAAAGGCTAGTTGGAACAGGCTTTCGAACACACCGACTCTGCTATCATTTTCCCCTGATAAATTAATATGCCAGAGCGATCAAGTTACCTGATCAAAATATCGCAATCCTTCGTTGGGGAATCCTGTTTTGTACTCAATGTCCTTCTGTGCTGTTTCGCAGCATTATTTGCTATTATATATATGCTCTTTTTGACTATTATATTTTTTTGCTATTATATATATGCTCTTTTTGACCGGAGGAAGAAAGAACCGATCAGAGTAACATCTGATTAACAATTCGTGCCGATCGGGTGGATTTACTTTGCTCACAAATGTGTAGTGTCATTTCTTGCTCTGCAAGCTACTGAGCTAGCCATGAGGCAAAGTAATGTAACTGTTTTTTTAATATTCGCGTTGACGGCGTTGCTGTTATTTGCTTAGTTTTTGCAGGCGAACAAGAAAGAAGGAAATATTTTTGCTTTTATCATTTCGCGCTTTTTGATAATTACATATGAAAGTTGACGTAGATGCGAACAGCCTTTAAGTTTCTTTTTAACAACGTCAACGCGGAATGCTTTAATATCAATTTTTAGTAACCTAACTATGTCAGCTGCATTATTTGATTAAAGCAAACGAAATCCTACAACACCCGAAAGCAAATTGATCCTATTTTTTCGAATTCGTTTGGAACCACAATTAGATTTTAAATTTTTACTCCGTCGAAATTGTGTAATTGATTGTTTTTTCTTTGCACCGTGAATCACAGTGCTCTTTATTGCATTGCGTTTATAAAAGTTCGTGGTTCTGAAAATGGGTGCCTTTGATGTATTTTTCGTAACAGCTTAATCAAATCAAGTAAAACTATGAGTTGACTGCATATGCAGCACGTATTTGCTGCCTACTGATATCAAGAGCAATATTTTACATCCACACAAATCAACGAAGAGGAGTATTCAGAAGCCTGAGTTGGAATGAGTCATAGTTAAAAAAAATCAAAATGATTGACGAGTTTCGAAACTGCAAGGTAAAACTTTTTTTGATAACCAAAAAGCTCAGTTAAAGTTTAGACAAATAGTTTAAGGAGTGGTTAGTCCCCCCAATCCCCGCCGATGCTTACAGCTTTTAGGAAACAGCAAAATATGCGTATTCGTTAAGTTTGATTTCGCAGGTCTAGCTACTAAACTGCTATCTATTTTGGTTGAAACCAACAACCAGGTTATCCCTAACAGAGAGGATCAAGCCAATTGACTTACAGATTTTCAAGTTGATATTTTTTCAAAAATGGTTCAACAAATGAAGCGACAATTTCTGGCCTCTGAACATCATTCTGGTTAAAGAAACATCCATATTTGGTTGTTTTTGGGTCATTTTCGGCAGCTTTCCAGTCACCGGAAGTCGCCATTGTCGGAGGTCGATTTGTGGTTTCAGTGCATCATCACGATTTCGGAAATACCCATATTGGGTGGTACTTGGTCATATCCCGCTGTTTCTCAGAAAGCGGAAGTCGCCATCTTGGATTTTAAAATGATATTTGGAGACATTTTCCGGATAGAAACCGGAAGTTTCCATCTTAAATTTAACAATGGCGTCTGGAGTCGAGAATTTTTTTTTGTTCTCAAAAACCTCAACATATCAAATTTGGTTCCATTTGCTTGATTATTTCTCGAGATGTGCAGAAATTTGTGTGGAACCCCTCCTTTCAGAAGAAGGAGGGGTGTCGAAACATTATAGACATCTTTGTTACCACTGAAAATATTCACCTGCCGAATTTGGTTCCATTTATTTGGTTAGTTCTCGAGATGTGCAGAAATTTGTGTTTCATTTGTTTGGAACCCTTCCCTCACATAAGAGGGAGGGGTGTCAAACCATTATAGACATATTTAATACCTCTAAAAACATTTACATGCCAAATTTGGTTCTATTTGGTGGATTGGTTCTCGAGCTGTGCGAAATTTGCGTTTCTTATGTATGGGACCCCTCCTTTTGAAAAGAGGGAGAGGAGTCAAACTGTTATGGATATATTTGATACCCCTAAAAACATCCACCTGCCAAATTTGGTTCCATTTGCTTGGTTAGTTTTCGAGATGTGCATGAATTTGTGTTTCATTTGTATAGGACCCCTCCCTTCCAGAACAGGGGGGGGGGGGGTGTCATACCATATTGGATATTTCTGTTACCCCTAAAAACATCCACCTGCCAAATTTGGTTCCATTTGCTTGGTTAGTTTTGTGAGATGTGCATGAATTTGTGTTTCATTTGTATGGGACCCCTCCCTTCTAGCAGAGAGAGGGGTGTCATACCATTATGGATATTTTCGATATCCCTAAAAACATCCACCTGCCAAATTTGGTTACATTTGCTTGGTTAGTTTCGAGATGTGCATGAATTTGTGTTTTATTTGTATGGGACCCCTCTCTTCCAGAAGAAGGAGGGGTCTCGAACTATCTTAGTCACCTTTCTCGGACCCTAAAACCCTTACATTCAGTAGTTTCTAAGCCTATATGGAACAGACAGACAGACAGAGCTGCATTTTTATATGTTTAGATTCGGCAAGGGAGTACGTGTAGGTAGACCAAGGTACAGCGCTTGAGTTATTTATCCAATCGTTTTGTTGTCAAAGAATGAATTGTATATTTTTGATCAAGCATCCCAATGAACGTATGGTTTTTGCTGGAAAACCACGGACAAATCGGGAAAAACGTGTATTTTTGTAAATATTAATAATTTTTCGAGCTTAAATTCAATATATCTCGAAAACCGATGTTAACTACCAAAAGCCTTTCGATTCAAAATGACTCTCTGCATCTTTTAAGATCATCAAAATACAAATATTTTGAAAAATGTTTGAATTAGAATTTATTATAAAAAAAATAATCTACCATAAAAACAATATTTTTCATTTCTCCATCCTGGAGTTTTTTTTTAAAGTTGCGTATTAACGCCAAGTTTCTAAAAAAAAATTAAAAAACTCAACTCTTTTTTTTTAATTGAAATTTAATGTTTATTTTTAATTTTTTTTGTCAGAATTTTATTTTTTGTACAGTGTATATTTTTTATGATACATTTTTAATTCCCTACTACTCATTCTCAGACAGTTTTTCTATACAACCAACGGTTTCTGGGCTACAATGCTTTGAATGAAACCTTTGCCAAAAGGCATACGCCCTTTTAGAATATAACTCATGGGTGTAAAAAATCTCTCCATCTGTGAAAAATGCTCAGTTTGCTAAGCCAAATATGCGTGCAAAGTCTTATATTTGTCTTGTTTGTAAACGACATATGCACTAGACTGAAGTCCCAGAAGCAGATGTTTGCTGATGATCTCAAATTCTATAGAGAAGTATCGTCACCTCTGGACTGTTTGGCTTTGCAAGACGACATTAACGAACTCTCGCTATGGTGTTCACAAAATGGCATGAAAATGAACGCAGCGAAGTGCAAAATTGTCTTATTCACAAGACGCTCTAACTCTGTAAACCATACATATTACATCGATAGTAACGTCCTGGAGCGGGTCACTTCTATTCGCGATCTAGGAGTCACAATAGACTCTAAACTCCGATTTCATGATCATGTCTCAATCATTGCAGCCAAAGCGTTTGCAGTGCTCGGACTCATTCGAAGGCAGTCGCGCCATTTCACTGATGTATACACTCTAAAAATGTGCATTGGTTCGGAGCATCCTTGAGTATGCAGTTCAAGTCTGGGCACCATACCAACTAGCGCACGCCGTGAAATTAGAGCGGATACAAAAGCAGTTCATTCGGTATGCTTTACGCCAACTACCGTGGAATGATCCGGTGAATTTACCTGACTACACCGCGCGTTGCATGCTTCTTAACTTAGAAACTCTCGCAGCCCGTCGAATCAAGCTGCAAAGAACGTTTATTTTCGACATAATAGAAAATGTTATTGACTGTCCAGAACTGTTAAGACACATCAATTTTATTGTACCCCCGCGAGCCCTCCGAAGTTATCCATGAACTGGGTATGACGAAAACGGCTTTTAAAAATAGAATTAGAAATTATAATAAGCTATAATTAGTCTGCACGATTTTTATTCGAAGACGAGAAACAATAAACAATAATAAATGCCTTGGCCGTCTTAGAATGCGTGGAGACTGATATGCTTTTATTTTCTATATATAGAGAGAAAATAAAGGTAAACGAGTCCCATCATTTATTTCCAACCCAGGAATTCATGCAAAAGTTCTTAGAACTCATGGAAATATATAATGTTCCACCTCATAAACATACAGTCGAATAAAACATACTTTTTGTCAAATCATAGTTATTTGCATCAAATTCAAAATTAGAACTTCAATTGAAATTTTCTCAATTGTGAGCATTTCCATATGGGACTCTTATGCTTTTATGGGCAGTAGAAGTGACGCCCTCTAAATCCAGAAGAACAAATATTTTTCATTCTTTCGGAAAAAAATGTGTACACGTGGACCTTCATTACCTTCTTTACACATCTGACCCCCCTCTTAAAGCTGTCCACGTGGAATGTGCACAGGTGATTTGGCCTACAAAATTTTCTTGTTGAATGAAGGTTGAATCTTGTTGAATGAAGTAAGCCTTTTTCGAAGCTTAGGCTTCTATGCAAATAGATTTTAGGTAGACAGATGTCTATACCTGCAAGGTACCATTGAAATCTGAGAGACTAATATCAATTACTTATCGAGTTTGTATGAATTTCCCTAGAATATCGGTCATTTCAACATAGAATGGACATAACTCTAAATCGCTACCAACGATTTGTTTTAATTTACCTATAGATGAAAAACATTAAAACGAACAAACTAGCGTGCACCTTTTTTTTGGTAACGGTTTTTGATAACCGTGTAAATGCAAGTGCAGTTTTATTCTAAGAATATTGGTCGATCAAATTTTTGCGTATTTTCCGATCGTTTGGCATGTTGCTGTTTCATTTTCGCACCGAAATAAATAAGCAAACAACCTAAATGCCTGATATTCCCTGATGCTCCCGGGTTTAGCGGTAGTCGCCACTATGAATTCTGATCAGATCGTCTATTGACCAAAAAATGGAAAAGGAAATCTGGCCTTAAGTTTTTTCATTCAGATATTATTTTCTTTTATACTAATCATTACACTATATTGTTTACGAAAAAGCCAGTATCAACCTTAACTCTCCATTCACATCGAAGCGAAACATACCATTCCTGACGGAAGTGAGTGCGACATTCCCCAAAGTCGGCCGCCGCTGAGTGTTTGAAAACCATGAAAAAATATGATTAAGCATTAACGCGAATTTTAAAAATAAATCTGTACCTTGACCTAAAAGTTGATGGATATCCATTCATTTTACTATACATCCTCACGAACTAATTTTGTAACTATAATTTTTAGCTCTTGTAACTGCTTGAACTGAACTTTAGATAAATAAACACAGATCAACGCGTTTTGAATCAGACCGAAGCAAAAAGTGTTAAGAAAATTGTGACTAACACATTTTTATTTGCGTCCCTATTCTGTTACGATGCATAAACATATTCAGTTAACATGGTGTGTCAGGTTGTGTCTAATAACTAGTGATGGGAAACTTATCGATAATATCGATAAATGATGGTCATCGATATTATCGTTAATTTTTTGACCTTAGCGATAATTATCGATATTATAAGGGTAAGCACAAGTCATTGCGGCTGGTTACTGGAGGAGACTCAAAAGAAGGAGACCTCACATACCCTACCCCAGGAGTTGCTTCTGCCGCTTGGTATTTGTTGGGTGCTGCTATTCGATAAGATTTAGCATTGTTGGGGGTGGTGCGGGCGAACCTTTAGCCCCGGGTGTCACTGAGTTCCTGAGAAATAATGGTAACTAATAAGGTATTTATAGATTTTAGTTTCCTAAGAACAGATGAATTCGACAACTAAGTACTGGAGAACTTTGAAAAAATATCCAAACTTTTTGCACCATCTCATAAAAAGCAATGATACGAAATTGTAATAAAATGCATTTTCTTTGGCTTGCCAACTCTTATAATCTGATGGACATGCATAGCGGCAGTCTATTGGTAATTCTCTGGTAATTGTTTAGTTTAACTTGGAACTGTTTAAGTTTAAAGTATCTGTTACCCAACAAACAATTTTTAGTTCCTCGCGTAGACAAAATAATTGAGATAAATAAAATTCTCTCGAATTTTAAATGACCAGAACTTTACGAAAAATGAATCAGTTTTGATAACCGGTTTCATTTCACTAGAAAACAGTATTATATTAGTACTACTTGGGAACTTGGTGTGACCAGAGTCTATGTGTATATAGAGTCGCGCGAAGAGAAAATCTATCGTTTCGGCAACACAGTTTCTATGCCGTTTGTTGCCAAAGACTATACAGTTCTGTTTTTCACCATGCATGAGCGAATATCATTTTTTGAAATTCTTTACAAGGTACACAGTTTTGAAAGATTATACCGGTAATGTTTTGTTAAATTTGAGTGAACCAGTGTACAGGTATAATGTTGGATTGAAATGTGTAAGTGAAACTTCGGAAAAACACATATTCTTTATTACGCTCAATTACAACACTTTTCATCCACTCCTAACCTTATCACCTTGTTTATTTACATTGCTCGATTGGTCCCCTTGTTTGACACTGATTTGGTTCCTTTGGTTTCATCTTTGCGGGACTCTTATTATAAACATAGACTCTGGGTGTGACCAACCTACACCGAAAATGTTTCGGATTTCAAGAGTGTGTGTCAAAGTGTACAGTTTTGCAACACATAGAACGTTTTAGGCAACGAAATTGTCTATCTAAAATACTTCATTTAAAAAAATCTGAGATCATCGATATTTTCTTAAATCATTTTTTGTTTTTAAAATTATATTTTTTTCAGAGTAGGATCTTCAACTCATTTTTTTATATTTTTGAAGGAAAGTTCAGATAATTTTTACTAAAATATGTTGATTGATTGAAAAAGTTCAAATACAGTTGGGTTTTCTTACGCGGGGGATACATGCCTCGTGAAAAAACCATGTTAATTCAGAAATCCGCTTGATAAACTGCTTTAATTCAAAAATTCGCGTAAAAAACCACGTTAATTTGAAAATCTGCATAAATAACCTTCTAGAGAAAATCCGCGTGAAAATAATCTGACCTTTTTAAATGTTAATCCAGATAAATTTTCAAACGCAAGTTTGCAAAGTTGCTTGGTTTAACAAGACCTACACACCCACAATGTTCGATTGAATTCTGCTAGAGTGCTGCAAGCTCAAAGAAAATTAGTACCCAACAGGGAAAAAACCGCCAAAATCAACACCCATACTTGATAAATACCTCGGTGATTCCTTGGCGAATTTTCAATCTTTGACTACCAATGAACCCGAAATAGATTCTGATTTATTGACAACATATAAACCTAAGTGAAACAGAATGTCAGAAAAAGTTCTACGCGTTGCAAAAATGTACACTCAGTGTTGTTAGTCTCGCTAGTAAGCGGCATGCAACACCTCATGTGAGGTTCTCGGTGATGCCGCTTTCACACAGTAGAGAATTCTCTATTCAAGCTATTTCTCGTTCTTTCTTGCTCGCATTTACTCCCGAGATCATATGCACACACTCCCGTCTACTCTCCTCATGTGTACTCGTGTGTACCTATTGCCCAACTCGCGAGAACTACTAGCCGAAGACAATTGTTTCAAGATGCTTTGCGATGGTTGCATAGGGAAAAAAATGATAGGGTATCGCACTACTTCGGCAGCGGTTCGCTTCGGCTGGTTTTGCATTAGACTGCTGTAGAAAACTTACCGAAGCAGTCCGATACCCTACACGGTACCCCACTGTCGGTGCATGAAGCTAAACCGGGAAGAAAGCATTTTCGTTTTCGAGCACAGTTTTTCAAGCACTCCTAGTCGAGCAATTTTAGTCGAGTACTCCTACTCACGTACTCTTTTACGGTAGCTGAGTAGCAATACGAAAGAGTTTGTTCGTGTCGGCGCGTGCTTGCTGCTACTCAAGGGAATGCATGAAGAAGAAAGAGTATCTCCAAAGCGTGTGTACAAAAGACTCGAGAAGCATAACATATGTTTCGTTCTCAAGCAGAAAGGAGAAGAAAGGTTTTACTTCTCGCTCGATTTGCAACGCTCTGTACACTTTGGCGCACACTCCGGAAATCCGAAACATTTCCAGTGATCCTTGGTCACGTCCAGTTCTCAAGTAATACTAGGAAACTAGGATAGTTTTCCAGTAAAATGAAACCTGTTTTGTCAGAATTGATTCATTTTTCGTGAAGTTTTGGCCATTTAAAAATTGATAGAATTTTGCCTGCTTCAATAATTTCCCTAATTATACAACCTTCAGAATGAACTTCGGTTTGAAACTACTCCGTAGAAAGCACTCCCGGCGTAAAACCCGAAGACTTTCCGAAACAAACTATTTAACTCGTCCGGTTGTTTGAATTTTCATTCGCAGTATCGTAAAATTTGTCATTCAAGGTCTTAACACAATGGATACGTTGCGGCTGCGTTTGCGGCAATTTGACAGTTAGCTCATACATTTACTGTCACATTGACGACAACGCAACGCAAACGTATCCATTCTGTTTGGGCCATCTCTGTCTCTGTTTTTAACAAATTTATATAGCAAAATTGCATTTGTCGAATAACGTTTGCGGTAAAAAAATGGACAAAAATTGCCGATTTTTCATGGGTTTACCTTTAATCGCACTGACGAAACTACTCATGCATCATCAATCATAGTAACCCATGAGTTAGCAAAAGAAATTTGACAGCTCTATCAGTCAAACTCTAACTGTGATGGCGAAAAAAGTCAAGCTACTCCGTTCAGAAGTGTGCGCGTTCAAAGAACGGTACCCCGCCGCGTCAAAAACGGACATCGTGCGGCACTTTGTGGACGCCGGGTATGCCGGTTCTGGCATCTACAACATCTTGACACTATTGGACAACGATCAGAGCATCGAAAGAAAGCCCGGTTCCGGACGACCAACGACTCTGCGCGACAAGAAGCTTCAAAGGGTGCTGAAGAGGAAGACCGAGGGAAAAGTGGCTAAATCGCTGCGTGCACTTGGCCTAGAGGTTGGTGTATGCTCTAAAACAGTGAAAAAGCATCTAGAGAACATGGACATACATGCAGGAAGCGGCAGTCCCGTCCACTGGTCTCGGAGCTGCAGACAATGACGCAGCGACAGCGGTTGAATTAGATGGTAAAGTCGATTTTCCCGGCGAATCGCGACGCGGCAGTGGTATTGGACGACTAGACCTATCTCACCCTGGATGGCAACGACTAGCAGGGCTCTTCGTATTTTACCTCCCCCACGAAGGAAGTAAGCACCGAGGTAAAGTTTATTTCACAGACCAAGTTCCCAAAGAAGGTGAGGCTGTGGCTGACAATCAGCGAGAAAGGGATGTTAAAGTTGCTCTTCTTTCGCTCCGGGCTGGCCGTGAACGGGGAAATTTATAGTACGAAGTGCCTGACAGAAGTTGCGACGTTCATCAAGAAACACCATAAGCGCGAAGACATGGTGTTCTGGCCAGATTTGACGTCGGCGATCGTTGGAGGAGATGGAGCGGCTGAATATCGATGTGGTACCGAAGTCGGCGAATCCGCCCAATGTCCCCCACCTGCTTCCCATCGAGAATTTCTGGACAAACTTGAAGCGCAAGACCTATTCCAACAATTTTGTCGCGAAAACAGAGGATGAATTAATAAAAAAACGAAGAAAGAGCTTAAAAACATGGCTACACGCATGTTTTCGTCCGCCATGGCGAATGGTCCGGTTAACTGCCGGAAGGCTGCACACAAGGACGTAATATTTTTTTGTGAGGAAGCTAACATGATGACCTTCCATGGGAAATTTATCCAACTCAATTATCTGGCATAGTTTTTTTCATCACCATCTGAAATAGTTTTTTTTTTCATCGCCATCTGGATAATTTGTTTTTACCGCAAACGTTAGCTGTCAAATTATCGATACTTATCGATAATATCGATAAAAACCCCGGAATTATCGATTGTTATCGATGTCCGTTTTGGGCGATATTTCCCATCACTACTAATAACCAATTTCTTTATTCCACCAGCTCACCTAGTTTTGATCTGGAGTCAGCCTAACTACTGTCAAAACCAGAGATGCCAGATGTTTTTGAAAAATGTTTGCAACTGCTCGAAGCCGTATAGGTATTAAATTCTATGTTTATGTTTGATTTTATATACTCTCACCATAACATACCATTATTTTGTTGACCATACAAAAGATTTGTGACAACCAGTACAATCACTGTGATAATGAAATTTTGGAGATTCTAAATTCATTGTTTAGCAATAAAACATGAACAACGTGTTAAAACAAATCCGGACTACTTCGTGATAAGGGCGAATCTAAAATGACTACAAAACTCAAGACAAACAAAGTTTTTAATCACAAGTTCAAATCCGAAATCAAGGTGGAACAATATATTTGTTATCCAAATACTCTAATAAAAGCAAAATTGTTCTAGCTTTGTAAATGGTAAACCTAAAACTTGAATTTCAGTCGCTTCCCGATTACAGTGAGAACAGTAAATGGACAATGATTTTTATTGTACCCATAAAAAACATGATATTTTTACCGCAAGCTTGCAAACGGTAAGTGTCATTACCATGTTTTAACAACGTTTTTTGTTGTTGAACTTTCCACCGACAATAATTTTACCATGAAAAACATCGTCAGTGACTTCTGAATGTATGGGAAAAATGCCTGAAAAAATGCTGTTAAGAAAAATGTAACAACACCCCTTTTCCATGGAAAAAATGGCAAAAACAATGTTTTTCTTTAATTTAATTTAATTTTTATTATTCTATGTAAAATTGATGTATTTTCAATGAAAAACATAGTTAAATTATAGTATAACCACATACATAAGACATACGTAACACTCAAAAAGAAATCTTCCAATAAGTTGGTACAAAATGAACTACTCGACAGTACCAACCTCTGTAAAAAAACCTCTGTTTGAGTAGTTTATAAAGGTTGTGTACCTGCGCTGCCCTGCATTTGTCTCGTTCCCACTCGAAAAATGTAGCATTGATTTTGTAAACAACTTTTTGACAGTTTCGTAAGGGATTTTGTTGAGGGCTCGAGTAGAGCCGTTATGAATAAAATTCATTCCGTTCATTTTCGTCGAGCAGTTCATACTGGCGTTGGTACCGGGTGATGTGGGGCAAAAAATACCAAAAAAAAAATCGCCAGTGTTACGTATGTCTAAGTATGTGGTATAACCACATACTTTGTCTAATACCCCGTTCACACTACACCGCATATCACCTGATATCAGGCGATTCGTGCTATCGAGGCTATATCACCATCCATATTACCTGATATCCCATACAATCGAGCTGTCAACGGATATCACCTCGGCTACATGCTATCGCGGATATCATGTTCGAAAACCAATAATAACCACAATTCGAGCAGTTGGCAACACGACCAAAAGACTTTTGACGCAACCCTACAAATTTCGAACTTCGCGTTGCATGCGAGAAAAAAGGAAGGAAATATTTTAATATTTTTGCTATTTTCATCCCGCACATGTTGACAATTGCATATGAGAGTTCGCGTTGGTGCGAGCCAACTCGCTGACATCTCAATCCCAATTCCATTGCTCTTGTAGTCTTGTTTTAGCTTTGGCCTGTTTTTGTTTTCTTCTCTTTTCAATTACCAAAGCAAATGTCAAATCTCGCTGAACATGTGAAAAGGGCCCAAGTGCCATATGTAAACAAGCCACAATTTCACGTTTTTCAATGAATACAAGCTTAATCTACTCGTACAAATAAGATTGTTTGATTAAGAGTTAATTCTTTTATCAATAAATCTTATTGGTAAGAGCAGATTTCGCTTGTATTGATCAAAAAACGAGAAAATTTGGCTTGTTTACATGTGGCACATGGGCCCTTTTCACATGTTTGGCGAGAAATCATATCAGCTCACTCTAATGTGAACGGTCGAGGTGATATCCGATATCATCTGGCGATATCAGGTGATATCCGGCGTAGTCTGAACAAGGCATAAGTATGTGATGTAACTCTCACAGCAACTTTTATGGTTTTTTTGATGTTATTTTTGAAGTAGAATACTTCTCTCAGGAAGTTCGGCTACATAGGGATGTGAAATGAAAATCTAAAACCTAAAAACGTGAAAAATATGTCCAATTTCAAATGCTAATAAATCGGTTAGTATTCGATGGATTTCCTTCGTTCTTGCAGCAATAGATTGGAAAATCTTCTAAGATTCTTCCCAATATAAGAAAATTGTAATTTTATTATTCACACTTTTGTACTATTGAGAATAGTCAAGCCTTATCAAAACGAAAAATTCGACCTCTGATTGGTCGTTATATGCTTGCTCCCCAAGCACGGTCGACAGGATCATATACCTTGCAATTGAAAACATGCTATTTGGCCTATATAAGAGCCTGTTTCAGCCGGAGCCGCTCATAATAGTTCTAGACAGCGACAACAGCAGTCGTCCTTCCTTAGCAGCAGCACTAGCCCTGTGGTTGGTCACCACGTCTCAGGAGCAGCGCGGTTTTTCTCAGCGTGTGTCGCCAGGCAGCCATTATTCCCCCTGTGTTGGGGCAGCATGAAGATTGCCATCAGGAAATCCAATTTTGAACATCAAAATCCCTTTTTGAAGGCAAATAAACAAGTAATTGAAAGTTAATAATTTTTGTCAACGCAAGCAAGCATTCTGTGTTGCATCCTAGCAATTTAAATTTGTCGCACCCGTCTAATTTACTGAATGTGAAATAGCTTCCACAGTGCATGTTGTCCGTGTATCTTAATTCCCCCAATGTTAGGGCAGCTCAAAAGTTGTAATCGGTAACCGATTTTGAACCGCAAAATGCTTTTTTTCAAGGCAAATAAAAAAAATAATTGAAGGTTAATAATTTTCTGGCATCAACACAAGCAGACATTCTGTGCGGGATGCAATCAAATTCTGTTGTAGTTGTCTAATTTTTACTTTATTTAGTAAACCCCCCACTGTAGGGGCAGTGCAAAGGCTGCGATCAGCATAACCGATATTGCATAATAAAATGCCCTGTTAGAACGCATTCACAAAAGCAGTTAGTTCGACTATGCAGAGCTAATATGAAGTCGATTCAATCAATCAGCAGTAACAGAATTTCGTCGTCTCCCAGTTGCCAAGTTGCAACATGATGCAACACGCAACAGCAAGCAAACGAAATCGCTTGATGTTACAAACCGCAATAAGATACGGGTTAAAACCGTTGCGTGTGTGAGAGCACCATCGGTGTTTATTCGCTGGATACAAAAATCAAATGCGAATTGTGGAATAATTTGTCTGAAGAACATTAGGGAATGTAACAACTGAACTGATAGGGCGTGGCCTATTTCGTAGCACCCTTCAGCTATAAAAGAGTGTTTCTGGGATAACTAGCTACATTCATCAGTCGGAAGGTGAGCTGGATGGACCGTCCACAACGTTGACAGCAGCAGCAGCAGATCAGGCCTCTGCCTGAGAACGAACGCCAACGCGAGCGATCGGGCGAGATTTTTGCCGTACATCAGCCGGCACTTCCTCTAATGGAAAAGTTGGATCATTTCGTTCAGAAGAATATTACTGTCGGTAATATTACAGAGCTGCGATTGCATTATATCTGATATGGAATTGAACAATTGTTCTTTTGTGGACAAATAAAACACTTAATTTGAAGAGTTAATAGTTTTGGGTTCCAGTAGCAGTATGGTAACAGCCTCAGCGGTAGGTGCAGCCGGTACTTCCATGAGGCGGATGTTATGAGGAAGTAAATGGAAGCGGCATGGCGAAACAGTTCGGGTGTGCTTAGACGCGCGTTATTTTTCGTTGTTGATATTATTCCCCACATGAAACGAAGCGCTTTCGTACGATAGCGGCGGTATTAGCGGTAGATGCATTTGCCAACACTTACTCCAGTAAAGCCGTGTCTAATTTCAATGTGAAAACACCTTTCTATTGTGTTGGCCGTGCACATTAGGCCTCTGCCAGGCTAAACGCGAAAAGCGGCGTTAACCGTTTCGCCCGGCCGTAGGTTAATGTGCAGCCGTAAGTAGAGCTGTGTAAAAGTATTCTACTTCAACCTCGCGGTCGTGGCTTTGCACACAACCCTACTGTGATTTTTTCTCGGGTTTACATTGTATGTTCGAAAACTTATAGTTTCGCCCTTTAGGGCATCCCTAACAGTGCGCTACTATTTAAGTTGTTATGGCGACTGTGTACAGCGCGGCTATTTTACGCACTCACCCGTTTTCACACCGGTCGTTGCTATCGTCTCTGTTTGACGTTTCATCCAGTATAAACCTTTAGCAGCGCTGTTACCGGGCTGCCAAATTTGAGAGCGCGATGCTTCCCGGAGGCCCGGCTACTATTTCTCTAGCGCGTTTAGCAGCGACCGGTACGGTATGAAGTGATGATAGAGCGCTGCCAAACGGGGTATAGAAGCGCACTGTTAAGGATGCCCTTACTATGCAACTTTTTCGATCTGCTCGAAAGTATCGCCCTTTACTATGCGCCTTATTTTCATTTGCTCGACAGTATTGTCCTTTCACAAAAAAGTTAGAATGCAGGGTATTTTCAAGAAAAAGAAGAAGCAACACCCGCAACTGACAGACATCTCAAACACTGATAAAAAAGTTCTGTAAGGAATAGCACTCGATACACGTTCAACTGTGGATAGTGAAATGTTCGTGATTGAAATACAAAAATATCCGAATAAGTTTTATTCTCTACTCCTCATAAGTTAATTATTGTCTTTTTATTTGTTTCTTAGGTTTTCGTTGGTCTCGATCGAGCAAAGAATATCATATTCATCATCAAAGGCATGTACGATTGATTGCCATCAGCGATAAGCACCATTTCGCGTATTTTTAGATCGGTTAGTGAACATGAACATGAGGGCTCAGAAGCTTCGGTTTTTCGAAAAATGTCCTCACGGGTAAAAATAAATTAGAGCTGATAGAGTTTCCCAGCTGGAAAATATATATGTTTTTTTTAACACAAAAGATCAAAATAATGGTCGCAGTGGTCCAAATCTTACAAAAAAAAACACTAGATTTCAACGTTTATTGCATCTCTAAGAAATTTGGCATTACAAATTTTTTTGCTATCGAACATTTTTTCATTGGTAAAAAAGTATAATTTTACCCGCACGACTTCTCGAAGTTCGATTGTGCTGAAATTTGGAATAGTGACTTCTTTCGAGAAGACGAAACTTTTGAGCCGTACCTCTAAATCTCTGAACGAAATTCAGAGGTCTTTTTCCCGTATATCTGATGTAACAAACGACTAGCTCAGGGGTTACATGGACCCTAGGGTCGGCTTTCCACCGCTATTTGAGGAGGACTTACGACCGATAACTCACCTGCTCACAGAGTGGACAAAACCGAAACACATGCAAGACATACAAGGCTCAGGCGTAAAAAAAGTATACAATGCATTTCATTTTAAATTACTTATATTTAACCGGTATTCAGATTAGAGGATGACGTTGCGGCCGTCAGGAACTGATGACTGGAACATGCAGACGCGAGAGAGAGGGAGAGTGACACGGAAGAACATACCTTCAGCGGATTTCTATGTGATGAACAGAGCTATAAAACAATGGCCGTCGCCTCGTTGACTGGTATAGCTTTCGCTCTATCCACCGTGCTCGCAGACAAGGGGGTAACCCATCGGTTTGGGCCTCAAAGAGCGGGGGCCAGGCTCAACCAGACCTCTTCGGGCCTTCTCCTCACGAACGTTCGTTCCACCCTTCGCCTACGTGTGTCGCGACGATAGCGTGACTCGCCGGACACCAGCACCTCCGTCAGGGATGACCAAATTCGGATGACTCCAAACGCCTTCCGACGATGACGTACGACGTCCAACCGCCTGCTGATTCGGCAATTCCACGTGGCTCCGTTGGTCTTTCGTCCCAATGACCACTTCTCTGCACCCGTGTAGCGATTTTTTTCCGGCAGTCTGGTTTCGCCGTGTTTCCGCACCAGTGTCGCGGTTTTCTAGCAATCTCCAGATCGGGCAAGGCAACGTTCGTCTCCACGCCATGCTTCAAGGGCTAACATCTCAACATATGTAAAAACGAGATAGCATATCACTGCTTCTTTTCATACATCTTTATCTTACTGCTGACAGCGGGCACAAATTAATTTGAGCCCAGGACATGAGTTCATTGTCATTCACTGTTACTCGGTATAGGGATGCCAAAGGCTCGGTCGTGCTCGAGTGTAAGTTCACCAGTCCACTGCACTGAAACTGCTTCGAGATGTTAGTAGTGATTGGGTTGCAGGGTTGAATAAATATAATGCGGTTCTTTGCCGTCTTTTTTATGGTCTGTACAGTATAAATGATATTTATGATCGACTTCATGCACTGTCTTTGACAATAAACATTTGGGCTGGTGACTGATTACACTTTTGGAAAATTTAGGGTTAATTCTAAACCAACTTAAATCTAAACAATAATTTTGGGAGCCTTGATTTATCTACACTAACAAAAAGTAACATTTAACAATAATCTACAGAAAAACTCACAAAACGTATAGCACGCATGTGTTATAAGTTTATTGTTCCGATTTCATCGGTAACAATCATCCCTTCGTCAGGGAAAAATTACTGAGCAAGCTTATAGCGTGCCTCAGGAATTTTTCAGTATCCTGTAAAACTTGAGTTCAGCCCTGACCGAATCAATGTTTTAAGTACGGTAATAGCTCGGAATGTTCGTGATCTATATCTTTCGTGGAAACGCAGCTCTGGTAATTCACCTTGAAAATCTTTCATGGTCGACTCATCGCCGGTCGGAACACTTAATTACTATCCATTCATATTCAGGGTTCGAGAAACATTTGATCTTCACCGGTCTCGCCTACTATTTTTCCCTAATATCCTATTTGTACCTATCCTATGATGATCTAGCCACACTTACACTCACTACAATCATTCTATCTCAGTCAATTGGGCCCATTTACATTTACACTTCATTCATTCACTCTATGTCTCATTTTTTTATACGTATTTGCTAACCTAACCTTACTGATAATCTAGTTCTGTAAGCATATTTTACTCCCAGAACAACGAAGAGGCTCGACTGCCTTTTTCGTAATATGCGCATAAACTGTCGAGTGCAGCGTGCTACATTTTGAATTGTTATGTGTCACCTTTTTTTAATAGTAATTTCCTATTCAGAGGAATTTACAATAACGGTGTATCAAAATTTGATTACGGCTCACAACTCTACCTAACAAAGAGTTGTGAGACAGCATTTCGTGTTACCCATTTTTAAACGAAAAAAGTCACACGAACAGGGCGAAAACAACTATCTACTTTAGTGATGGGAAATATCGCCCAAAACGGACATCGATAACAATCGATAGTTCCGGGGTTTTTATCGATATTATCGATAAGTATCGATAATTTGAAAGTCAACGTTTGCGGTAAAACAGAAATTTTTTCAGATGGTGATGAAAAAAAAACTATTTCAGATGGTGATGGAAAAAAAAACTATGACAGATAATTGAGTTGGATAAATTTCCCATGGAAGGTTATCATGTTAGCTTCCTCACAAAAAAATATTACGTCCTTGCGTGTAGCTTTCCGGCAGTTAACCGGAAGATTCGCCATGGCGGACGAAAACATGCGTGTAGCCATGTTTTTAAGCTCTTTCTTCGTTTTTTTTATTAATTCCTCCTTCGTTTTCGCGACAAAATTGTTGGAATAGATCTTGCGCTACAAGTTTTTCCAGAAATTCTCGATGGGAAGCAGGTGGGGAACATTGGGCGGATTCCCCAACTTCGGTACCACATCGATATTCAGCCGCTCCATCTCCTCCAACGATCGCTTCGAGTAGTTGGCCGACGTCAAATCTGGCCAGAACTCCGTGTCTTCGTGCTTATGGTATTTCTTGATGAACGACGCAACTTCCGACAGGCACTTCGTACTATAAATTTCCCCGTTCACGGCCAGCCTGGAGCGAAAGAAGAGCAACTTTGACATCCCTTTCTCACTGATTGTCAGCCACAGCCGCTCCTTCTTGGGGTGCTCACTTCCTTCGTGGGGGAGGTAAAATACGAAGAGCAGGGCTCTTCGTTGCCATACAGGGTGAGATAGGTCTAGTCGTCCAATGCCACTGTCGCGTCGCGATTCGCCGGGAAAATCGACTTGACCATCTTATTCAACCGCTGTCACTGCGTCATTGCCTGCAGCTCCGAGACCAGTGGACGGGACTGCCGCTTCCTGCATGTATGTCCATGTTCTCCAGATGCTTTTTCACTGTTTTAGAGCATGCACCAACCTCTCGGCCAAGTGCACGCAGCGATTTAGCCACTTTTCCCTCGTTCTTCCTTTTCAGCATCCTTTGAAGCTTCTTGTCGCTCAGGGTCGTTGGCCGTCCGGAGCCGGGCTTTCTTTCGATGCACTGATCGTTGTCCAATAGTGTCAAGATGTTGTAGATGCACGAACCGGCATACCCGGCATCCACAAAGTGCCGCACGATGTTCGTTTTTGACGCGGCGGGGTACCGTTTTTTGAACGCGCACACTTCTGAACGGAGTAGCTTCACTTTTTTCGTCACCACAGTTAGAGTTTGACTGATGGAGCTGTAAATTTTTTTTTTACTAACTCATGGGTTACTATGATTGATGATGCATGAGTAGTTTCGTCGGTGCGATTAAAGGTAAACCCATGAAAAATCGGCAATTTTTGTCCATTTTTTTACCGCAAACGTTATTCGACAAATGCAATTTTACTACATAAAGACAGACAGAGATGGCCCAAACAGAGTGGATACGTTTGCGTTGCGTTGACGTCAATGTGACAGTAAATGTATGGGCTAACTGTCAAATTGCCGCAAACGCAGCCGCAACGTATCCATTGTGTTAAGACCTTGAATGACAATTCTTACGATACTGCGAATGAAAATTCAAACAACCGGACGAGTTAAACAGTTTGTTTTGGAAAGTCTTCGGGTTTTACGCCGGGAGTGCTTTCTACGGAGTAGTTTCAGGCCGAAGTTCATTTTGAAGGTTGTATAATAAGGGAAATAATTGAAGCAGGCAAAATTCTGTCAATTTTTAAATGGCCAAAACTTCACGAAAAATGAATCAATTCTGACAAAACATGTTTCATTTTACTGGAAAACTGTCCTAGTTTCCTAGTATTACTTGAGAACTGGACGTGACCAAGGGTCACTGGAAATGCTTCGGATTTCCAGAGTGTGTGCCAAAGTGTACATTTTTGCAACGCGTAGAACTTATTCTGACATTCTGTTTCACTTAGGTTTATATGTTGTCAATAAATCAGAATTTATTCCGGGTTTATTGGTAGCCAAGGATTAAAATTCGCCTAAAAAATCATCGAGGTATGAATTTATTAAGTATGGGTGTTGATTTTGGCGGTTTTTTTCCCGGTTGGCGGTTGGGTACTAATTTTCTTTGAGCTTGCAGCACTCTAGCAGAATTCAGTCGAACATTGTGGGTGTGTAGGTCTTATTTAACCAAGCAACTTAGCAATCTTGCGTTTGAAAAGTAATCTGGATTAACATTTAAAAAAGTCAGATTATTTTCACGCGGATTTTCTCTAAATGGTTATTTATGCAGATTTTCAAATTAACGTGGTTTTTTACGCGCGGTTTATCAAGCGGATTTCTGTATTAACATGGTTTTTTCACGAAGCATGTATCCCCCGCGTAAGAAAACCTAACTATATTTGAACCTGTTTCTTATGAATCAATATATCTTAGTAAAAATTATCTGAACTTTCCTTCAAAAATATAAAAAAATGAGTTGAAGATCCTACTCTGAAAAACATATAATTTTAAAAACAAAAAATGATTTTAGAAAATATCGGTGATCTCAGATTTTTTTGAATGAAGTATTTTAGGTAGGCAATTTAGTTGCCTAAAACGTTCTATGCGTTGCAAAAATGTACACTTTGACACACACTCTTGAAATCCGAAACATTTTCGGTGTAGGTTGGTCACACCAAGTTTCCAAGTAATACTAATATAATACTGTTTTCCAGTGAAATGGAACCGGTCATCAAAATTGATTCATTTTTCGTAAAGTTCTGGCCATTTAAAATTCGAAAGAATTTTATTCATCTCAATTATTTTGTCTACCCCCTGTATAAACCAGGAAACTTTTTTGGCGCAACAATTTCGTTGATTTGGATTTTTAGTGGAACTGAAAATTGTTTGTTGGGTAACAGATACTTTAAACATAAACAGTTCCAAGTTAAACTAAACAATTACCAGAGAATTACCAATAGACTGTCGTTATACATGTCCATCATATTATAAAACTTGGCAAGCCAAAGAAAATGCATTTTATTACAATTTCGTATCATTTCTTTTTATGAGATGGTGCAAAAAGTTTGGATATTTTTTCAAAGTTCTAAGTTGTCGAATTCATCTGTTCTTAGGAAACTAAAAACTATGAATATCTTTTTAGTTACCGTAAAAGCGGCAAACTTTGATAGCTTTTTTAAATATTACTTAAATATATGACACTTCAACAAATTTACTCCGGGTTTCGTATTTTTAAAATAAGTACTAGGTATACGACAATGCATGTACAACATCGAAATTCATCAGTATTGTTTCAACTACGCTATTGATTATTTTTTGTAACCTATGACTAGTTTTTCGTTTTCGGGTAACTTTGATAATGCTGGAATAATTAAGGAAAATGTTAGAAAGGTCCACGTTTATGGACCACGTAGACTCATTTTGTTCAGTTTAGGCCTCTCGCATCGTTAGACTTTAGTCCATACAAGCATAAATAAGAAGCATAGACTTTCACCTGAGGTTAGTTCATGATTTTTTAGTTTACAACAGTGTTGCATGAAGAACTCTCAATATGCAAAAGGAATCAATTATATTCGGGTTTTGTATAACCATGTTTATTTGTCTCGATTTATATAATAACTTGCTACGGGTGGTAGAGATATGGTTGCTTGCTACTTCCTGTTGGTTATATTTTTCAACGGACGACGGTTTCGAGTTGCTAGCATCGAACCCTTCTTGGTGGATTTCGCTTCGCCTTTAACTTTCGGAGGGTTCACGACATTGGTATCATCGTCAACTTCTGTTTCAACTTTAATCTTCTTGACCAATAAATGTTGAGCTTGCTGTTCACTAACACTGGAACCTGGCTGAACATCAATCAACCGGCGCTTACGTGGAATGGTTCGTTCCTGCGCTAATCCGAACCGCTCTTTCTTCATCATTATAATCAGCTGTTCTGAAAACGAAGATGTGACTGCAGTTTCTCCGGTTTTAGGCTCATCAGCATTGCCGGGAAGGTTCTTGAGCACTGCCTTCTCATTCAATGGGTAAATTCCAGATGCTCTAAACCCAACTTTCATATTGGTTTCTCTATTCTCCCTAATTTTCACCAAAGACTTCTTCAGAAGTCGAGGAAAGATGTGTTTTGGAATGCATCCTTTGTTTTGTTTCTTCCATTCGCTCAATGTATCTTTCCAGGCTTTTTTGAGAGGTCTAAAATAGGCAACATCGAGAGGCTGGCATAGGTGAGTAGCGTTAGGCGGCAGCAGAACAAAGCTGATATTGCTGGCCATGCAGGATTGTAGAACACGGAAGCTTAAATGTGAAGCAACATTATCGCCGATGATAATACGTTTTTTATTGTTACGTAGTCCGTTGAAGTATGGCAGTGCTATCGTGAAGAACCAGTCTTCGAATACCATAGAGTCGAACCAGCTTAATAATGCATTATGATTAAGAAAATGGAATTTATACTTATATTTCACATGTTACCAGATTTTGTGCGGTTGTATCTACAACCATCTGGTCCCCCTTCAGTCCAAGTTGGATACATGTGGAGAGCTGCATAAACGACATACGGTGGCAGCATTTTTCCATTGGCTGCCCCCGCAAACATTACAGAAAACGAGGATTTAGAATGGTCCATTACTGTGTCTACGTGTTTTTGGCCTCTTTGCACTACGACGCGCTTCGATCCCGGATCATCGCTGAAGTTGGTTTCGTCGTAGTTTATGATGTTTTCTGGAGGGGCACCATCCACAGTTGTCGCAAGATTGTCGAAATAATTCTTGATCGTCTCAAGACTCACTTTGGCACGACTTCGCTTAATGTTTTGAGACAAGCGCGAAACTAATGTGTGCCTTTTCAGGAATGAGTTGATCCAATCTTTTCCAGGAGTGTTGTTCTTGAATTTGGTCTTCATTTTGTTGTGATTCAGGAATTGCTTGACGAGCTTCTTTATACAATCCGCAGTCAGCGGAAATCCCCAAACGCCAGCGACACGAACGGTATCAGCAAGATCGCATTCTTGTGCATCGGTTAGAACGGTTGGTGAACCAGGTTTCTTGCTGTACAAACCGTGTATTTTATGATACAACGTACCATACGGTATGCTGAAGCTCCGGGAAGCCGCAAATATAGATGACCTTTTCCACTGCACTTCAGCTACAGCTGCCTGTAATTTTTCGGACGTGTAGTCTAAATATGCCCTTTTCTTGTTTTCACACGACATTTCAGAGGTACAAATGCACTACTGTTATCAGAAAGCCAAAAAGAATTTGGAAATCTCGAATTTGCACTACCGGAGGAACTGGTGGTGAATGATTTGTCTATAAACAATGTGTTGGTCGTTATGGTTACGGTAGTGTATGGTAGCTTATGCGTTCAAAGGCCGTCTGATTCTAATAAATGGAGCAACCAGAATGAACACACCATGGTCAGATTTTGATCATTTTGGGATATTATTTTCAAAAGTGCAAGTTTAAGGGACACATTCACATTTTTATGAATGGATGTTTGTGAAAAATTTGACACTAATATGTCATTGACTCTAGAAACTTTATTCAAATATTGCTTCTTGGGACAGTTATATAAGAAATATATGATTGTTTGAGCACCTTATAAGATAGTTCTAAATCAGGAAAACTGTTTTTTTTTCAGTTTATTGCAAAATGTATCACTTAAACAACACAAAATCCAAACTGTATACAAACAGTAACACCTCAACTATGAAATAGTAGTAGAACAACTATTGTAAATATAATGTCTCATAGGTAATAGGTAGTTATGTTATTATGGATATCACGCGCTATCAATGTTACCCGCACTATCAAAGTTTGCCGCGTTTACGGTACCATTATTTCTCAGAAACTCAGTGACACCCGGGGCGAACTTTTACACCACCCCCAACAATGCTAAATCTTGTCGAATAACAGCACCCAACAAATACCTAGCGGCAAAAGCAACTCCTGGGGTAGGGTAGGTGAGGTCTCCTTCTTTTGGGTCTCCTCCAGTAACCAGCCGCACTGACTTGTGCTCACCCTTATAATATCGATAATTATCGTTAACGTCAAAAAATTACGATAATATCCAGGGGCCTATAAACGTCAACATTTTGCCTACCAATCATATATTCATCACGTCGGTGATATTTCATTCCAAATACTTACAAAACTTATCTTATTCATTGAAAGTGCACATTGTACTGAAAACAAATGTTGAGCTCTTGTTTTTTCCATCTAAAACGACATTTACTCGAGAATAAGTCTACCGAAAAAATGGGACGTTTACTCTATTTCACTTATTTTAGGGCAAACCAACCAAAAAGTGGGTACCAGAAACGCTGGTACCAGAATCAATGAGTGGTAGATGGAAAATGTATGGAGTTTGACAGCCACAAGAGCCCCCTGATAATATCGATGACCAGCATTTATCGATATTATCGATAAGTATCGATAAGTTTCCCATCACTAATCTACTTTGACAAACGCTTTGTCAACTGCCAAATGTTCGTGCTTCTACTCCGGCTAGACGTCTTCGCTGCTGATTTCCACGGGCAAAATTTAGCTAACATATTTAAGATTTACAGGATAAGTAAATAACTACTAATCTCGTAACAGCGCTGTAGGGAACTAACAATTACTCCTCTGCATGGTGTGTATAAGTTCAGCAAATAAGCATTTTCTGTGCCGAACACGCATCAGTACTGGACGTGTTTGGTGATCGGTCCGATAGAGTATAAAACAAAAGACGTGTGAACAAGTGTTGGCATTGTTTGCCTGGTCAAGTGAAATAAATCCGGGTTCAAGGTCGTGCCTTTGTGCAACTGTTTCGCATCGTGACTGCCAGCTGGTGCGTAAGCCGATTTGGCTGCTGGCTGGATTGTGCTACAGCAGTGGACGAGACACAAACGAGGAAAAAGAAGAAGCCATCAGTGTCAGCGAGTTGTATCGCTGTGTGGAGTGATCTCACACCTGGCTCGCTGCTGGTGGCTGTTTGGTGCTGCTGTATTGGTGCTGCTGGCTGTAACGGCTGCTACTTCGAACGATCGGACAACCAACCTTACTGGAAGGGAGAAATAAAAAGGTACGTGTTCTTGTCAGCGCTAGTGCGCTAGACTTAGCGCGATGGATGTAGATCCCTCGCCTCCCGCGCCACCATCCCCGAACCCCTCTGACCCTGACCCTTCTGTTACCCCCTCCCCTGTTCATTCTTCAGTCCCCCCTCGCCCCAGGCTTTACCCAGACGGAGCCCAGGGCAGCTATACTGTTTATTTTCGGCCAAAGGCAGGACCGAAATCGAAAAAGTTGAACCTCTTGCAGATTTCTAAAGACCTGACGAAGGAGTACAAGGGCGTGACCGAAATTTCCAAGGTCCGGCCTAACAAGCTCCGTGTCGTGGTCGGTAACCTGAAAGAGGCCAACGATATAGCTTGCTCTGAGCTCTTCACACGCGAGTATCGCGTTTACATACCCGCACGAGACGTGGAGATCGACGGTGTCATAACCAATTCGAGTCTGTCCGTCGAGTGTATACTGCAAAGTGCCAAAGGGTGCTTTAAGAACAAAACGTGTCCCGAAGTAAAGGTGCTCGACTGCAAGCAATTGCGGTCAGCATCGATCATCGGTGGCAAAACAGTATACACTCCGTCAGACTCGTTTCGAGTTACGTTCGCCGGGTCTGCACTACCAAGCCACGTCTCGATCCACCGGGTTCGTCTCCCTGTGAGGCTCTACGTGCCCCGCGTCATGAACTGCCTGAATTGCAAGCAGTTAGGCCATACAGCCGCCTACTGCTGCAATAAGGCACGTTGTGGCAAGTGTGGGGAGTCTCATGCGGAAGATTCTTGCAGTGTTAACGCTGAAAAGTGTATTCACTGCGGAGAAAATCTGCATGAGCTCTCGACATGTGCGGTGTACATGCAGCGCAGGGATAAAATAAAACGGTCTCTCAAAGAGTGTTCAAAGCGTTCCTACGCTGACATGCTGAAGAAGACCGTTACCACTTCTCCCGTTACTTCGAACCCCTTCGATCTGTTGTCCTCTGATGAAACCGATTCTGACGATTCACCAGCGGGAGCATCTTACGCCAATCCTGGGGAGTCTAGAAAGAGGAAAAAAATTTCCTCTCCTAAACTTCCCAGAAAAGGTCCTAAGATTTCTCAAAGTGAAATGAAAGTTACAAACAAACCAAACAGTGCTGCGGAAAAACCGAAGCAAACTCCTCCTGGGCTGGCAAATTTAAAGTCCCAGAAGGAGTTCCCAGCACTGCCAGGAACATCTAAAACCCCAGTTGCTCCTTTTACACTCCCAGTTGATGAAACAAACTCTGGATTAGTGAAATTTTCTGACATTGTGGACTGGATTTTTGAAACTTTCAATGTACCCGATCCAATTAAAATTTTTCTTACAGCATTCCTCCCAACAGTTAGATCATTTTTGAAGCAGTTGACTGCCCAATGGCCTCTCCTTGCAGCGATTGTATCCTTCGATGCCTAATTCAACTGCGTATATGAAGGATTCTATCTCTGTCTTACAGTGGAATTGTAGAAGTATTTTACCAAAAATTGATTCGTTTAAAGTTTTGATAAATAAAAACAAATGCGATGCATTTTCCCTTTGTGAAACTTGGCTTACTTCAAATATTGATCTCAACTTCCATGATTTTAATATTATTCGCCTTGATCGAGACACCCCATATGGAGGAGTACTTTTAGGGATTAAAAAATGCTATTCTTTCTATCGTATTAACCTCCCCTCGATTCCAGGCATCGAAGTTGTCGCATGTCAAATGACAATACAAGGTAAAGAGCTTTGTATTGCCTCAATATATATTCCCCCCAGAGCACAGGTTGGGCAACGGCTGCTCTTTGATTTAATAGAACTTCTTCCCTCGCCACGTTTGATTTTGGGAGACTTCAACTCTCATGGCGTGGCTTGGGGTTCCCCATACAATGATAACCGCTCCTCTTTAATCTATAACCTTTGCGATGACTTCGACATGACTATTTTAAACAACGGTGAAATGACACGTATCCCGAAACCTCCAGCGCGCCCAAGCGCTTTGGATCTATCCTTATGTTCGACGTCGCTACGGTTGGATTGCACATGGAAGGTAATCCTCGATCCTCACGGTAGCGACCATCTGCCTATTCTTATTTCAATTACTAACGGGTCAACTCGCATGCGACCAATTGACATTCCGTATGACCTCACACGAAATGTCGATTGGAAGTTATACGAGGAAATGATTTCAAAAGCGGTCGAGTCGATTCAACATCATTCACCACTTGAAGAATACAACCTCCTCGCGGGCTTGATTCTCGACGCCGCGTTGCAAGCCCAAACGAAGAAATATCCCGGCGTAACGATCAAAGAACGGCCTCCCACTCCGTGGTGGGACCAAGAGTGCTCCGATGTCTACACGCAAAGATCCGACGCGTTTAAGGCCTACCAGACGGGAGGTATACCTGGCGACTATTTACGGTATTCGGAGCTTGATACCAAGCTTAAAAGCTTGGCTAAAGCAAAGAAACGTGGATATTGGCGTCGGTTCGTGAACGAGACGTCGAGGGAGACATCGATGAGCACTCTTTGGAACACAGCCCGAAGAATGCGGAATCGCGTAACGGTCAACGAAAGCGAGGAGTCTTCAAGTAGGTGGATATTTGATTTTGCCAGGAAAGTATGTCCGGACTCTGTTCCTGCGCAAAATATTGTTCGCGATGCGTCTCCGGGCCACGACGCGATAGAATCACCTTTTACGATGGCAGAATTTTCAGTTGCCCTCCTGTCCTGTAACAATAACGCGCCTGGATTAGATAGAATCAAATTCAACTTGTTGAAGAATCTACCCGGCAATGCCAAGAGGCGCTTGTTGAACTTGTTCAATAAGTTCCTGGAGCAAAACATTGTACCGCAGGATTGGAGGCAAGTGAAGGTGATCGCCATCCAAAAACCAGGGAAACCAGCTTCTAATCACAACTCTTATAGGCCGATTGCAATGCTATCCTGTATCCGGAAATTGATGGAAAAAATGATACTCCGTCGTTTAGACCACTGGGTCGAATCAAATGGTCTACTATCAGAAACTCAATTTGGCTTCCGCCGTGCCAAAGGGACGAATGATTGTCTTGCGTTGCTTTCAACAGATATTCAGCTGGCGTATGCTCGTAAAGAACAAATGGCGTCTGCGTTCTTGGACATTAAGGGGGCTTTTGATTCCGTTTCTATTGACATTCTTTCGGGTAAACTTCACCGACAAGGATTTTCTCCAATTTTGAACAATTTTTTGCACAATTTGTTGTCCGAAAAGCACATGCATTTTACGCATGGCGATTTGGCAACTTTTCGCATTAGCTACATGGGTCTTCCCCAGGGCTCATGTTTAAGCCCCCTTCTTTACAATTTTTATGTAAATGACATCGACGAATGTCTGGCAAATTCATGCACGATAAGACAACTTGCAGACGACAGTGTAATCTCTGTTACAGGAGCCAAAGCTGCCGATTTGCAAGGACCATTGCAAGATACCTTGGACAATTTGTCTGCTTGGGCTTTACAGCTAGGTATCGAATTCTCTCCGGAGAAGACTGAGATAGTAGTTTTTTCTAGGAAGCATGAACCTGCTCAGCTTCAAACACAATTAATGGGTAAAACGATTTCTCAGGTTTTGGTACACAAATATCTTGGTGTCTGGTTCGACTCTAAAGGCACCTGGGGTTGTCACGTGAGGTATCTGATGAAAAAATGTCAACAAAGAGTGAATTTTCTTCGTACAATAACCGGACAATGGTGGGGAGCCCATCCAGGAGACCTTATAAGGCTTTACCAAACAACGATATTGTCTGTTATTGAATACGGGTGTTTCTGCTTCCGCTCCGCAGCAAACACACATTTGATCAAACTGGAGCGAATACAATATCGTTGTTTGCGTATCGCCTTAGGTTGCATGCAGTCGACCCATACGATGAGTTTGGAGGTTTTAGCTGGAGTACTACCATTGAAAAACCGCTTCTGGAGCCTGTCTTCTCGTATTCTAATCAAATGTGAGGTCTTGAACCGTCCCGTGATTGAAAATTTTGAAAGGTTAATCGAACTTCATTCTCAAACCCGTTTTATGACATTGTATTTCAATCACATGTCCCAAAATATTAACCCTTCTTCGAATATTCCAAACCGTGTCGACTTATCAAATACTTCTGATTCTACTGTGTTTTTCGATACATCCATGATAGAAGAAACTCGTGGAATCCCGGATCATTTACGCGTGCAGCAGATCCCTAAAATTTTTTCCAATAAATATCGAAACATCAACTGCGACAATATGTACTACACTGACGGATCACTTCTTGATGGGTCCACTGGCTTCGGTATCTTCAATAACAATTTAACCGTCTCCCATAAGCTCGATAATCCTGCTTCTGTTTACGTCGCAGAATTAGCTGCAATTCAGTACACCCTAGGGATTATCGAAAAAATGCCCACGGACCATTATTTCATTTTTACGGACAGTCTCAGTTCCATTGAGGCTCTCCGATCGATGAAAGATGTTAAGCACTCTCCGTATTTCCTGGCGAAAATACGGGAACATCTGAGTGCTTTATCCGAAAAATCTACTCAGATTACCTTAGCGTGGGTCCCTTCTCACTGCTCGATACCGGGTAATGAGAAAGCGGACTCTTTGGCTAAGGTGGGCGCAACAAACGGTGATATTTATGAAAGACCAATTGCCTTTAATGAATTTTTCGCACTTGTACGTCAGAATACGATCATCAGTTGGCAAAATGCTTGGACCAGAGGGGAATTGGGAAGGTGGTTACATTCCATAATCCCCAAAGTATCGACGAACCCGTGGTTCAAGGGGTTGGATGTAGGTCGGGATTTCATTTGCGTGATGTCCCGGCTTATGTCCAATCACTATAGATTTGACGCGCTCCTCCGTCGTGTTGGGCTCGGGGAAAGTGGTATCTGTGCCTGTGGTGAAGGTTATCACGACATAGAGCATGTGGTTTGGTCATGCCCTGTACACCGTGACGCCAGGTCTAAATTAATAGCTTCCCTGCAGGCCGAGGGTAGACAGCCGGCTGTTCCTGTTCGTGATGTCTTGGCGAGCCGTGACCTATCCTACATGTCCCTTATATACGTTTTCCTGAAATCCATCCACGCCCCAGTCTAGTCCCGTTCCCCTCCGTCTACACCCAACAAAACGACAAGAACACGTTTGAACCTTAAGCACAAAACCAGCAACCAGACCCCGCACAATAGAACCAGGACCCAAGGACTACGAGCCTCTGTCCCAACTCACGACATCGTGGCTCAGCAGAACGAATCCATACATACCATTCGACGATTATCAGACGACCATTGAACAACAAAACACTGATTGGAAATCCCATGCTAGTTTTAAGTTAGACTTAATTTCAGCTCGTAGTCGGCAGCGAGGATAAAAAATTTGCTTTAGTTTTTAAGTCATCAGATATAATTGGCGCCGTTAAACATTAAATTGTATTTGTGCCGTGTCAAATAAATGTTATGTGAAGAAAAAAAAAAAACTCAGAAGCCAACCAATCGGAGACAAAAAAAACATGTGACATGAACGGTATCATCAGCTACAGCTAATATACGTGAAGGGATTAGAAGAATGAGAATTCCTTCTGATGTTTTACGCTGGTTTTAGATGGGTGGTGAGCCATATACCCAGTGATTTTCCTGCTAGATCTTCCAGTTCATATGCAGAGGAACCCTTTTTCCTTTTAGTACGGGCCTGCAAATATTGAGGACCTAATTTCGCGTTGTAATTTTCAATTGCGCTGGACAACTTCATGTTACGCCGGAAGACTAACTGACCCGGTATATACTCTTGGCTATAGTTCCGGTGACGCAAATTATATCGCTTGTGTCCCTCACTGTGCGCTTTAGCCAGGTTACGCTTGACTAGCTCGGATATGCTGCTAAACAAATCTTTCTGTCGTGCACTACGTTCATTTAATGATAAATTTTCATCTGATGGCAGCCTATGATCTGCTCCTTTCCAGAACATTTCATAGCCGTGAGTAACAAAGTAAGGAGTAAGTGTAGTGGCTGCATGCACCGAGGAGTTCAGTACCGTCTCAATTTCGGACAGCTTAGTGTCCCAAAGCTTCTGGTCACTTTTAACGTAGGTTCTTATTGCCGCATTAACGGTTCGGTTAACCCTCTCCACGGGATTAGCCTGAGAATGGTATTTCGAATTGAGCCAGTGTCGAATTTCAAATCTTTTCAACAGATTTTTAAATTCTCTAGACAAGAAGCAGGAAGCGTTATCCGTGATAACCACTTCCGGAATCGAATTGCGAAAAAACCATTGATCCCTAAGGGTAGTGCATAAGGATACACTTTGGATTTTACGAAATGGTAGTAACATAGTCCATTTGCTGAACAAATCTAGAACCGATAAGATGTATTGGTTTTGCTTTTTACTTCGCGGTAGGGGACCTATAAAATCGAGTGCTATTATCTGCCACGGATGGGTGGTAATTCGCGGTTCACTTGGTGGTGATGCGGTGGATTTATTTGGAGCTTTCGTCTCCTTGCACGTGATGCAATGTTGAATGTGTTCGCGTACTGTGGCGGTCATACCAGGCCAGAAATATCGTTGCCCAATTCGAGCCAGGGTTTTGTCCATCCCAAGGTGCATGGATTCATCATGGCATTCGTTTACGATGCTTAGTCTGTTTCTCGGGTCGGGAACCATCTTCCAATCGTAGCGATGGTCGTGAGGTAGGTAGGTCTAAACGCCTCTATAGACAATAGTGCTGCCAAAGCTTCTTTTTCGCATGCGTGGTAATTACGCTGCGGTGTTGTGAGCTTATGTGAGAAGTACGCTATAATTCTCTCATTTCCATCTTGGATTTGGGTAAGAATACCCGCGACAGCCACGTCGCTGGCATACGTTTGTATAACAAACTCTTTCGAAAAATCCGGACATGCCAGAATTGGGGAGGAAATTAATTTTTCTTTTATATTTTCAAAAGCCTCTTCCGCCGAATCATTCCACACGATGGTTTTAGATTTAGTTTTTAGTAAATCGGTTAGAGCGGACGTGGTTCCACTAAAGTCATCAATGAACCGACGATAGTAGTTAGCCATCCCTAGGAACCGACGCAGCTTGGTTACCGAAGCTGGCCTTTCATATTCTACAATGGCTTTAATTTTCTCGGGATTGGCTCGAAGACCGCTGGTCGAAAGCAACTATCCTAGGAATGGCAGTTCACTAACGCCGAATTTCGACTTCTCGAGGTTGATGGTAAGATTCGCGGCGGTTAATCGTTTAGCTACTTCCCTGAGTAACGTTACGTGCTGGTGAAACGTCTCTGATACGATGACTATGCCATCTAAGTATACAAATACGTTTGGCTCGAGTTCGCCATGACCTAAGATTCGATCCATCAGCCTGGATAAAGTGGCTGGGCTATTTACTAATCCGAAGGGTAATCGAGTAAATTGGTACATGCCTTTACCCTGAACGCTAAACGCCGTGTACCGTCTAGAGCCTTTTCCAATGGTATTTGCAAAAATGCTTCCGATAAGTCTATCGTACTCAAATAATTAGCTTTTGGTAACTGCCCTAGTATCCGACCCGGATGAGGTAGAGGGTATGCATCTCGAATGGTTCTCTCGTTAATTTTGCGTGCATCAAGGCAGAGACAAACTTTTCCCGATGGCTTATTCACCGGAACAAAATTAGCTGACCAATCGGATTGAGCGCGCTCTATAATTCCAACTTTTAACATCCGATTCAGTTCATCTGCTACCTTCTGCTGAATTTTAGGTGACAGTATATAAGGGTATTGTCGAACTGGCGTTTTATGCACCCATTCTGGAGCAATCTCTATTTTGTGCTCGACCAGTGGAGTAGTCGATAAGCTGTCAGGATTTGCAGTTTGAACAGACTTTTTATAATATCGAGTGAATCTTGTTCCTGTAGGGTTAAGGGGCTCATCTTTGGGATCGTATTTGAAAAACCTTCTTTTTGTATCACAACGCAATGCTGAACTGTGGGCCAGATATCGTATTTCGCCCAAAAGTCTATTCCGAGTATACAATCTACCGAAAGATCTCTGACTGCTAAAGTCGGAAAGATTTTAATATTTTCTTGAAAATTGAATGGTATAAACAGCTGTCCGAGGACGCGTAATTCGCTGCCGTTGGCAGAACGAACTGAAGTTGGGCGAGATAATGCTTTTAAACGATGACGGAAATATAATTGATAAAATCTTTCACTGATCAAGGTAAGTTGGCTACCGGAATCTAACAAGCCTTTAGTAGCAACTCCATAGACCTTGACGTTTACATACGGACGATTATCATCACACATCGAAAGACAAATGTTAAGAGCTTGCGGTTCACAGGGTTGATATAAATTATCTTCCACCACCTGCCAAAAATCTGGTGAAGGAGTTTCCGATGCTAACCGTTCTATCTCTACGCCTTGTTCGGAAACGATCGGCGGTTTTCGATCGTTTGCAGGCCGTTTTTTTGGCAATAGGGGCAGTTTTGAGTGTCAAACCCTTTAAAGCCACAAATTAAACACAATAGACCTCGATAATTTCTGCACTGTTCTAATGCATGGTTTGTCTGACGACAATAGAGGCATTCATAGCTTCTTGGGGGACGGTGGGCGGCAAGTAGAGTTTCCAGAGTTCTGGTGGGATTGGAAGAGCCTTCTCGAGGATCGGTCTCGGCCGATTGCCGAGCCTGGTCTTGGTTCTTCTCTCTAGAAAGCTGTGCGTTATCTGAAGAAGGGTCCTTCTTTTTTGGATTATCCTCCTTCCCCTTATTAAAGGATTTAGCTTGCTCTTGAAATTTAAATGCTTGCCTTTGGTTTTTACCCCTATTATTATTTTTAACGGGTTGACTTTCTGTTATAGCGTGGGACATTTTTTTCAGTACCAAATACTCTTGAATATAATGAAAAGGTTTACGCGTCAATCTTATGACCGGCTTCAATAAGCTCTGGAAGACTAGTTATAGTTTTCCAAAGAAGAGATTTTTTATAATCGACTCTCAGGTTACTTTTAAGCAAACTTCTCCCAGTCACTCATTGGGTTTATCATCGAACGAAACAGGCTCTCCATTTCGTAAAAGAATTCCTGAAACGTTTCGTTACGCTGCTGTCTGCGTTGGCTGAGTCTAGCTCTAATCATCGAGTCTAGCTCGGGATGAGCGAAAGTCTCGCGAAGTTCATGCAACAACCGACCAGATGATCTCATGGCCATGTACCAGTTGAGAGCAGGTCCCGTAAATAAATGGAAGGCAGAATCGAATAGTTCTTCTTCAGTGCGTCTTGAACTGTCCTACAGGTCAGACGTGTTTTCGGTTGCTTGTGGACTGGTCTTTGACTGCCTATAGCTTCAAAATTTGTGTTTTGTCAGTATGTCTTTTAAAGACTACCTGAAAATTATTTCCCATCAGTCTTTCTCAAGACTACCTACTTTTGAATTTTGACGTTAAAGTTGCCTATCAAATTGGCCGTAGAGGTGAATGCCGCTTATTAGCCGACTCAATAAAGGGTCGTGATCGTCTTGTTCAGTATTTAACTGACAAGATGTACAAATTTTATACATATGACACCAAGAACGCCAAGCCGTTCAAGGTTGTCTTGAAAGGTCTCACCAACGATCAAACCGTTAATGAGATCAAACTTACTTTGACAGAATTACTTGGCATATACCCAAGTAATTCTAATGAAACAAAAATCACGAGGGGAAAACAGCCAGCGAACTGGAATTTCCCTTGTAAACTATTTAATTCATTTTAACCGCAGTGAGGTTAATAACTTAAATTTTTTTGAAAAAGCACATGCTTTATATAACGTGCGAGTAAAATGGGAAGCTTATAGGAAGTTTGGCGGAGGTGAAAAGCATATCACCCAATGCCGTATTTGCCAACGTTATGGTCATGGTTCAAAGCTCTGTAACATGGACCAAAAATGCCTGATTTGTGGAGACTCTTCTCACAAAAAGGACACATGTCCTGTGAAAGAGAGTAAAAATTTTCGCTGTGCGAATTGTAACGGCAACCATATGTCGAATTTTTATCAATGCCCAGTCCGTTTAGCAATTGTTAAGGCAAGGCAAGGTAAACAAAATTCAATTTCCCAATTAAAACAAGCTTCAAAACAAAATTCTCCAAGCGTACCAGTGACGCATAGTTTACCTACTCCTTTGCATACCCGTTTAACATATGCACAGGTTACAGGTAGTTTGAACATTCTACCGCCTAATGTTGGTAGTTCGAAAATGACCGTTAATATGGGTAAGCAAAACACGCTAGGAAATAATTGTACACCTATTACCCCAGCTAATATTACTACCGAAAATATTTTCTCTAATGTCAACTGCCTGGGGCCTGTTACGGCAGGTAAACTTTCTTTTCTGCAACAGGCAATGTTCGATCTTATGAACGCCATGTTGCAGGCAAAATCAATGTTTGAAGCCATTCAAATAGGTACAAATTTTACAATCAAAATTGTTTATAATTTAAAATTTAGCAATGATTTTAAATAAAACAATTAAAATATTAAATTGGAATGCTCGCTCATTGAAGGCCAATGATAATGAGCTTTTTGATTTTTTAACTGTAAATAATGTGCATATTACAATTATTACTGAAACATTTTTGAAACCTAACATGAAATTAAAATTTGATCCCAATTACGTGGTTCATAGATATGATAGGATTCAGGGCTCCGGCGGTGGAGTTGCAATTGTTATTCATCGCCCAATCAAACATCGCGCTCTTCCCCATCTTGAAACGAAAGTTATTGAAACTTTGGGAATTGAAGTTCAAACTGAACTTGGGATTTTATTTATTGCCGCAGCATATTTACCATTTCAATGCACACGCGAGCACAAAAATTATTTTAAAGGTGATTTACAAAAACTCACCAGAAATCGTTCGAAATTTTTTATAATCGGCGATTTTAACGCTAAACATCGATCATGGAATAATTCTCAAAGTAATTCCAATGGCAAAATTTTATTCAATGATTGTTCTTCAGGATACTATTCTATTTTGTCTCCGAATAGTCCTACATGCTTTTCTTCTGTAAGAAACCCTTCAACAATTGATTTGGTGCTAACAGATCAAAGTCACGTATGTAGTGATTTGATCACACATGCTGACTTTGATTCTGACCATCTTCCAATAACTTTTTCTTTATCACATGAATCAGTTTTAAACCCTATGAGCTCTGTTTTTAATTATAACAAGGCTAATTTGGAAAGATACAAAACTCATATTTCAATAATGAGCTTGATTTGCAAAACGAAGTGAATATTGATTCCGCTTTGGAAGCATTAAAATGTGCAATTGTTGATGCCAGGAATTATTCTGTTCCAAAGGCTCAAGTGAAATTTGATTCACCAATAATTGACGAAAATCTTCAACTACTAATTCGTTTGAAAAATGTCCGCAGACGTCAATATCAACGTTCTCGTGACCCTGTTTTTAAAACTATTTATAAAGATTTGTTTTTAAATAGTTTATTTGACACGGCACGATACAATTTATGTTTAACTGAGCCAAGTACATTTTTTTTTTAATTCTAAATTAGCAGGGAAAAGAGGGAGGCCTTTTTTTTTATTTTCGCGGCCGACTACGAGCTAGTGGGGATTTGAGGTGAGAGGAGGGGTGTTACAATTTTGTTTTTAACTATTTTATATTACAGAATGTATTCATTTGTACGTGGCTAACCAGTGATGTTCTATTTGAGCAGTTTTGGTCTGAGGTGTCTGCGTAAACATAAAGATGCCGAGTCTTCGTTTTAGTGTCTCCAGCCGGGTGTATTATTCTCTTTCAGTTTGTGACAGAAATTGTATTCTAGCAAATAGATAAAAGAAATCAAATTTTAATGCCAGCATTTTTTATAAACCCGTATAGCTGTGTCATGTACTGGAGATCACCGCTTCCCAGAATGTCTCTAACGGGTACGTTCGGTTGTTTTCCTCGGGCCCGAAGGGAATCTATAAGCTCAGACCTAACACCACAGTATTCGGTACACGACCAAACAACATGCTCGATGTCATGGTAGCCATCGCCACAAACGCAGTGATTACTGTCTACAAGCCCTATACGAAAAAAATGCGTGTTTAACGTATAGTGATTGGACATAAGTCTGGACATCACGCGAATGAAGTCCCGACCTACATCCAACCCCTTGAACCATGCTATCGTCGATACCTTAGGAAAAATGGAATGTAGCCACCGTCCCAGTTCATCTGAGTTCCATGATGATTGCCAACTGTTGAGTGTTCTCTGACGCAAAATGCTATAAAATTCATCATAAGCAATTGGTCTTACATAAATATCGCCATCAGTAGCACCCACCTTAGCTAAAGCGTCAGCCTTTTCATTGCCCGGAGTGGAACAATGAGAAGGGACCCACGCTAAGGTAACCCGGTAATTTTTATCTGTTAAAGCAGTTAAAAACCGCCGTATTTTCCCCAGGAAATACGGGGTGTGCTTCACAGTCTTCATCGATCGCAGAGCCTCAATGGCACTGAGACTGTCTGTGAAGATGAAGTAGTGGTCTATGGGCAGGGTTTCGATGATCCCAAGAGAGTACTGAATGGCAGCAAGTTCTGCGACGTACACGGAAGCAGGAGCATCGAGTTTGTAGGAGGCGGTAAAATTTTCGTGGAAAACACCGAAGCCAGTGGACTCATCTAGATTAGATCCGTCAGTGTAAAACCTTTTATCATAACTAACATGTTTAAACTTATTGGAAAAAAATTTAGGGATCTCTTGGGGTCGCAATTGATCCGGGATACCAGAAATGTCTTGTTTCATGGTGGTGTCGAAGAATATAGCATTATTAGAAGTATCTAAAAGTGCGACATTGGAGGAATCGTATGAAGAAGGATTAATATCTTGAGCCATATAGTCAAAATATAAAGTCATAAATCTGGATTGAGATTGAAGGTCGACCAACCTCTCGAAATTTTCAATTACTAATGGGTTCATAACTGTGCATCGAATTAGCAACCGGTAAGAGAGATTCCAAAAACGATGTTTCAACGGAAGAATACCCGCTAGCACTTCAAGACTCATCGTATGGGTCGACTGCATGCAACCTAAGGCAATACGCAAACAACGATATTGTATTCGTTCCAGTTTTATCGAATGTGTGTTTGCTGCGGAGCGGAAGCAGAAACACCCGTACTCCATTACAGACAATATCGTTGTTTGGTAAAGCCTTAGAAGGTCCCTGGGTGGGCTCCCCACCAGGTTCCGGTAATCGTACGAAGAAAATTAATCCTCTGTTGGCATTTTCGTGCCAGATACCTAATATGACAAGCCCAGGTGCATTTAGAGTCGAACCAGGCCCCGAGATATTTAGCGACTAAAACCTGAGTGATTGTTTTACCCGTTAGTAGGAGCCGCAGCTGAGCTGGGTTATGCTTCCTAGAAAAAACGACCAGCTCAGTTTTCTCCGAAGAGAATTCGATACCCAGCTTAAGAGCCCATTCAGACAAATTGTCTAAGGTATCTTGCAATGGTCCTTGCAGATCGTTTGCCTCGCTTCCAGTAATGGATACAACGCTATCGTCTGCAAGTTGCCGTAGCGTGCATGAATTTGCAAGACATTTATCGATGTCATTGACGTAAAAATTATATAAGAGAGGGCTTAAACATGAGCCCTGGGGAAGACCCATGTAACTAATTCGGGAAGTTGTCGAATCACCATGTGAGAAATACATATGCTTTTCTGACAACAAATTGAGCAAAAAATTATTCAAATTTGGTGAAAGTCCCTGCGAATGAAGTTTCTCGGTCAAAACTTCAACAGAGACAGAGTCAAAAGCCCCCTTAATGTCCAAGAATGCAGAAGCCATTTGCTCTTTTCGAGCAAAGGCGAGTTGAATTTCGGTAGAAAGCAAAGCTAGGCAATCGTTCGTTCCTTTGCTCCGGCGAAAGCCAAATTGAGTATCTGAAAGTAAACCATTTGTTTCGACCCATTTGTCTAATCGTAAGAGGATCATTTTCTCCATTAATTTCCGGAGGCAAGAGAGCATAGCAATCGGCCTATAAGAATTGTTATTAGAGGCGGGTTTTCCGGGTTTTTGTATAGCAATGACTTTTACCTCCCTCCAGTCGTGCGGAACAATGTTTAGCTCAAGGAACTTGTTGAACAAGTTCAACAAGCGTCTTTTTGCAGAGTCGGGTAGATTCTTCAACAAGTTGAATTTAATTCTATCCAACCCAGGAGCTTTATTGTTGCACGAGAGGAGAGCCATTGAAAATTCCAACATCGAAAATGGAGGCTCTTCCGTAGCTACTTAAAACGCGTCGCGAAAGGTCTTCTGTTCGGGGAAAGAGTCCGGACAGACCTTTTTGGCGAAATCGAGTATCCAGCGATCTGAATACTCCTCGGACTCATTCGAAACGTTACGATTCCGCATGCGCCTGGCGGTATCCCAAAGAGTGCTCATCGCTGTTTCCCTCGACAACGCGTTCACGAACCGCCGCCAGTACCCGCGTTTTTTCTCTTTTACTAAGCTCTTCATCTGCCTGCCCAGTGCCTCGTACTTTCGAAGCAGGTTGACAGTGCCGTACTCCCGGTAGTCCTTATACGCCGCGGACCTTCGCGGGTACAGCTCAGAGCACTCTTTGTCCCACCATTTGTTGGGAGGGCACTGTCTAATCGTTACCCCGGGTATCGGTTTCGTCTGAGCTCGAGTCGCGGCGTCGATTATCAAGCCAGCTAAGAACGCGTATTCTTCCTCCGGAGGAAGTTCCTCGTGAGTCTCGATAGATTCCGCTATAAAAGACTCATAACGCTTCCAATCAATATTACGTGTAAGGTCGTAGGAAATATTGATTGGGTTCGGGGGAGTTGAACCATCAACAATTGATATAACGATTGGAAGATGATCACTACCGTGGGGATCGTTGATTACTTTCCACTGGCAATCTAACGCTAGTGATGTCGAGCAAAGGGATAGGTCAAGCACGCTTTCGCGTGCTGGAGGATTAAGTACACGTGTCGCTTCCCCAGTATTCAAAAGTGTCATATTGAAGTCGTCGATTAAGTTACAGATTAAAGAAGATCGGTTGTCGTTGTACAGCGACCCCCATAGCGAACAGTGAGAATTAAAATCTCCCAATATCAAAAAAGGCGCGGGAAGCAACTCTGCTATATCAGTGAGATGCCTCTGTTCAATCCGCGCGGATGGAGGGATATATAACGAAACAATGCATAGGTCTTTTCCATTCATATTCGTTTGAATGGTAACGACTTCAATATTCGAGATCGAGGGGAGGTCGATTCGGAAGAAGGAATAGCACTTTTTAATCCCTAAAAGTACCCCTCCACCGTGTGAGTCTCGATCTCGACGAATAATGTTAAAATCGTGGAAATTGAGCTGATCGTTTGAATTGAGAAAGGTTTCACAGAGCGCAAATGCGTCACAATTGTATGTATTTATTAAATGAGAAAATAGATCGAATTTGGGGATGATACTTCTGCAATTCCACTGTAATACAGTGATAAAATTCCTAACCTCTTTCGCCGTATTAGTCATCGAAAGATATGATAGCTGAAATGAGGGGCCAAGTTGTTTCAAAAAGGTTTTCACTGTAGGAAGAAGGGCAAGAAGAATATTTTGTAGGGGATCTGGTATGTTGAATGTTTTAAATATCCAGTCCACAATATCAGAAAATTTTATGAACCCTGTTTCTTTTTTATCTTCTGATCGAGAAATGTGTACACGAGGGGTTTTTGGTGCCCCAGGAAGCGGTGGGTGCTCCTGGTTTGATTTAAAATTAAAACCGGGAGGTACTTGCTTCGGTTTTTCTTCACCGCTTCCTTTTTGTGTTGGCTTATTGGTCATTCCGCTAGGGGTTATCTTGCGACCTTTGCGAGAAAGATTAGGAGAGTTGAGCATTCTCCTCTTCCTAGATCCTTCTGGCATGGCATAAGAACACCCTTCGACGGGATCGTCAGATGTACCCTCATCGGTTGGCAAAAAGGAAAAGATGTTTCCTGTCGAGGGTGGCTCAGCACTCTTTAGCATTTCTGCGAAAGAGCGCTTTGATCGTTCCTTGAGGGAACGCTTAATTTTTTCCTCGCGCTGTTTGTACGCGGGACACGCCGAAAGGTCATGCCGAGTTCCCTCGCAGTAAAGACACTTTTCAGCATTCTCACTGCAAGCGGTCTCAGCATGTTTGCCTCCGCACTTGCTGCAGCGTGCCTTGTTGCAGCAGAAGGCGGCTGTATGACCTAACTGCTTGCAGTTTTGGCAATGCATGACCCGCGGTACGAACAGGCGTACAGGCAGACGAACCCTGTCCAAAGAGATGTAGTTCGGCAGTGCGGATCCGGCGAATGTTACACGGAAGGAATCCGAAGGGAAGAATTTCTTCTTCCCTTCTTCGATGGATACTGAATGCAATTGCTTGACATCCAGTATCTTTACATCTTGAATCAGGGGGTTCTTGAAGCAGCCAACCCTATGATGCAAAATGTCATCGACCGTGAGGCTTCCTTCGGTAACCACACCGTCGATCTCCACGTCCTTGGCAGGGATGTATACGCGGTACTCTCTCGTGAAGAGCTCGTAGCTAGCAATTGCGTCTGCTTGCTTCAAGCTACTCACAACAACTCGCAGTTTGTTCGGTCTAACCTTTGTAATTTCGGTTACGTCCGAAAACTGTTTTGCCAGGTCCTTGCCGATTTGAATAATATTCAGAGGCTTCTTAATGGGCCTGAAGTAAACTACGAACGGACCTTTCGAAGCATCTGGGTAAGCTTTCACCCGTGTTGCCGGTACCCTTGGTACGGGGCTAGGTAGCGGGGAAGGTAGAGGGGAATTGATGGGGGAGATCTCAATCTCTTCCCCATTTGTTTCCACATCCAGGAATAGTTGCACCTGCATGTCATCCATTTTGCGGGAGCGTTACGCTCTACCGCACACAAACGATAAATATTCGAATGTGGGGGGGGGGGGGTCAAGTAGTTGCTATTAAATTTTAAAAACAATTTTTCAAACTACAATGGATCAAAATAAAAAAAGGCAGTAATACTTATACTAATAACAATAGTAATAATAATAATAGTAATAATAATAATAACAATAATAATAATAATAATGATAAAAATAATAATAATAATAATAATAATAATTATGATAATAACAATAATAATATTAATATTAATAATAATGATAAAAATTCTAAAGTGAATACTTCACCGAACGTCTAAGTCACGACCTCACGGCTGATAGTAGGATTAATCGAGCGTCTCCGCAGAACAAACAATGACGATCCAGCTTCGTGTTGTGACACAGTGACCGTATCCTACACGCGACCTTGTAGATGCCACTTGTAGTTGACTTCCACTCGCTCGATCGTATGGTGGTCCGTGCTGCTAGCGGGGTAACAGCGGTGCGGGAGAATTATTCTTGCTGATATATCAGCTGCGTATCAGATCACTGGCGGGGTAGCCTGCCCCTACCAGTGTGCAGAAGATGTTTCTGTCGATAAACTGCAGGCTATTGTTATCGCGCAGCACAAAAACTAATCGACAAAAAAAACACCCGTACGATAACTCGTGTATTGTTATTTTGCGAACTCAAACGGAGATGAACAATTTGCGTCTAATCGAGACGAAAGCAAAACAACGAATGGTTTATAAAGATTCACAGAAAGAGATTAAACATAGATTCACTTCCACTAGGTTATTCCACTGGAGCTGCTCTTTTAGACATAGAAAAAGCATTCGACAGTGTTTGGCATAAAGGTTTGATTGCGAAATTGCAAACTTTTAATTTTCCAATTTTCTTAATCAAAATTTTGAAAAATTATCTTACTGATCGAACTCTGCAGGTTGTCTATCAGAATTCAAAATCTGATAGATTTCCTGTCAGAGCAGGTGTGCCTCAAGGTTCTGTCTTGGGCCCAGTCCTGTATAACATATTCACTTCAGATCTTCCTGATTTGCCTCCAGGCTGCACAAAGTCATTGTTCTGCGATGATACAAGCATTTCCGTAAAAGGAAAAAGTCTTCGTGTCATATGCAGTCGATTGCAGTAAAGTTTAGATATTTTTTCTTCCTACTTGCAAAAGTGGAAAATCTCTCCGAATGCTTCTAAAACTCAAATGATAATTTTTCCTCATAAGCCTAGGGCTTTCTTTCTTTTTGTCAAGATGAATGGGGTTATCTTAAGTTGGTCTGACAAGGTTAAGTACTTGGGACTAATTTACGATAAAAAACTTATTTTCAAAGAGCACATTGAGAGTATACAAGCCAAGTGCATCAAATATACGAGATGTTTATATCCTCTCATTAACAGAAATTCTAAACTTTGTTTAAAAAACAAACTTTTGATTTACAAACAAATTTTTAGACCAGCAATGCTTTATGCTGTACCGATCTGGTCAAGTTGCTGTTCAACAAGGAAGAAAACGCTTCAAAGGATTCAGAATAAAATTCTGAAAATGATTTTGAAGCGTCCTCCTTGGTTTGGTACACTCGAATTACATAGACTTACTGGTGTTGAACCATTAGAAGCTATGTCAAATAAAATTATTTACAATTTTCGACAAAAATCGTTGCAATCCTCAATTGCTACGATAAGCTCTCTTTATAGCCAATAAGTTAGCATTTAAGTTAGTTGTAAGTTTACTTTCCTTTCTTGACGAGTAGGTTTAAATCCCTACGAATGATAAGTCCTAATTGCTAAAGCAAACAAATCCTAACAATTAAAATTACAAATTACTAACAGTGTTGAGAAGTCACCATTTGTGATTGGACACACATACTCATTATTTACTAATATTTATCATAAATACTTAAGCTACTAACAAATCCCCCTATTAAAAAAAAAGAATAGTTCTTCTTCGGAGGTGTGTTCCGAAAATGCTAGTTGAGATACGAGCATCAAGAACTCGTTTAATTTTAACCCTTGATCGTTACCGGCATATTTATCTAGCTTCAATCTCCCTACTGGTAATGATTGACGATTAAAATTTCCACGAACCGACTGAGGTGGCGCTTGCATTGGGAGCGACACGGGTAGGCGATCCGGAGTGGGGCAGTATGATTGAAACCACGAATGGGGTATTGCTCTCGAAATTGGAACTGGGTTGATTTCTGGGACTTGAGGGCTATTCCATTCTCCAGGAAAACGGTTTTCAGGTAGTATATTGTGTTCGGGACTGAGACTGCTCTATTCTGGGCTTGAGTATAGTAGTGTTCAAATCTTCTCAAGAAGTACACCTCATGTTCTAATTCCGATAATGCTTCTTTCACGGACGAAACGTCAGGTTTTTCTGCGTCCATCAATCCTAACCGACCTAAAGAGTCTAAAATATCTTTGTCGTCTTTGGACAACGCTTCTTCTTGTTTTGCCTGCTGTTCGCTCGTCTTTGTTTCACTCCCCCAATTAGGATTATCGAATGAATCGTTCAATCCTACATCATCAACTATCTGACCTTGGTTTGACGGTTTTCCATAAAAATACGTTTTCAAGAGAAACAAATTTTTGTTCAACATTTGATCTAGTTTCCGCATATCCTCTTCTCCTACAAAATTTTTAAGCAACTTCACTCTACTTCCTAAATGTAATAACGATGACTTGCATCTTGGAGGAACAACCTTCGACGAATTCGCTAATATCTCTTCAGTCTGTTTTAGTTTTAATTCACATGTTTCAATTACTTCGGTGGGCGCACGTTTAAAAGTTTTCGAACTTGGACCATTCTCATGTTTTTCATGCTTAAGTCTCTCTCTAAGCAAGCGACGTTTCCTACTCACGGTATCATTCAGATGGTCTGCTCTAATATCACAAAAATAGTCTTCTATATCACATTCCCGCACTTCTAGCATATTTTGGGGCATAGCTTGAGCCATGGTGAATCGTTCAGGGCGAAATAATAGGACCGATATGTTTCTCGCAATACCTGAATACGAATAGCACTCTTTAAATACTAATTATACAATCAGATACAAAGTGATTTCACTTGTGTGTTCTCACGAAAGTCTACAACAAGCCTTTTTTGCTTTTGTTTCACGTTTTCAAACGAGTTTTTTTTACTGGTGTACCTAAAACATATAAATTGGGCATGCTCAACACAACTTCCACGATGCGTAAGGTACGGATCGTGAGTCTCCCCAAGCAGGTGGGAAAAATATTGTCAGATTCACTGACATTCACTTTTCTTTACGTGGATCGCCAAATGTAACAAACGACTAGCTCAGGGGTTACATGGACCCTAGGGTCGGCTTTCCACCGCTATTTGAGGAGGACTTACGACCGATAACTCACCTGCTCACAGAGTGGACAAAACCGAAACACATGCAAGGCATACAAGGCTCAGGCTTAGAAAAAGTATTCAATGCATGTCATTTTAAATTACTTATATTTAACCGGTATTCAGATTAGAGTGTGACGTTGCGGCCGTCAGGAACTGATGACTGGAACATGCAGACGCGAGAGAGAGGGAGAGTGACACGGAAGAACATACCTTCAGCGGATTTCTATGTGATGAACAGAGCTATAAAACAATGGCCGTCACCTCGTTGACTGGTGTAGCTTTCGCTCTATCCACCGTGCTCGCAGACAAGGGGGTAACCCATCGGTTTGGGCCTCAAAGAGCGGGGGCCAGGCTCAATTAGACCTCTTCGGGCCTTCTCCTCACGAACGTTCGTTCCACCCTTCACCTACGTGTGTCGCGACGATAGCGTGACTCGCCGGACACCAGCACCTCCGCCAGGGATGACCAAATTCGGATGACTCTCAACGCCTTTCGACGATGACGTACGACGTCCAACCGCCTGCTGATTCGGCAATTCCACGTGGCTCCGTTGGTCTTTCGTCCTAATGACCACTTCTCTGCACCCGTGTAGCGATTTTCCTCCGGCAGTCTGGTTTCGCCGTGTTTCCGCACCAGTGTCGCGGTTTTCTAGCAATCTCCAGATCGGGCAAGGCAACGTTCGTCTCCACTTGCACTTTACTTCAGAACTTTTTTTAAAAATCGTACAACTCACTCCGGAGCAGGCGACAACGATCCTTACTCCACAACGGTTTACTTCCCAATCCCCGATCGGTTTTAATCATCCTTCTCTCAACCTCTCATTTTCCGTCTTCCTCTTCGCCAGATAACAGGATACAGTCGTGCTCGAGCGTAAGTTCACCAGTCCACTGCACTGAAATTGCTTCGAGATGTTAGTAGTGATTGGGTTGCAGGGTTGAATAAATTTAATGCGGTTCTTTGCCGTCTTTTTTATGGTCTGTACAATATAAATGATATTTATGTGTAGGGATTATAGTGTATAAGAAACAAGTGACGTGTGAATAGAAGAGGGGCAAACACCGCATTAAACATTTAGCGTGTAAATACAAAAACGCAGCGATCAAAAGCAAAACGCAAGATTAAAAAAAAAATCTGACTGTCGAAAAACGAAAGGACTCGGTCCTAGACGAGAGAATAATCGGTTGAATGAGAGTCTGTGAGTTGAGTGAGAGAGAACGGGTAAAGGGCTATTCCACTGCTTCCGTTCCGGGACCGGGCCGGGACCGGGCTCGTCCGGGACTTTTCATGCATTCACACTGCGCCGTGCCTGAACCGTGCCTGCGCTGCGCTCTGGCTGAGAAATGTTGATGTGTGTATGTGAAAGAACGTCTTTCTCTTTTTTTCATACCGCAGCTAACTCCGCGCGAAATATGTCACCACAACATACACGCATCCACCCGAGTGCCTTCCGTGCACTCTCCGGCCAACACAA